>NC_080790.1:110689583-110997583 GCF_028018385.1 Neofelis nebulosa
GTAAGTATCTTCCCAATTCAAAGGCAAGATTTTTTAAAATTTTATTTATTTACCTTTTTATATTTATTTATTTTTGAGACACAGAGAGAGACAGAGCGTGAGTGGGGGAGGAGCAGAGATAGAAGGAGACACACAATCCAAAGCAGGCTCCAGGCTCTGAACTGTCAGCACAGAGCCCGATGTGGGTCTCGAACCCACAAACTGCGAGATCATGACCTGAGCCGAAGTCGGACGCTTAACCAACTGAGCCACCCAGGCGCCCCTCAACTGCAAGGTTTTTCAGAGAAGGCTTTGACATTTATACTTAATACCTGTCTTGGTTTGGGTTCCCCCAGCATCAGAGGCTAAGATAAGAATTTGGGTGCAAGGGGTTTGTTTGGGAGGTGACCTCAGGAAGCACTAATAGAGGGGTGGGGAACTGAGATGGAGAAGGAAAGGCAGCTAAAACAGAGGAGCTATTGACCAAGCTAGTTCTTCTCCTTCCTGAGTTTCTTGCCTTTCGTTCACATTGTGGATTGTTCTGGAAGTCTTTGCTTATCATTATTATTATAATTTTTTTTTTTTAATATCAGCTTTGGGACACCTGGGTGGCACAGTCAGTTAAGCATCTGACCTCAGGTCATGGTCTCACTCTCAGGTCATGAACTCTCTCTTGTGAGTTCGAGCTCTGCATTGGGTGAGCCCCGCATTGGGTGAGCTTAAGCCCTGCTTTGGGCTTTGCACTCTCTCTTCCTCTCTCTGCCCCTCACTCACCCACAGGCGCTCTCTCTCTCTCTCTCTCTCTCTCACACAGAAAAAATAATATTTTAAAAAGTAATAGCTTTATTAACATATGAGTCACATACCACAAAATGCATCATTTTAGATGCCCTATTCAATGTTTTTTAGTATATTCACAGACTTGTACAACTTCCCCACTAGAATATTTTCAATGCCAAAGAAAGAAACCATGGGGGAAGGGAAGGGGAAAAAATAGTTTCAAACAGAGAGGGAGGCAAACCATAAGAGACTCTTGAATACAGAGTACAAACTGAGGATTGATGGGGAGGTGAAGGAAGGGGAAAATGGGTGATGGGCATTGAGAAGGGCACTTATTGGGATGAGCACTGGATGTTGTATGGAAGTCATGAATCCTGGGAATCCACTCCCAAAGCCAAGAGCACACTGTATACACTGCATGTTAGCTAACTTGATAATAAATTGTATTAAGAGGAAAAAAAAAAAAAAGAAAGAAAGAAAGAAAGAAACCCTGGATTCATTAGCAATCACTCCTCATTCTGTCCTACCCTCTGGAAATCACTAGTCCACTTTCTGTCTTTGTGGATTTGCCTATAGAATGGGAAAGAATATTTGCACATTATATATATGATAAGGGACTTGTATCCAAAATATCATAAGAACTCAAATTTAACAATAAAAAGATGAATAAACACGGGCAAAGGATTCGAATAGAAATTTTTTTCCAAGAAAAACATACAAATGACAAATAAACACAGGGAATGATGTTTAACATCATTAGTCATTAAGAACATGCAAATTGGGGGCGCCTGGGTGGCTCAGTCAGTTAAGCATCCGACTTCAGCTCAGATCACGATCTCACGGTCCGTGAGTTCGAGCCCCGCGTTGGGCTCTGGGCTGATGGCTCAGAGCCTGGAGCCTGCTTCCAATTCTGTGTCTCCCTCTCTCTCTGCCCCTCCCCCGTTCATGCTCTGTCTCTCTCTGTCTCAAAAATAAATAAACGTTAAAAAAAAAATTAAAAAAAAAAAGAACATGCAAATTGGATGTATAGTGAGCTACCACTAGGTATCCGCAAGGACAGCCATTATCAATAGAAATAGACAGTAAAACGTGTTGGGGACGATGTGGAAAATCTGGAACCCTCATACATTGCCACTGAGATTATAAAATGGTGCAGCCACTTTGGAAAAGAGTTTGAAAGTTCCTCAAAATATTAGACAGGAAGTTGCCGTATGGCCCAGCAATTCCATCCCTAGATACGTGCTTCCGAGAAATGAAAACATATGTCCACACTAAAGCATGTGTATGACTGTTCACAGCAGGATTATTCATAATAGCCAAAAAGCGGAAACAACACAAATGTTCATCCGCTGACGAACGCATTAAAACAAAGGGGTATATCCAAACAATCGAAAATTATTTGAATGATAATACTTATTTGATAACAATTATTTGAATTATTCAAATGATAATACTTATCTCAAAGGGCTATTATAGTATTAGCAAACGTATGCAAAGTGCTCAGCGGGAAGACTGGCACAAGAGAGCATGTAAGGGGTGGCGGTGATAAGCCTGCTGTCATCAGCTGACACAGGACTAGATAGAACAGATGCTTCGAAAGGACATTTCGACAGCTCCAGAAAATTCCATGGTTGGCTAACATTCTAGGACACATCTGAACCAAAACTGCGAGTCTGGCCGCTGTTGGGCAGGCGAAGAAACGCTTTCTAACTTCCTGATCCGGTGGCCCCGCCAGAGCTGGCCTCTGATGAGATGCCACACATCCTCCCCCACAGGGCGACAGTGGCCACCCACCTGACTTAGAAAGACATTCTTCGAGCAATGAAAAAGTCACGTAGTGTTCCAAGAAGATTTAAATCTGGTCTCCTGGAAAACTCTGTTTTGGGTTTCTTTCTTTCTCTGGCAATTCACTCTGTGGAATCTTTCTACCCTTTTGCCCAAATTTAAACAGCAGAGTTTTATGGAGCAATTGGCCTGTGGAAGACCTCTCAGGGGAACGGTTTGTGGGCCCAGGCATGCTGACCATGGTAACTGAATCCTGAAAGACAATATCCCTAAGAGATAAGTCAGTTTTGCTCTTCTCTGGGTCCGGTCGGAGCAGATACTTTACAGGCTTTCTGCTTTAACCTGTGCCTCCTTGCACAGTAAATTACTCATCCAGAAGTGTACCTGCGACTCAGGGATGTGGTGCGGGTATGCACAGGGTATTTTTCACAATCAACAAAGATCCAGGGCACTTAAAAACATCTATTCTCAGGGCACCTGGGTGGCTCAGTTGGTTGAATGTCTGACTTCAGCTCAGGTCATGATCTCATGGTTGCCGAGTTCAAGCCCTACATGTTGCTCGCTGCTGTCATCACAGAGCCCGCTTCACATCCTCTGTCCCCCCTCTCTCCACCCCTCCCCAGCCTGCATGCTCTCAAAAATAAATAAAACATTTAAAAAAAAGACACAAATAATCAATAGCCAAGTCGCTAGTAAGACCCTTGATGATTGCTTCTTGAATTTTTGGGTCATGTTCTTGCTCATTCGCTCACTTTGACCCACTGATCCCTTCCCTCAAGATCTCATAGTGGGGGAGAAGCTGCCTCACAAAAAGAAAATTACTGGGCATGGGACATTGTGAGTTAAGCCCAAGATGAGGCCAGCCCAGGATCCAGAGGGAGCATGGAGGGGAGGGCAGGGTGCATTGGTTTCTAGGGAAGGTTCCCATCTGAAGGAAGAGACACCCAGCTGAACCTTGCAGAGAAGGGGTGGAGTGAACAGGGTGCTTGCATTGGAGCTAAAGAGCACACGACACTGGCAGATGTCCAGATTCGACACGCAGCTCAGAGTCTGCGGGCACCTGTGGTGGCTGAGAGAGAACTGGGGTGAGGGGTGGTGGCAGGCCTTGGCAGGGCTTTGTCCTGAAGGCAATTGATGGGGGGCCCCTGGGGAGCAATGACGAGTGATAAGGAGGAGAGGGGTATGGTCAGGCTTGAACAGGGGGGTCCAAAAGTCTTGGTGGAGTTTTAAGCTTTAAAACCATGAGAAGTATAAATGCTACAAACTTTCAAAACACCATCACTTGTGAGTTTCATTATTCGAATTTCTTTTGTCGTCTTGTGTGAATTTTGTTTGAATAAATGCCCTTCAATCAGACTGGAGAAGCTCCAGTCGTGTTACGTTAGTTTCGGGTGTAATCCTAGATGTATTTAAATCCTGTGGAGAACGCTGATATTTTTGTTCTAGTAGGTAACTGATCCAGCTGGGTTCAGATTGCACCTTCTGACCTGGCTTCTATGGTCTGTGGGTCCAATGTCAATTCCGTTTTCAAAGCCTTGGCGGTGCTGTTCAGATCTGTCCCATATACATGCCGTCCAGTGCCCCATCTGGGATCTGGGCTGCGGTCTGCCCTATAGTTCAACTCTCAAAGTCTGTGGTATGCTGTTTAGGAGTACAGTCACGCGTGTGCAGCGTGGAGGTGAGCCCGAGAGGTCACAACAATTGGGGGGGATTACTTTTCTCCACCTCTCATTCCCTGTGACCTCCCTGATACTTTCTGGTTGTCTGGGGATTCTCTTTTCAGTCCTTCCGCCAGAAAGATGGGGCTTCATGTATTCTGTTAGGTTACACGCTTCCTGATACTGGGCCTGTTTCTGGGGCCAAGTGGTGGGAGAACAGAAAAAGAATAAAGGCAGTAGGGGTTTCCCCACCTTTTGGGGACCACAATGCTCTTGCCTGGAAAGGAGGGGTACCCTTTCTCACAGTAGTAGATTCCTTTGTAGCCACCCCCTAGCCCCCTGTTGCAGCCCCTGATGCGTTGGATGCTTGGGTGGGAGGGAATGGAGAAGAGAAACAAGGACGGGAGATCTCCCCACTCTCTAAGTGTTGGGAGACATTTCCCACTTCTCTCCCAAGAACTAGAGGGCTTCTGAATCCCCCCGTTGACAGCAAAGGCCGCCTCAGTGTCTCAGGCTGCGTTGCATTCTGGCCAAGGGGTCCTGGGGCAGGATGTCAAGCTCACCGCCAGCTTGGTGTTATTTCAAACACTCATCTTCCCCATCTGTCTGCTATAATTGACTTTTTAGAGTCTTCAAATAGTCCTTCCATGAGTGCTGCCTGGGGTTTTATAGCTGTACTCTGTGGCAGGGACATTTTGGCATGAGCTTACTCCGTCTTGCCTTGGCCCACGAAAGATAAACTTTTAATTTTAATGTTTTGTTTCAGCGAACATTTGCTGTTTTCAGCCGGAAGCATATTGGGTAGCGAAACTGTTTGCTCGTGCGCACGTGGTGCCCACAGGAGTACAGAGTTTGCCCAACCACAGCAGGTGGCCAGCCCAGAGGGTGGCATCCCCAGAGGACTGGGTGGCATTCCTCTACAGCAGGGGTGAGCAGCGTTTGGTTTGTTTGTTTGTTTGTTTGTTTGTTTGTTTGAAAGGATCAGAGAGTAAATATTTGGGGCTTGCGGGCCATGTGGATTCCATTTCAGCTACTCAACTGCACTGTTACAGCATGAAAGTAGTCACGGATATTATGTAAACCAATGGGCAAGGCTGTGCTCTACTACATGATTCTTTGCAAAACCAGGTGATATATGGGGCGCCTGGGTGGCTCAGTCGGTTAAGTGTCCGACTTCAGCTCAGGTCACGATCTCGCGGTCCGGTCCGTGGGTTTGAGCCGCGCGTCGGGGCTCTGGGCTGATGGCTTGGAGCCTGGAGCCTGCTTCCGCTTCTGTGTCTCCCTCTCTCTCTGCCCCTCCCCCATTCATGCTCTGTCTCTCTCTGTCTCAAAAATAAATAAAGGTTAAAAAAAATTTTTTTTTAAAGAAAAACAAAAAAAACCCAACCAGGTGATATAGGCTGGATTTGGCCTGCAGACTGTAGTTTGCTGACCACTGATCTGAGAGATCGGTTAGGGCTGATGAGAGCAGCTATCTTTCTTCTGAAGTGAACTCCTTTACTCTTTCTTCAGTTTTTACCTCCCGGGAGCAAGGGTTTCTATCCTGGGAGTTCATGATCTAAGAAAAGAAACAAATATATATATATTTCTTTTCATTTATCTACAGCCAAAATCTAGCATTTTTTATCATGAATGTAGGCAACAAAAGACAGTAGTGTTAACAGTACCTGTGACTTTGCCACAAATAGAAACCACAGATCTTTTACCATATCGTATCAGTTCTTGTAGATTTTCCAAAATGTTGTTTTTGCTTATCACCATTTCACGATCAGGGAAATTCTCCCACATGTCACTGGGTCTTGATCTGATCATTACATAAATTATTACATGTTACATGTTGACCATTGGTGGTAATGGGCCAGCCATCCCAGAGTTCTTAGCTCTTGCTTTTTCTTTTTAAAGTGAATTTATTGAGGTGAAATTCACATAACACAGAATTAACCTTTTTTTTCAATATATGAAATTTATTGTCAAATTGGTTTCCATACAACACCCAGTGCTCATCCCAAAAGGTGCCCTCCTCAATACCCATCACCCACCCTCCCCTCCCTCCCACCCCCCATCAACCCTCAGTTTGTTCTCAGTTTTTAACAGTCTCTTATGCTTTGGCTCTCTCCCACTCTAACCTCTTTTTTTTTTTTTTTCCTTCCCCTCCCCCATGGGTTTCTGTTAAGTTTCTCAGGATCCACATAAGAGTGAAACCATATGGTATCTGTCTTTCTCTGTATGGCTTATTTCACTTAGCATCACACTCTCCAGTTCCATCCACGTTGCTACAAAAGGCCATATTTCATTTTTTCTCATTGCCACGTAGTATTCCATTGTGTATATAAACCACAATTTCTTTATCCATTCATCAGTTGATGGACATTTAGGCTCTTTCCATAATTTGGCTATTGTTGAGAGTGCTGCTATAAACATTGGGGTACAAGTGCCCCTATGCATCAGTACTCCTGTATCCCTTGGGTAAATTCCTAGCAGTGCTATTGCTGGGTCATAGGGTAGGTCTATTTTTAATTTTCTGAGGAACCTCCACACTGCTTTCCAGAGCGGCTGCACCAATTTGCATTCCCACCAACAGTGCAAGAGGGTTCCCGTTTCTCCACATCCTCTCCAGCATCTATAGTCTCCTGATTTATTCATTTTGGCCACTCTGACTGGCATGAGGTGATATCTGAGTGTGGTTTTGATTTGTATTTCCCTGATAAGGAGCAACGTTGAACATCTTTTCATGTGCCTGTTGGCCATCCGGATGTCTTCTTTAGAGAAGTGTCTATTCATGTTTTCTGCCCATTTCTTCACTGGGTTATTTTTTTTTTCGGGTGTGGAGTTTGGTGAGCTCTTTATAGATTTTGGATACTAGCCCTTTGTCCGATATGTCATTTGCAAATATCTTTTCCCATTCCGTTGGTTGCCTTTTAGTTTTGTTGGTTGTTTCTTTTGCTGTGCAGAAGCTTTTTATCTTCATAAGGTCCCAGTAATTCACTTTTGCTTTTAATTCCCTTGCCTTTGGGGATGTGTCGAGTAAGAGATTGCTACAGCTGAGGTCAGAGAGGTCTTTTCCTGCTTTCTCCTCTAGGGTTTTGATGGTTTCCTATCTCACATTCAGGTCCTTTATCCATTTTGAGTTTATTTTTGTGAATGGTGTGAGAAAGTGGTCTAGTTTCAACCTTCTGCATGTTGCTGTCCAGTTCTCCCAGCATCATTTGTTAAAGAGACTGTCTTTTTTCCATTGGATGTTCTTTCCTGCTTTGTCAAAGATTAGTTGGCCATACGTTTGTGGGTCTAGTTCTGGGGTTCCTATTCTATTCCATTGGTCTATGTGTCTGTTTTGGGGCCAATACCATGCTGTCTTGATTACAGCTTTGTAGTAGAGGCTAAAGTCTGGGATTGTGATGCCTCCTGCTTTGGTCTTCTTCTTCCAAATTACTTTGGCTATTCGGGGCCTTTAGTGGTTCCATATGAATTTTAGGATTGCTTGTTCTAGTTTCGAGAAGAATGCTGGTGCAATTTTGACTGGGATTGCATTGAATGCGTAGATAGCTTTGGGTAGTATTGACATTTTGACAATATTTATTCTTCCAATCCATGAGCAGGGAATGTCTTTCCATTTCCTTATATCTTCTTCAATTACCTTCATAAGCTTTCTATAGTTTTCAGCATACAGATCTTTTACATCTTTGGTTAGATTTATTCCTAGGTATTTTATGCTTCTTGGTGCAATTGTGAATGGGATCAGTTTCTTTATTTGTCTTTCTGTTGCTTCATTGTTAGTGTATAAGAATGCAACTGATTTCTGTACATTGATTTTGTATCCTGCAACTTTGCTGAATTCATGTATCAGTTCTAGCAGACTTTTGGTGGAGTCTATCGGATTTTCCATGTATAATATCATGTCATCTGCAAAAAGCGAAAGCTTGACTTCATCTTTGCCAATTTTGATGCCTTTGATTTCCTTTTGTTGTCTGATTGCTGATGCTAGAACTTCCAACACTATGTTAAACAACAGCGGTGAGAGTGGGCATCCCTGTCATGTTCCTGATCTCAGGGAAAAAGCTCTCAGTTTTTCCCCATTGAGGATGATGTTAGCTGTGGGCTTTTCATAAATGGCTTTTATGATCTTTAAGTATGTTCCTTCTATCCCGACTTTCTCAAGGGTTTTTATTAAGAAAGGGTGCTGGAGGGGCGCCTGGGTGGCGCAGTCGGTTAAGCGTCCGACTTCAGCCAGGTCACGATCTCGCGGTCCGTGAGTTCGAGCCCCGCGTCAGGCTCTGGGCTGATGGCTCGGAGCCTGGAGCCTGTTTCCGATTCTGTGTCTCCCTCTCTCTCTGCCCCTCCCCCGTTCATGCTCTGTCTCTCTCTGTCCCAAAAATAAATTAAAAAAAAAACGTTGAAAAAAAAAATTTTAAAGAAAGGGTGCTGGATTTTGTCAAAGGCCTTTTCTGCATCGATTGACAGGATCATATGGTTCTTCTCTTTTTTTTTGTTAATGTGATGTATCACGTTGATTGATTTGCGAATGCTGAACCAGCCCTGCATCCCAGGAATGAATCCCACTTGATCATGGTGAATAATTCTTTTTATATGCTGTTGAATTCGATTTGCTAGTATCTTATTGAGAATTTTTGCATCCATATTAATCAGGGATATTGGCCTATAGTTCTCTTTTTTTACTGGGTCTTTGTCTGGTTTAGGAATCAAAGTAATACTGGCTTCATAGAATGAGTCTGGAAGTTTTCCTTCCCTTTCTATTTCTTGGAATAGCTTGAGAAGGATAGGTATTATCTCTGCTTTAAACGTCTGGTAGAACTCCCCTGGGAAGCCATCTGGTCCTGGACTCTTATTTGTTGGGAGATTTTTGATAACTAATTCAATTTCTTTGCAGGTTATGGGTCTGTTCAAGCTTTCTATTTCCTCCTGATTGAGTTTTGGAAGAGTGTGGGTGTTTAGGAATTTGTCCATTTCTTCAAGGTTGTCCAATTTGTTGGCATATAATTTTTCATAGTATTCCCTGACAATTGCTTGTATCTCTGAGGGATTGGTTGTAATAATTCCATTTTCATTCATGATTTTATCTATTTGGGTCATCTCCCTTTTCTTTTTGAGAAGCCTGGCTAGAGGTTTGTCAATTTTGTTTATTTTTTCAAAAAAACCAACTCTTGGTTTCGTTGATCTGCTCTACAGTTTTTTTAGATTCTATATTGTTTATTTCTGCTCTGATCTTTATTATTTCTCTTCTTCTGCTGGGTTTAGGCTGCCTTTGCTGTTCCGCTTCTATTTCCTTTAGGTGTGCTGTTAGATTTTGTATTTGGGATTTTTCTTGTTTCTTGAGATAGGCCTGGATTGCAATGTATTTTCCTCTCAGGACTGCCTTCGCTGCGTCCCAAAGCATTTGGATTGTTGTATTTTCATTTTCGTTTGTTTCCATATATTTTTTAATTTCTTCTCTAATTGCCTGGTTGACCCACTCATTCGTTAGTAGGGTGTTCTTTAACCTCCACGCTTTTGGAGGTTTTCCAGACTTTTTCCTGTGGTTGATTTCAAGCTTCATAGCATTGTGGTCTGAAAGTATGCATGGTATAATGTCAATTCTTGTAAACTTATGAAGGGCTGTTTTGTGACCCAGTATATGATCTATCTTGGAGAATGTTCCATGTGCACTCGAGAAGAAAGTATATTCTGTTGCTTTGGGATGCAGAGTTCTAAATATATCTGTCAAGTCCATCTGATCCAATGTATCATTCAAGGCCCTTGTTTCTTTATTGACCATGTGTCTAGATGATCTATCCATTTCTGTAAGTGGAGTGTTAAAGTCCCCTGCAATGACCACATTCTTATCAATAAGGTTGCTTATGTTTATGAGTAATTGTTTTATATATCTGGGGGCTCCGGTATTCAGTGCATAGACATTTATAATTGTTAGCTCTTCCTGATGGATAGACCCTGTAATTATTATATAATGCCCTTCTTCATCTCTTGTTACAGCCTTTAATTTAAAGTCTAGTTTGTCTGATATAAGTATGGCTACTCCAGCTTTCTTTTGGCTTCCAGTAGCATGATAAATAGTTCTCCCTCCCCTCACTCTCAATCTAAAGGTGTCCTCAGGTCTAAAATGAGTCTCTTGTAGACAGCAAATAGATGGGTCTTGTTTTTTTATCCATTCTGATACCCTATGTCTTTTGGTTGGTGCATTCAATCCATTTACATTCAGTGTTATTATAGAAAGATACGGGTTTAGAGTCATTGTGATGTCTGTATGTTTTATGCTTGTAGTGATGTCTCTGGTACTTTGTCTCACAGGATCCCCCTTAGGATCTCTTGTAGGGCTGGTTTCGTGGTGACAAATTCCTTCAGTTTTTGTTTGTTTGGGAAGACCTTTATCTCTCCTTCTATTCTAAATGACAGACTTGCTGGATAAAGGATTCTCGGCTGCATATTTTTTCTGTTTAGCACACTGAAGATATCGTGCCAAGCCTTTCTGGCCTGCAAAGTTTCAAAGGAGAGATCAGTCACGAGTCTTATAGGTCTCCCTTTATATGTGAGGGCATGTTTATCCCTTGCTGCTTTCAGAATTTTCTCTTTATCCTTGTATTTTGCCAGTTTCACTATGATATGTCATGCAGAAGATCGATTCAAGTTACGTCTGAAGGGAGTTCTCTGTGCCTCTTGGATTTCAATGCCTTTTTCCTTCCCCAGTTCAGGGAAGTTCTCAGCTATAATTTCTTCAAGTACCCCTTCAGCACCTTTCCCTCTCTCTTCCTCCTCTGGGATACCAATTATGCGTATATTATTTCTTTTTAGTGTATCACTTAGTTCCCTAATTTTCCCCTCATACTCCTGGATTTTTTTATCTCTCTTTTTCTCAGCTTCCTCTTTTTCCATAACTTTATCTTCTAGTTCACCTATTCTCTCCTCTGCCTCTTCAATCCGAGCCGTCGTGGTTTCCATTTTGTTTTGCACTTCATTTAAAGCGTTTTTCAGCTCCTTGTGACTGTTCCTTAGTCCCTTGATCTCTGTAGCAAGGGATTCTCTGCTGTCCTCTATACTGTTTTCAAGCCCAGCGATTAATTTTATGACTATTATTCTAAATTCACTTTCAGTTATATTATTTAAATCCTTTTTGATCAGTTCATTAGCTGTTGTTATTTCCTGGAGATTCTTCTGAGGGGAATTCTTCCGTTTGGTCATTTTGGATAGTCCCTGGAGTGGTGAGGACCTGCAGGGCACTTCCCCTGTGCTGTGGTGTATAACTGGAGTTGGTGGGCAGGGCCGCATTCCGACCTGATGACTGCCCCCAGCCCACCGCTGGGGCCACAGTCAGACTGGTGTGTGCTTTCTCTTCCCCTCTCCTAGGGGCGGGATTCACTGTGGGGTGGCGTGGCCCGTCTGGGCTACTTGCACACTGCCAGGCTTATGGTGTTGGGGATCTGGCGTATTAGCTGGGGTGGGTAGGCAAGGTGCACGGGGGCAGGAGGGGCAGGCTTAGCTCGCTTCTCCTTAGGTGATCCACTTCAGGAGGGTCCCCTCTTCCGTGGGCCTCTCGTCTGCGCTTGGCTCCGGAGACTCCGTTCTGCTAATCCTCTGGCGGTTTTCTGGGTTCTTTAGGCAGGTGTAGCTGGAATCTAAGTGATCAGCAGGATGCGCGGTGAGCCCAGTGTCCTCCTAGGCCGCCATCTTCCTCAACCCGAATTAACCATTTTTTAAAAAAAGTTTATTATTTACTTTGAAAGAGACAGAGCCAGCACCAGCAGGGGAGGGGCAGAATTCTTCCCCTCCACAGAGGGAAAGAGAGAGAATTCCAAGCAGGCTCCACACTGCCAGTACAGAGCCAGTACAGGCTGGAACTCATGAGACTGTGAAATCATGACCTGATCCAAAGTCAAGAGTCAGATGCTTAACTGACTGAGCCCCCTAGCACCCTGGAATTAACCATTTTAAAGTGAATGATTCAGGTACTTAGTACATTCACAGTATTGTGCAACCACCACCTTTATCCAAACATTTCTAATCACTTGGAAGTTAAACTCCTTACCCATTAAGGAATTTCTCCTCATTTCCCCTCCTTCCTCTCCCTCTCCCCAATCTCTATGCATGTATCAGTTCTGGATATTTCATATAAATGGAATCATACAGTGTATGACCATTTGTGTCTGGCTTCCTTCGCTTAGCATAATGCTTTGAGGCTCATTCTTATTGTACCATATATTGGTACCTTATTCCTTTCTTCAGTGAAATAATACTCCGTTATATGTATGTATATCAGTTTATCTACTCATCCATTGGTGGGCATTGTATTGTTTACACCTTCTAGACATTGTGAATAGTGCTGCTACAAATACGTGTGTACCTGCACTTGCTTGAGTATCTGCAACTTTTTTTTTTTCTAGCAGCACACTATTATAGTTAGTTTTATTTGTTTAAGGGCTCCTGTTGCAAGCATGGGCTTTGAGACCGTGAGCCCAGATGTGCATAGTTAGGAAGATAAAAGCAAACCGTGATCCATGTACATGGGTGAAAACTAAAGGTCTCACGGTTAATCACGTTGTAGGGTTTAAATTTCTACAGCCCAGAAGCCAGAAGTCACAGGTGAATTTTAGGTCTTTCTGGATGACCCATAAGGTCTCTGCCCCTTAAATCATCCTTCAGCTTCCAGTTGGTAACGCTGGTTAATCCCTGAGCATTCAGGAAACACGGAAGGCTCAGGAAGACTTCGTTCTCAGTGCCATACATTTCCTTCACCATTGTTGACATCGGATGAATCCTGGATAGGTTTTTCAACATGGATTCAGTGAGATCAGTCACACTTGATCCAGTAGCCCTGTTGGTATATCCTTTTAGCTTGATGACGTCATAGGTACTTTCAACATTTCTTCCAAGTTTCACTGCTACTGCCTCCTCCCAAGTCTGGATTCAGTTCCTGGAGAGAAACCCCTCCACATGCACTCCACTCCACCCAGACACGCTTGAGTTGCCATGTTCTCCCCAAATCCATCCACGGCAACTTCTGGGATGGATGCCAACTTTTTCAGCCACATGACAACAAAATCTAGCAGAATTCAGATTATTACACCCACTTCCAATCACATGGTGCTTGGGTAGTCCACTTAATTCCCTGGTAACATATGTGAGAATATCCACTGGGCTAGAAACCTCAATTATGGTGGAGTCAGGACTGTACTTGACTAGCTGAGAAATAATACATTTGAAGACATTAATATTCCTCTGCACCAGATTGAGATGGTTCTCTCCCTCCTGCTGGAGGACTCCTGCAGTTACCACCACAGTCTTAGAATTGGAAATCACAGAGTAATCTTCATCTGCCATAATGTTAGGTGTCTGAAAACATAAGCTCCCATGTTGCAGATGCATCGTTTCTCCTTTGAGTTTATCTTCCAAAACATCCACAAGGGCAAGTTCATCAACCAGAGACTTTCCTAGAACGCTGATGGCACATGCCATATCGACTTGTTCTGTTGGACAGGACACTGCAGTGGTTTTTTTTTTTTTAATTAAAAAATTTTTTTTAATGTTTATTTATTTTTGGGAGAGAGACGAACATGGCATGAACTGGGGAGGGGCAGAGAGAGAGGCAGACACAGAATTGGAAACAGGCTCCAGGCTCTGAGCTGTCAGCATAGAGCCCGACGCGGGGCTCGAACTCACGAGCCACAAAAACATGGCCTGAGCCGAAGTCAGATGCTTAATTGATTGAGCCACCCAGGTACCCTTACAGTGGTCTTATTGTTTGGGACAGTTTCCTCATCTGCAACTGGTGCAATCAGTTTTTCCTCAAGAGTTGCCATTGTGCCTGGGAGAGAGACGGCTGTAAGAGTCACGCGAAGAAGACAATGTCATCCATGTGCATCTCCTTGGATGCAGGGTCTGCTTCAGTTTTTTCATATAGACCCAAGGGTGAAATTATAGGGCCATATGGTAATTTTATGTTTAATCTTTTGAGGAGCTACCGAACTGTAAGTGGCCCAACCATTCTGTATTCTCCCCAGCAATGTACAAACCATTCAATTTCTTCAAGTTCTCACCAATACTTTTTATTATTATTATAGCCACCGTAGTGGGTGTGAAGTGGCACCTCCTTGTGGTTTGAATTTGCATTTTTCTAACTAATTAAAATTGAGCATCTTTTCCTGTGTTTGTTGGCCGCATATTTATCTTCCTTGGAAAGATGTCTATTGTGTCCATTTTTTTTTTTTTAATTTTTTTTTTCAACGTTTTTTATTTATTTTTGGGACAGAGAAAGACAGAGCATGAATGGGGGAGGGGCAGAGAGAGAGGGAGACACAGAATCGGAAACAGGCTCCAGGCTCCGAGCCATCAGCCCAGAGCCTGACGCGGGGCTCGAACTCACGGACCGCGAGATCGTGACCTGGCTGAAGTCGGACGCTTAACCGACTGCGCCACCCAGGCGCCCCTATTGTGTCCATTTTTAAGTTGGGTTGCTTACCTTTTATTGTGTGAGAATTTTTTACATAATTGGGATACTAGACTGCTATCAGGTGTATAATTTGCAAAAATTTTATCCCATATGTAGGTTGTTTTTTCAGTTTTTTGATAATGTCCTTTGGCGTTTTTAATTTCTTTTTAATTTTTTGATATTTATTTATTTTTGAGAGACACAGAGACCGAGACAGAGAGTGAGCAAGAGGAGGGGCAGAGACAGAGGGACACACAGACTCTGAGGCAGGTTCTAGGCTCTGAGCTGTCAACACAGAGCCTGACATGGAGCTTGAACTCACTGACTGTGAGATCATGACCTGAGCCAAAGTTGGACACTTAACCAACTGAGCTACTGAGGTGCCCCTGGTGTTTTAAATTTCAATGGACATTTGATTTATCTGTTTGTGGTTGTTGCTCATGCTTTTGGTGCCATATCTAAGAATCCATTGTCGAATCCAAGGTCATGATTTACACCCATATTTTTTTCAAATAGTTTTTTAGTTTTGGCCCTTATGTTTAGGTCTTTGATTCATTCTGAGTTAATTTTTGTATGTAATATAAGGTAAAGGCCCAACTTCATTCTTTTGCTTGTGGATATCCAGTTTTCCCAGCAGATTTGTTGAAAAGGCTGTCCATTCCTATGGATTGTCTTGGGATCCTTGTTGAAAATTAGTTGACCACGTATGTGAGGGTTTATTTCTGAGTTCTCTATTCTATTCCATTGGTCTATGTGTTTATCCTTATGCCAGAACCACATAGTTTTTTATTACTGTAGCTTTAGAGTAGACTGTGAAATTTAAAAATGTGAGTTCGTTCATTTCAAGATTGTTTTGATGATTTGGAGCCCCCTGTAATTCCATGTGAATTTAAGGTTTTGCTTTTCCATTTCTTCAAAAACGGCCATTGAAATTTTGATTGGGAATGCACTGAATCTATAGATATTTTTGAGTAGTACCGACATCTTAACAATATCAATTCTTCCAATCGACGAACATAAGATGTTTTTCCATATATTTAGGTCTTCTTTAATTTCTTTCAGCAATGTCTTATTGTTTTCAGTATATAAGCCATTCACCTCCTCAGTTAAGTTTGTCTTTAGATATTTTATTGTTTAGGATGCTATTGTAAATGGAATTGCTTTCTTAATTTCCTTTTCAGATTGTTCATTCTTGGTGTGCTGAAACACAAATGATTTTTATGTGTTGAACTTGTATCTTGCAACTTCGCTAAATATCTTACCTCTGGTTGCTATTGTGTAGATTCTTTGGATCTTCTACATGTGGCATCGTGTCACTGGCAAAAAAGATCATTTATTTCTTCCTTTCCAATATGAATGCTTCTTATTTATTTTGCTTGTCTAATTGCTCTGGCTAGGACCTCCAGGACAATGTAGAACAGCAGTGGTGAAAGTTGCCATCGCTGTCTTGTTCCTGATCTTTGTCCGTGATGTCACCCCTTAGCTCTTGTTTTGAGGGTCTTCTGCCTCAGGACACCTGGTTTCCCAGATACAGGGCAGTAGTTTCCTCTGAAATAAAGCTTTTGTAGCCATATGGGTTGAAGTAATGAATCACGAAGCCTTTATAGAGCCCAAACATACCTATTTCTGATGGTCAGTGAGAAAACAGGCAGGATCTAGAAAGAGGGATGTGTTTTATCTGTTGACCATAATAAGACCTAAGCATGTAAACAAGATTTTTTCACTTTGGTGCCCTCAACAGCTCGCCATCTGCAAATGTGGATCTGGGCATCGTACAGGCAAGTGACTGCTTAGGTTCCATGACTGAAAGAACTGAACCTGAACCTTGTTCCTCAGGCCACTGCTTGGCTTTCAATCCCTGACTTGGAAACTTCCCAAGCATAGTTCCAGAAGAGCCCTTAGGCATTCGCTCCTTCCCTTCACATTTTCTCCCCTCTGGCCGCACTTGTCCAGGTAGAACGTGAACTGTCTGCTTACTGGTGTGGATTAGACCTTGGTTGTCCCTGATGTTCTTTAGTTTTGTGGTGGCGACTTTCAGGAGCTTCCCATTTGTTGGTAGATAAAACCCTGCCCATCTCAACTGCCACCAAAGCCGATAGGCTGAGCCTTGACAGCGCACCCCAAGTCCTCTAGGGGGCACTGTTGGCCCCAATTGCAAGATCCTTAAACTACACCAAGTCCTCACCCGCCCATGGATACATTCCAGTGCCATATGGGGGCCCGGATGCCAACACAGGGCCAACCTGAAGTCTGGCTAGCTCACGTTCTCTGCTTCATGTATATATTTCTTCTTTAAATAAAGACAAATAAAATGCTTACCCTTGTAAAATGCAAACAATACAAGAAATGCTGAAGGTAAAAGATTATGTTTAGCCTTGTGTTTCCTAACTAGTGGATCCAACACCCCCGAGTGTGCTTAGGAGAGCTTGTCTGTGTTGCTCCAAATGAATCAAGGATTCGGCACATGGGAGGAACGCAGTCATCACAGAATCTGCCTTCAGAGGGTCCCAATTACGTCCCAGGTGTGCCATTCACTGTTGCACTAGCTGGATGGCCTTCAGCTCATTTCTCTACTTGTTACACGGGCATAATTATAACACATACCCTCCAGCGTGGCTTTTAGGGTTGAGTGAAAAGTGCTGGGTCTACCCTCATGTTTGGCACAAAGTGACTTTCAGTACTGGGGGGCCATGAGTGAGGTGAGAACGTGTCTGAGCCCGGGTAAGCACAACAGCAAAAAACACAATTCCAAAAATAAGAAAGGGGTCTCCGCTAGAGCCCCCAGAGGCCCCCCCTCCATGGCCCCCTGCCTCTCTGAGCTCTGCAGAGGCCAAGGAAGCTGGCAAATCTCCTTGTTCAGGCTGACAGCTTCCTTCATCTGCCCGCATGACCGCCACCCTTGTTTCCTTTTCTGCTGGGGCTTCTGTCTGTTTATGTGAGACAATCAGTTCTGATAATCTGAGCTCCCTCTTACCTTGAGTCTGGGCCTGTGCTACTCCGTGCACAGGCTGCTTCTTCCCCTAGTCAGAACCACAAGTGCTAACCCTATGACCTTGAGACTCAAGATACAAGAAGGCATTGCCCAGCTGAGGTTTGGGGGACATCTTCCCCTGTAGTTGTGATTGTGTTTATTCCTTTTCTAGTCTTTACTACCCCTCCCATTGCTTAAGGCTGGGGTGGGGGGTAGGCGGCGGTGCTTAGACTGGAGCTCCAACCGGATCTGGCATAGGATATAGGAGGTCTATGGACTTGGGCAGGGAAGAAAATTACATCTTAATTTTCATCAACCGATGGTTGAAATTTAGTATTTCTTCCCATTATGAAAATAATCATCATGCCCTAATGGAATTAACAATAACTGATTTTGTCACCAATAGAATTAATAGATATTTCACATGCAAATGATAGATTATTTATGCTTATCATGACTTGAAAATGAGAGTCATTATTAGACCCACAGCTAGATCTTGTATTTAATACAGAGCTTTTCAGAGCATTGGTCTGTGGCCTGCTGCCAGTCCACACACCATTAGAGCTTCATGACAAGGGAATACAGGAATTGAGTGTAAACACTTAGAAGCTTTTATAACAATTTGACAAAATAATGTTTTTTTGAATCATATAAAAATTGGGTTTTGTCTTTCAAATGATCTTTTATTTCATATTTTTATTCAATTTGTGAAAGTTGATAGTCTGAGATGGATTAGATAAGTAAATTAGTCCTTCCCCACAGAAAGTGTGAAAGCATGATTTAATGCATTCACAAGGAAGCATACATCAAAAAATATTTTGATAACTATGTTTCAGCATAGTTGGTTTCCTTTGTCGTCCTGTGCTGTTTTATTTAAAACACTATTCTGAAGTAGGATCAGTTTGCGTCACCGGAAGGCTAATGGAATCCATGGCAGAGAATAGGTCGGGGATATTTGAGGAGGGGCTCTGGGACCCTTCATAGGCTTATACCTAAGTCTCCGAGTGGGTAGAGGCCTATCCCTCATCTCAATTCTGGAACATGAGTGAATAACCTTCTCCCCTCTCTCCTGGGCATGATGGGATATGTCCACTTCAGCTTCCCTCCCAACATTCCCTCCATATTTTGATTTCCCACTTCAGATGTATAGATGGATTCACCTTCTCCTTGAGTTTATGATCACACTATGTTCTTTCTTACCATTGCCAAAATTAGGAATAACCTCTCCTAGAATGCATACTTGCCTTAACTTTCTCTATGCATCAAGACCCAGCTGAAGCCCAACTCCTCCAAAGGAGACCAAGACAACAAGTCCATTCCACACTAATCTCTTCCTCGTCTGAGCTCCTATAGGGCCGTGACCTGGCGGGGTAGGTGGAAGACTGGACAGAAAGGGTGGGCAGGTAGGTGGTAGGGTGTCTACAGTACTAGATACTCGCAGCCATTCTAGCTGACATGAGAACAGTTCCAGCTGGTGAAGTAGAGGGAAGATGTTACTGAGCAATGTCAAACTGTGCCAAGTTTTAGGGAGGTGCATCTTGCACAGGAGGAAGTTTTGCCCACACCTTACTAGTATCTGTCTGTTAACAAAGGCAGAGCTGGTAATCTGCCTGTTCAGGCCACACGTGATTAGATCAAACCTACTTAAGAGTCAGAATCCCTGGTCTTGCCCGTGTATAGGTCTCCGTCTCTGGCCCTCTCTTCTGTTCTCATGGTGGACCTTTCTCTCCAGCCATTAGAGTCACACATGAGCATGTTGACCTTTGCTTTTGGCTTAGATTTGAATTCCCAAAATAGCTTTAGGAGGCCTCTGGTAATTAATGTCCGATAACCTCACCCCCAATGCAGAGCTGAGCACTTTGGATAGCTATCTCTTTATGGCTGGACTGGTGGTTTCTTCCCTAGCCTCTAGCCTTATTCTTTCCACAGACAGGCTACTTATATGCACTAATGTCTGGGATTAACATTGTGGCAGTTAGAACATAATAAATTGGACTTAGGACTGTCTGAAACTAGGGTCTGAATTAGAAGAAGACTGTTATCAATGTCCAAGCACTGGCTCCAGTCCCTTCCAACCCCTTTCACTCTCACATCTCACCATCCCCTGAAATCAAGGTCTCACTGGATTTCCAGGATGGGGAAATGAATACAAGAGTCTTAGGGAACCATCTAGCCCTTGGGGTGTCTACTGGAAGAAAGGAGGTGAGCACTGTGACATCTCCAGCTCAAAAAGTAAACCCTTCCTCAAATTCCATAAAAGCAAAGCTTTTTCTCCAAATTATAGCATCTTCTCCAACCACCTTCTGAGTTTGCTTTCTCCTATCATGACAACCACTCACCTTCCATAATAAGCAGTTGGAATCATTACTGAAGGAGGCAAACGAGTAAAACTTTTGATGTTTCTCTTCCTCCTTCTTATTTTTCTTCTCATCCGCCTTTTTCTTCTTCATCATCATCATCATCATCATCTTCATTATCATTCCCATCACTAACATTTGTTACATCTTCCCATGAGCCAAACACTAAACCTAAATTACTTCATTTAATGCTTTCATTGTCCCCATGAGACACATGCTATTAATATACTGTTCTCTTTCCTACTGGAGATGTATATGTGAATGATGGTTAATAATTCAGGTTCTGGAGTCAGAGGACTTGGGTTCAAATCTTTCTTCAATATTTATCGCTCATGGGACTATAGACCAGTTACTTAAACTCTATAAGCTTCAATTTCCTCATCTATAAGTAAAGATAATATAGTGTCTACCTAGTGCTTAAGGCTACTGAATGTGCAAAAGGAAGGAGAAAAGACAGGGAAGCCTAGATATGGTTACAGAAAGACATTTCTTACAAGTAAATGGTGTGATTTGGCTCTAAATTATGGGAAAAAGGTGAGTGATTACAAAGAATTGGTGAATTAGAAGAATTGAAACTTTGGTCCAGAAGGTCGTGAGAGGGGAGTGTCGGTGTTGCTCAGTTAAGCATCCAATTCTTGATCTCAGGTCAGGTCTTGATCTCAGAGTTGTGAGTTCAAGCCCTGGGTTAGGTTCTGCCCTGGGCATGAAGCCCACTTAAAAAAAAGAAAACGAAAAAGAAAAGGAAAAGAAGGTAATGAGCGTACATGGGCTACAATTTCCAACACTCCTGGGTTCAGAGGCTGGACAGCCATGCTAAGATGGTCACATAGCCTTGAATACGGGAATCTGGGGAATGGGTACAACTGGAAGTCAAGTGGATCCCACTGATACCCAACTTTCCCCCTGAAGCATTCCTCCTTTGTTCTCATAGTGACTTTGTATGCTGTTGGGAATGTTGGGACAGAAGGGGCTCCCTCCCCAACTCCTGTGTCTCCCTCTGCCTTTTGGGCTCTGCTGGACCAGGTTGAGGACATCTCCCACATAACCATTCTTATAAGTGGGAATGGGCTTGGGGTACAGAAAGCCCATCTCTCTCAACTCTCTTACTCCCTCTTACATGTGCACATGCACACACACACACACACAGATGAAATGCTTGTACAGACTTGCTATGTATGAAAGATGTCAATGCCTGTTCTCCAAAAACTTTATGAAAGCTCCACGGCCTTATAAACAAGAAAACAGAAAGATATTCCCAGAAAACAAGATGCTTCCAGATCTAGAGGTCCCAATTTGTGGACTGGGTTCCAAAAGTATGTGTCAGTTTCAGTGGTTGGAAACTCCCATTGAAATTTTTCTTAGTAGTCGTATTCTTAATGGTAGTTGTGTCCCAATAAAAGTCTATATCACTCAATGTGGCTGAAATGCTGTATATCCACGGTAAAAAATATGAAGCTATATTCCTTCAAAATTTATAAATAGAGCATCAAATGCTAACTCGGACTCCGAGCAAGGCTTTTTCGCCCCCTTGACTATTGGTGGTTGATAGCAAGAATACTTAGTTGAGGAGGAAAAGAGGGTTGATAAAGAACTGAATAATTTCTGGACACCAGTAGACAGTAGCATTAAACACTTCGGCTCAGGCCACGATCTCACAGTTGGTGAGTTTGAGCCCCGGGTGGGGATCTGTGCTGACAGCTCAGAGCCTGCAGCCTGCTTCGGATTCTGTGTCTCCCTCTTTCCCTTCCCCTTCCCCACTCTCAAAAATAAATAAACATAACAAAATAGAAATAAATAAGCAGGTCAGGCAGGTCTTTAATCTTGACTGCTACCTGGAGCTGGAGGAGAAGGTGAGATAGAATTTGGAGATTTCAGAATGATTCAAAAGAAGGGGGGCTATATCAAATTTGAATTTTGCATGTGTAAGTCTTTGAAGAGTCAGATATTCCAACTCAGGGTTTGCCTATATTTGCCCACCCCCCCACCGCCCATAACAACTGCTCATCAAGTGATTATTAAACTGAATATTTTTGTCCTATTATCACTCCCACTAACTAGAGTCTGGCATTGACTTATCAAAAAGTGGGATTTCTGGGTCTGGAAAATCTGGATCAATTGTTGGATCAACTGCTGGATCAATATGTTCCATTACTTCATGCATATATGTGAACAACCTTCTACGAAGCATCACAGATCCCCTCGTCCACACCAAACTCTGTCTCTAACTGAGCCATTGAGTCCTCACACAATTGAGAAATCTGACTAAACACATGATGTGTCTACAGCAGCAGTCAGAAAGAAGAGGGAAGAATTTTGTGAATGGAGATATTTCTCTTCGCTAGACATGGCAATTCAATAGAAATGGTTATCAGATGAGTCATCCTTGACTCATCCTCTATAAATGGAAAATTCAGCCATGCAATAAAGCTTCTAGCTTTTGTTCTTTAGTCTGGAACATGTCTCAAATGATAGGTTGTTGCCTAGGGAATCAAGATGTTAATAGCTGGGTTCTTGAATAAGCAAAGTACTTCTCAGGAGAAGGTTGTCCAAAAGACACGTCATCAATACCAGAACAAAATCAAGTGCATAAAAGGCTCTTAATAAATATTTGTTGAATGAACTAATTTATGAATGGACAGGTTGATGAAGAAGAGAGGAATTAGGGGTTACTCTTAATTTTCTGGCATGGGGGACAGTGCTAGGTTGCTAGGTGGTAGCATTAACTAAGTAGATATATGAGGGGGGTAGGTCTTAAAAATTGGTTATAGACTGTTAAATTCAATGAGTTCAATTTTGAACATGTTGAATTGAGAGGTCTGTGGGAAGTCCAAGTGGATATGTGGGTATATGTTGTATAGAGCATAAATTATGAAAATAATAAAGCCCTTGCTTATATAAAGGTAACCTGGCCAGGATTAATTTTCCTTCCTTCCCTTGGACTTACTCAATTTTCTGTCCTTCCAGATTTTCTATTTTCCTTTCACAAACATTTCTGGGCTGTCTGTCATTTGCAAAGCTTTATCTTAGGCACTGAATATATATGAAAAGAAACAGTTTTAACTCATTCATTTAACAAACATTTTATTGAGCACCTACTATGTGCCAGACATCGTCCTGGTTGTTATCATGGTCCGTACCCTAGTGTACCAAACACAGTCCCTTCTCAGAAAGAATTTTAAATCATTTAGATTACCAGACACTAACAAAATAAGTAAATTACTGTTCAAGACCACAGATTGTTCTTTATCCCCTGCACAGGACATATATACATTAAATAAATGATTATTCTTAAATAAAATAAGTGATTTTTTCAAAATCGAAAGCTTCCTAGGAAATTGATTCCAACAGAAATCAACTGGCTCTTTCTAATTTCCATCCTGCTTGCCATTTTGAGCCTTTTAAGAATATATATTTTTAAATAGCCCTTCAGTAAGCATCTTTATCCATAGTATAAGTGGTGGAAAACAAAACCTGTGAGCCTTCCTAAGGTCCAGATTCAAAGAGGAGACTGAAGGTTTTGAAAGGGTCCCTTAGTAATGGAAATGCTAATGACTACTGGACTCCATTACTTTAATTGCTATATTTTTGCAAACCTGAGTAATAGATGATCTCATTCAATCCATCAAACACTGCTTTACAACTCCAAGAGAGTGAAAAATGAAAAACAACATTAATTCACTTATTCTGTTTTTAATGCTAATTCTGAATGTCATAACTTAACAAACAGAAACATTTTTTAAAATCTCAAAAAGAAACGCTGATGAAAAACCACAATACACACCCACCAGAATGTAGAATGGCTAAAAAAAAAGTGAGAAGAGATCAAAGGTTGGCAAGGGTGGGGGGCAACTGGAATCGTCATTGGTGGGGGGAGTAAAAATCAGCTGCAAACACTTTGAAAAATTGTATTACAATTTCTTATAAGGTTAAATATAACGACTCTATGATTCCTAGGTACGTGTCTAACAGAAATGGGTTAATGTTTTCACCACAGGCATCTACAAAAATGTGTATAGCAACATTGTACATAACATCCTAGAGTAGAAATAACCCAAGGATTCATTAACAGAATGGAGAAATAAATAGGGATATATTCATACTACTGTATATTACTACTCAGGAATGAAAAGTTCCCTACTACTGCTATCTGCAACAACATGAATGAATGTCTAGTAAAAGAAACCAGATACAAAAGAGTGCGTGCTGCCCGGTTCCATTTATAGGAAGTTCGACTACAGGCAAAATGAATTGATGACTATAAAAGTTACCATAGTGGTTATCTTTGTCGCACATGACTGGGAGGATACGAGGCACCCTTGGGGATGCTGCAAATGTTCCAGGTTTTGCACTGAGTGATGGATTACACAGGTGTGTACATAGGGAAAAAAATCACTGAGGGGAGCCTGGGTGGCTCAGCTGGCTAAGTGTCTGATTTCGGCTCAGGTCATGATCTCACGGTTCATAGATTTGAGCCCTGCATTGGGCTCTGTGCTGACAGCCTGGAGCCTGCTTCAGATTCTGTCTCCCTCTCTCTCTGTTCATGCTCTGTCTCTATCTCTTTCTCTCAAAAATAAATAAGCATTAAAAAAATTTTTTAAAAGAAAAGAAAAAGAAAACATCATTGAGCTGTACATTTAAAATTTGCGAACTTTGCTACAAACAATCTACCCCTTATCTAAAAAAGTTTTTTAAGAATATTTTTTAATTTTTTTAATGTTTATTTAGTTTTGAGAGAGAGAGCGCATGAATGGAGGAGGGGCAGAGAGAGAGAGGGAGACACAGAATCCGAAGCAGACTCCAGGCTCTGAGCTGTCAGCACAGAGCCCGACACGGGGCTCGAACCACCTTCCCCCACTCCTATCATTTACAGATGAGGAAATTTTAGACCTGGGACAATTCCACAATCTGTAAGCGAGGCCACGAGTAGGCGTAGGCAGTAGACTTCGTTCATGGGTCATTCTGATCACTTTTGAAGTAAAGATCCTTTAAAGGCATGAGACAGCAGACTGGTGAATTTCAAAAAGAACAATGAAATAAAACAAAATTATGAAATGATATAAGTGGAAATAACCATATCTATTGCAAGCCTATAGAAGGTGACCAGTGAAAGTTACTTAAAGCCCATGGTCTGCCTTCAGAGTCCAGGCAGCAGTCAATGTCAGGGGAGGCAGAGAGGGTGGGTAGTGGGATGGGCAGGAAAAGTGAGTGACTAGAGCAATGATACAAGGTGGATCATCTCAGGGATTTGCTCTCTTGCTTGAATGGACTGGACATTTCCCAAGGACAGCAGAAGTGAGCATTGCGCAGAGGAATGGGGCAGAACAGGGCACCCACTCTGGAGAGTGCCAGGATTGCTTCATCTTTCTTTGGCCTGGACATGTCAGTCTCACCTGATGGCCATGTGGTCCTAGGGTGGTGCTGAAGCCTATGTTTGAGGAACTTACGGCCCTGGGAAGTGACGTTTACCCACCATTTCATGTGAGACACGCCCAAGAAACTACTGAAGAGTACTCTGTCTGGGGGCACCCATAAATCCCACTGAGGTCTTAGTGGGTCCACCATGTTGGTTGGTAAAAGGCAGCCATCGGGGTCTGAGTAGAGAAACAAAGCTGTTCCCTTCCCATGCTCGTTCACACCAGGTAGCAGCTTTGAGTATATTACTTAGACCCCTTTTCCAGATGTCTTACAAGCATCACAGCCTCCCAGCCTTTCATGGAGAAGAAAAGCATGATCTACGTAAGAAGAGAAGGAGAAAATCCCTGCTTCTAGTCGCAGCCACTCCATCATCTGGCTGTGACACATTCTGTAAATGTCAGCGTCTTCATCTACAACAAGGGATTATTGCTGTCCCACCCACCTCTCAGGCTTTCGGGGAGGATATAATGAGAGAACTGATGTGAAAACACCTGAAAAGGTGAAGCATTTTCCAGTTTTTTTAAAAAAGGGGGCAAATGACTTGAACAGATCTTTCTCAAAAGAAAATAGGAGTGCCCAGAACGCAAATGCAAAGATGCACAACTTGACAAGTTATCAGGAAAATGCAAAGTGACAGCAAAAATGCCACATCATGCTCATTAGAATATCTAAAATCAAGGACTGATAATACCTGGCCGTGGTGAGGACACAGAGCAGCTGGACCTCCCATACGTTGCTGGTGGGAACGTTAGATGGTACAGCCACTTTGGAGGTTATTTGGCAGTTTCAGAAACAAGTCAACATACACTTAGGATCCAGGAACTCAACGCCTGGGTATATATCCAGGAGAAATAAAGGTTGATGTCCACAAAAGCACTTGTACAAGAATGTTTGTAGCAGCTTTCTTCTCAATAGCCCCAAACTGGAAACAACCCAAATATCCATCAGCAGGAGAACTGACAACCACAGGGGAATATTGACAGCACTAAAAAATAATGTACTTCTGATACAACCTGGATGTATCTCCAAACATTATGCTGAGAAGAGAACTGATACTGTTATGCCCAGAATTCGTGATCCCCAAAGACCGCCAGGGAGCCGAGTCCGATGCAAAAGCAAAGACCCTTTATTCGAGCTAGCTCGAGCTCAATCCCCTACCTGCACCGACGCAGCGGTGAGATACCGGGGGAGAGAGAGCAAGTTTCAAAAGCACAAAGGTTTTATTGGGGTCTAGGGGCAGTTGGTGAGGTAATGGCTGTGGCCTCAGCCGATTGGCTGGGGAAGGGTCGGAGGGCATGTTTATGCAGGTCGCCGGGCATGTTTTGATTGGGAAGTTTGAACGGATGAGCGGGAGGTTCTCAAGGGGAGGAGGCGTGGTCAAGGTGGAGGACACAGAACAAGATGGAGTCGGCCGGCGTAGGTCCGCCCTTTCAATACAACAGAGTCCATACTATGATTCTATTTTTTGGGAATTCATGAACAGACAAAACCAAAGGGGGGTGTTAAAAATCGGAGGACAGCTGGCTCTGGGGTGGGATAGAGTGGAAGTGTGACAAGGGAACTTTTGGGGTAACAGAAGTGTTCTACACCTTAAAAAATTTGGGGGGGATTGCATTTTATTCTATTTTTTTTATTGAGGTATAACTGACATATAACATTATACTAGTTTCAGAGGTACAGCATAAGGATTCATATTTGTATATATTATGAGATGATCACCCACAGTACGTCTAGTTAATATTCATTACCACATATAGTTACAAAAAAGTTTTTTATTGTGATGAGAAGTTTTAAGATCCACTCTCTTAGCAACTTACAAATATGCAATACGGTATTATTAACTATAGTCACCATGTCATACATTATATCCCATTACATGACATTTATTTTATGGAAGTGTCCTATATCTTGATTTGGGTATTGGTTATAGGGGTGTATACATTTGTCAGAACTCATCAAACTGCATACATCTGTGCATTTTAAATATGTAGATTATATACTTTAATTTTTTTAAGTTTGTGGAGTTTTGGGGGGTATATTGTAGAACCGCGGGGGCATTTCAAATATTTTTAAAGTTCAGAAAGATATGGATATTATATTACAGAAATTACAAAGAAGGAAAAGAAATCTTCCAGAGTCAACCAACATTCATTGTTTTGATTTATGTCCTTCCTGTATTTTTTTCTACATGTATATGCTTTGCTTTGCTGAATCAGACCTCTGAAAGTAACCATGTCATTCTTCCATTTACATAAGAAGATACTGAAGCTGAGGTGGAAAGAAACAAATCAAGGCAGGTCCTTGTCAAACCCAGTGAGACTCAAGTCCTAGTTCTCCCACCTCTAAATCTGTGGTATAATCAAAGATGTATCTGGTCTTAAGCTTCAAAAACTCTTGGAACTCCCAGAGTGTTAGGAGATTCTTTGTTATGCCAATTAGGCAATGCCAACGGGTGCCTCCCTGGGTGGTTTCAGGATGGGAGCTGGTGACCAGAAAGACCAAACTCATGATTAGAAGGTTGGGATTTTTCAGTCGCTCCACCACGAGAGAGGGGAGACCTGTTGGAGCTTGAGTTCAATCACGTGGCCAATGAGTTAATCAATCATGCCTTTGTAATGAAACCTTAAGAGAATCTCTGGATACTGAGGTTTGGTGAAGCTCCCTGGTTGGTGAACGCGGATGCACCATGACTCCATACCATGACTTCCTGGGCATGGAAGTTCTGTGTCCAAGACCCTTCCACCCTTTGTCCTACGTGTACCCTTTATAATAAAAGTACAATAATATATATATTATTATATATATAAATAATATATTATATAAAACATATTATTTATATATATAATAATATATATATAAATATAACCCTTTCAGTGGGTTCCCTTCCTATTTCTAGCTTCTCAGTTGACTTGGTGTCCATCCCACAGCCCTTCCCTTGCCTCACCCCTAAGTGTCCTCTTCTGAGTGTTTGGACCTCTGTTCTCCACTTTTGTGATCTGCAGCCAACAACACCGATAATGCCAACGGCTTACTAAGCCTGTACTCTGTGCCAGGCCTTTACACATCTCTCTCTTAAATGCATGCAACCCCATGCAGTAGACATTACCATCATCCCTGCTGTGCAGACAAGGAAGCCGTGGCTCAGGGAGGATAAATCACTCGCTCAAGGTCACAGAAGGTACTAAGCGACAAGGTCTGCTGCTTCACACCTGTGCCCTTCCGTGCACATTACTTTCCAAACGAAATTCCCTCCCACCTCCGTTCATTCCCTATGACATTGTCCCCTCGGCCCCCCCACCCCCACCCGACAGGAACCATATCCTCCCACACACCACCAGTCTTTCAATAAATATTTGTTAATTTTTATTTTATTACAAGTGTATTTATTTAAGAGCTGGAGGCCCTGGAGAGCAGGAGCAAAGTGGAGACCAGTAAGAGACAAACTTTGCTCCCCTCTTTGGAGCCTGGAGACTTTGTTACTTTTCCTATTGACCTTGTTAGCTAAGGTTAAGTCTTGTTAGTTTTGAAAATTCCATGCTGGCCCCCAAGGGCCAAGGAGATGACCTCTGGCAGCTGGGAGGAATCAGGTCTGATTCTAAGGGAGGAAAACAGCCCCTGGTGCTGATTGCTAGTGGTTGTGCTCTCGGCAATTGTTATTTTAATCAATTTCTCTGTGTTCAGAGTGCAGGACAGCAGCCTTCTAAGCATCCAGGGAAATTAAACACATAAATCATTTAATCATCTCCCTCTACCCCCTCAAAACACACGTGGCACAATAGAGAATTGCATCAATAATTATGCTAAGGATTCAAAGGCAAACTTCCTACAACTTGCCTCCCATCTTCTATCTCTATTATCAGCTTCACAGAGTGCATGACTAGACTCACCAGGTTTCCTATAAAGGGATTTAAATGGCATACTCCTCCTCAGCTTTAATTACCTTCGTCCCTCTCCTTACACAGAATTCTGTCATCTTTAACAATCTACAGCGAAAGTAG
The DNA here is from genome assembly GCF_028018385.1 of Neofelis nebulosa. Lineage (NCBI taxonomy): Eukaryota > Metazoa > Chordata > Mammalia > Carnivora > Felidae > Neofelis > Neofelis nebulosa. The sequence goes on from NC_080790.1 coordinate 110,718,959, forward strand.
ACACCTAAATGTTGGAAACCATGTCTTGGGGCCAAAGAGGGAAAATCTGGTTTCTAAAAAAAGGCCCTTATAATCCACACTCCACTTCTCTGGACTCAAGGAAAGCCTATTTGAGGGGCGCCTGGGTGGCTCAGTGGGTTGAGCATCCGACTTTGGTCGTGACTTTGAGCCCCTCGTCAGGCTCTGTGCTGACAGCAGGGAGTCTGCTGCAGATCCTCGGTCTCCCTCTGTCTCTGCCCCCCCCCCCCTCCCGCTCACACTTCTCTCTCCCTCTCAAAAATAAGTAAACATTAAAACTAAAAAGAGCCGATTTGACTCTTTCTGAAGGAAAGTTAAAAATGTATTAAATTGCCTTTTTTTTTTTTTTTTTTTGAGGTTCAAGTGTGGATCATTTGATGTTTTCATTTTGGTAAAATGTATAAACAAAACTTGCCATTTTAGCCATTTTTAAATGTATAATTCACTGGCATGAATCATATTGTCAACATGTATGAGAATCGCCGTCAACACTATTTCCACTATTCAAAATTTTTCATCATCCTAAGCAGAAACTGTAATCATTAAGCAATAATTTCCCATTTCCCTTCCCCTAGTTTGTCACCACTATTCTGCTTTCTGTCTCTATGAATTTGTCATTCTAGATATGGCATGTAAGTGGAATCATACAATATTTCCTTTTGCATCTGGCTGGTTTCACTTAGTATGTTTTCAGAGTTCATCCATGTTACAGTAGGTATTAGAACTTTTTTTTATGGCTGAATAATATTCTTTTGCATGGATATACCACCATTTTTTTTTTTTTTTTTATCCTTTCATCTGTTGATGACGCTTGGGTTGTCTCTACCTTTTGGCTACTATGGACAATGCTGCTATTAAAATTGCATACAAGTATTTGTTTGAGTTCCTGTTTCAGTTCTTTTGGACAATTACCTAGGAGTGGAGTTAATACATCATCTTTTTATAAGAGGGTGCTCTTGCTTGGGTCTGCACTGGCTCAGCCACAAAAGCTTCATGTTCTTGTCTCTGCCAAGCCCTCCTCCCTCCCTTCAACCCCCTCCCCCCCTGCTTTTCCTTGGAGTTGACCATTATTTCTTTTTGGTCCATGTACCTCCAGACATTTTTCCATTTCATAACCTAAACTTAGAAAACTGCTGCTTGGAATTCCATAGCATGGATAAACATGGCTTATTTGGACTTTCCCCTATTGGTAGAAATTGAGTTTGGGTTCATGACTGCAACAGAGTTGTAATCAACATTCTAGTGTATGCCTCTTTAGGCCTCTTGGATTAGTACCAAGAAGTAGAATTGCTAGGTCACGGGACAACCTTGTTTTGAATTTTAAAAGTTTTGGCCACAAGATCCTCTGAGGGCCTGTAACCAACTCACTTTTCTGCCAGTTGCATACAAGAGAACCCATTTAGCTCATTCTCACCAACACGCTGACGGTGCCTGTGGCAGAGGGAGGCAGCCGTTCAATAGTGAGCCCTGCTTTAGTTCTTTCTTTTTTTTTAAATACACTTAGTTTTTGGGGCGCCTGGGTGGCGCAGTCGGTTAAGCGTCCGACTTCAGCCAGGTCACGATCTCGCGGTCCGTGAGTTCGAGCCCCGCGTCAGGCTCTGGGCTGATGGCTCGGAGCCTGGAGCCTGTTTCCGATTCTGTGTCTCCCTCTCTCTCTGCCCTTCCCCCGTTCATGCTCTGTCTCTCTCTGTCCAAAAATAAATAAAAAACGTTGAAAAAAAAATTAAAAAAAAAAAAATAAATACACTTAGTTTTTTTTTTAATGTTTGTTTATTTTTGAGAGAGAGCAAGAGCGAGCATGAGCAGGGGAGGGTCAGAGAGAGGGGGAGACACAGAATCCGAAGCAGGATCTGCACAGTCAGTACAGAGTCCGAGGCAGGGCTCGAACCCTTGAGCCCCGTGATCATGACCTGAGCCTTAGTCGGATGCTTAATTGACTGAGTCACCCAGGGGTCCCAGTCCTGTTCCGGTTCCATCCTCCAGAGTTGTTGCTGAGAAACAGTCACTCAGCCCGCAAACAGCTGCATTTCCCAGCTGCTCTTGCCTTTGCCATCAGGGGAGGTCACGTCACTGGTTCTGGTCAAAGATAACCCAGTAGACGTGATGAGCTGGCTGATTAAAACCTCTGGTATAATCTTTCCTCTGAAGGGAGGCAGAGGGTCTCAGGAACTCCAAAACACATAATGGGAAATACTCAGAAGAGAGTATCAGCCCGAATCCATGGAGGACTTGATGCAACAGAGCATCCCTCCCCATCACGGCATGTTTTTTGTTTTTGTGTGTGTGTGTGTGTGTGTGTGTGTGTGTGTGTTTTGGGGGGGGCACATTTTCATATATTTTTTGTCACAAGCTCTTTATATACAACCTCTCTTAATTGACAGTAGTCTAGTAAGCTAGTTATTAAAATAACCATATGAAAATGAAAAACTACCCTGGGTCCCGTTGCTAGTAAGTAATGAAGCCAGAATCTAAACCCAAGTTTGTTTGGTTCCAAAGCCATTTATGGGGGGTGGGGGGGAGGAGGTGATGGGCAAGGTTTTGGGCAAAGTCAACATTATATTCATCAGCGCATTCGTTTTCAAATTTTGATTTTTAGTCATGGAATCCTGTTCCCAAAGGAAATTTTATGTGGAAGCCTAATAACACTGGTGGTGATGGTGACAATGACAACCGTGATGATGGTGGTAACGACGAATAAGAAGATGATGAGTGTCAGAGCCCAGGTCCTAGGATGGAGGAGAACCAGGTTTTCCCATAAAGAGGATCCTTATCATGTTCTACATTCACATTCATTTATTCATTCACTCAAAAAAGATTTGTTGAGCATCTCCTATGTTCCAGGTACTGTTTTAGGCATTTGGGAAACAACCATGAACAAGATGAAATTTCTACCCCCACACGAGGCTACTGTGCTGTACAACTTTGGGTAGCACTATTCACTTTGTGTTATACATGAATGGTACGCCCCAGAGCTGAGCAATATGGCAGTGCTGATTCATGGACCTTACCCTCTCGTGGAGAACAGAGATAACAAAGGGTAGACCAATAAGTATAGATTAAGTCCAGAATGTCATATCAGGTGCTATATCAGTGCTGTAAAAAAAAAAAAAAAAAAAAAATAGAGTGACACGAGGACCTTCTTTTGCATCCTGATGGTAAAAACCCAGTGAAAGGCAAAAACATGAAGGACAATGGCAGGGGAGCAAAGGTGAAGTTTTCTAAGAATAGGTTGCATCGTTTGCTGGACAAGGACTTCTCTGGGCTCCCACAGCACTAATTATAACTAGGGCAATCATTCTTGGCTGCAAATGGAATCATCTGAAGAGTTTTAAAAAATATTGATGCCGGGGCACCTGGGTGGCTCAGTCGGTTAAGCGTCCGACTTTGGCTCAGGTCATGATCTCGCGGTTTGTGAGTTTGAGCCGGCCGTTGGGCTCTGTGCTGACAGCTCAGAGCCTGGAGCCTGGTTCGGATTCTGTGTCTCCCTCTCTCTCTGCCCCTCCCCTGCTCACGCTTTGTCTCTGTCTTTCAATAATAAATAAACGTTAAAAAAAATTAAAAAAAAATATTGATGCCTAGGTTTCTCCCTGGAGATTTTGATTTAATTGATCTGCGGCATTGTCGCCTGGGCATCAGGATTTTGTACAACTTTCCCCTCTCATCCTCCCCTTTCTCATCTTGGCATTAGAGAAAAGGAGCTGGATTTAGTCTCGTCTTTTATGCAGGGCATTCTCTTGGGCTTTCCCTCTTCTTACCTCCAAACATGTGCAGGATCAGGGGACAGTTTGCAGAAGGGTTGATGTGCTGCTGTGACACCTGGTGTGGTGGTGACCCACAGTGCTGGGTCACTAGTCACTTGACAAGCTGCTATTGGAGCAGAATTCTCTGGAAGCTCTGTTTGCAGGTGGCAGCGTCCCCTCTCTGTCTAACTCACATCCCTACCATCTGCCTACATGGAAGATTGACTTGTTTTTCTCTTCTGTGTTGTGACAGTGGCTTTTTCCAAATCAGAAAATATTAGAGTTTGCTGCAGTATCCTTTTTTTTTTTTTTTTTTGAAATCATGTCCTAGCTCTGCCCCTTATTAGAGGTCTGCTCTTGAGAAAGTTAAGGAATCCCTCTGCCCTTTTCTCCCTCATCCATAAAGTGGGAATAATAATGTCCACCTGGAATCACACCACCAGGAAGGGTTAAACCAAGGATTAAATGCGAAGAATGTAGCAGAGTGCCTGGCTCGTGGGCTTCACAAACACTAGTCCTCCTTCTGCACACTGCCCCTGAACAGCTATTAGGAGTTGTGCATCGAATTCTCTCAAAATTCCCAATGAGAGGGGCGCCTGGGTGGCTCAGGCGGTTAAGCGTCCGACTTCAGCCAGGTCACGATCTCGCGTTCCGTGAGTTCGAGCCCCGCGTTGGGCTCTGGGCTGATGGCTCAGAGCCTGGAGCCTGTTTCCGATTCTGTGTCTCCCTCTCTCTCTGCCCCTCCCCCGTTCATGCTCTGTCTCTCTCTGTCCCAAAAATAAATAAAAAAACGTTGAAAAAAAAATTTTTAAAAATTCCCAATGAGAAAGGCCTGTGATTTTTCTCCCTACCTTCCTAACCCCATCCAAAGTCCTCAGCCCAAGGCCCTGTTGTTCTACCCTGTCGTGCCTCCAAGTTTACTCAGGGCCTTCTTGTACAGGCCCCTGAGAACAGGATCTAGCAGGGTAGATTTTGCTAGAATGTCACCTTGGTGTAGAGGAGTTGAAGGTTGTGGGAGGTGGTGCTATGGGGCAACGGGCAGGCAGGTGAATATACTGTATCTAAGCCTTCACCCACCAAATCTATTCAGTCCTCTGGCCCAGAGCCAGTTATGTCTTGTAACTGTGTTGGGGTGTGGGTGTGTGGGGTTGGCTCCTCTAAGATTTCAGCCACCGTCCCCCACTTTAATAGGTGGGTAGCTCTAGCAGGAAGTCATAGCAGCATGAAGTTGGTGGTTAACAGACCTTAGTCATGGGCCAGCTCTTTTCATCTCTGTCTGGTTAGAGATCCAAAGCTGAATCTTGAGCTTCCGTCTTCCTGTCTTCTCTCTAATAGCCCCTCCTACCAGATGGAAAGGGTTGCGGGTAGGATTTTTTTTTTAAAGGAGATAAATATCTAATTCATCCTTCGGCATCCCCTCTACATCCTTGCTCTTTCGTTTGTACGAATGGTCCCCAAGTCCATGTAGCAAAGACCATGGCTCCCGAAAGCCAAGCCATTATCACAGTGCCCACTTTTCCCATTTGGTAAAACACACAAGGGCCCGGTAGCACCCTCTCCTTTCCCCGTGAATATGTCACCCTCCTCAAGAGTCAGGCAATTCTGCTTTAGAATCCTGCATTTCTCAGGGCGCCTGGATGGCTCAGTCGGTTAAGTGTCTGACTTCAGCTCAGGTCATGATCTCACTGTTCATGACTTTGAGCCCCGTGTCGGGCTCTGTGCTGACAGCTCAGAGCCTGGAGCCTGCTTTGGGTTTTGTGTCTCCCTCTCTCTCTGCCCCTCCCCCGGTTGTACTCTGTCTCTCTCTCTCAAAAATAAATAAACATAGAATTCTGCACTTCTCTTTGATGGGGCCCAGATATCCCTACATCTGCCAGTTGCCCAGAATCCACGGAATGGTGCTCTGGCTATTCTGCAGCCCCCTTGTATGTGGAATTTCCTTTTCTTATTTTGGTTGTTTTTTGTTCATTTTGATAGGTTTCAGGAAGTGGAGTTCAGCAAATGTGTACTGACACAGCCACCCTTCTCTGGGCTGCTTTGAAAAAACAAGCAAAGGGGTGGCTCAGTTGGTTAAGCATCCAACTCTGGATTTTGGCTCAGGTCGTGATCTCACGGTTCATGAGATCGAGCCCCACATCAGGCTCCATACTGACAACTTGGGGCCTGCTTGGGATTCTTTCTCTCTCCTTCTCTGTCTGTTCCTCCCCAGCTTGTGCCCTCTCTCTCTCTCAAAATAAATAAATAAACTTTAAAAAAAAGAAAAAACAAACAAATCCCCTAATTTGTATGCAAGATTTCATCTCAAATGTCATAGATTTTTACTCATATAATTATATCAGATCTTAAAATAATTTCATTTCTGTAGTATTTAGGGCTCCTGTGGTTGCAAGTAACAGAAAGTCTCTGCATCTAGATATAGAAAAAACAGGGTTTCAACCTCAGGACTACACAGGTGTGCAGGGAACCCAAGGGCAGGGAGACAGCTGGGTCTTCTGCAAGGCCATGACCAAGAGCTGGAATACTGTAAGGAGCTCGAAAGTCTTTTTGTCAGCCTTGCAACCCGCTTCTGATTGTTGCTTCCCATGACAGGCCAGTTTTCTCTGGCAGGAGACAGGGTGGAAAATGGTGACTACCGATAGCTCCCAAGTTTACATGTTGGTTTATGAGAGCAGCTAGACCAAAGTGGAGTCTATTTAGGAAAGATGCTGATAGAACTTATTTGGGTCAAGTGTATAGCTTTGGTCCAATCAACTGTAACAATTAGGACTGCTTGGTGTGAGTATGGATGCTCCTATGGTGTGAATAGGGGTTTTCAATTTCCATAAGGAGAGCTGAAAAGCTTACTATAATTAGTATGGCCTTTATTCCTTAATACCTGGAGGAAGAATAATGTTCTCCTCCCAGTTGGATGGCTTGAACTGCTGTTACTGGTTGTAGTAGATTACCTCTTCCAAAGATGGTCATCATAATATACCGCATCCTGTCTGTACTTCTATGATACAATATTAAGTGATGGGGGTTCACGTTCTCTTCCCTTGAACCTGAGTGGACTTTTGTGACCACCCAGCCAGTACAGCAGAAGTGAGGCTATGTCACTTCCAAGGGTGGATCACAAACACTCTGTGAACTACTGCCTGTTCTCTTGGGACACTCATACTTAAAACCAGCCCAAGAATCCCCATGGAGACGACACGTATAGGTGTTCTGATCAGCGGGTGAGGTCTCGGCCAACAGTCAATGTCAACTTCAGATAACGTGAGTGAAATGAATCTTCAGATGATTACAGCCCCCAGCTGTTGAGTCATCCCAACCTTTAAGCCACTTCAGCTGATGCTGTGTGAAGCAGAGATGAGCCCTATTCAAATTACAGATTCCCGAGCAAAATAAATGATTGTTGTTACTTTAAGGCACTAAATTGTGCAGTGAATTATTACCCAGTAGCAGATAATGGATGTGATGGTCATTTTGTTATGCCGATATTTGATTATCTAAGGACTGAGCCGCCCTGTTGTTGGTCGAATGAGATTCTGCTTGAAGGGAAGACCTCCTCCACCTGAGTTGCAAGTATGTGTCTCAGAAGAGAAGTTGAAATATGGAGTCAGAACTTTAGGGAGGAATGTTCAGCAAATATTCGCTCCCTTTCCTGCCCACTGTGGAAGGAGGGTATTTCCCCTGCCCCTCCTTCACTGTGGACCAATTGGCTATGGATCAATGGCATAGTGGTGGAAGTAACAGTGTGCCAGTTCTGAGCTCATGTTAGAAGCCACATGGCAAGTTTCCACTTGTCCTCTATAGCATCTGCCATCCACCATAAGAAGAACTTGGCCTAAGCATTCAGGGCTCCTTTGGCTTCGGTTCCAGAATGCAGACAGACAAAAGACCTTGACCAGACCTGAAGCCTTGAGGCCATCTACACTCAGCTGAGCCCACAGCCAACCTACAGCCAACCCACCTACCTGGGAGTGAGAAACAGATGTGGCCGTGAACCTCTGAGATCTTAGAGTGTGTTTTTGCAGCAGTGGCTAACTGATTCAGAAGGCAGCCAGAGTCAATGTTGATCTCAAAGAGCCCATCGCGTGGATGAGCACGTGTTTTAAGACCCACGCTTAAAACACTGAGTCCTGCGTTTCTGAGTCCTGCGTTTCTGACTAGCTTGACTTTGGGAGTTTCACTTAACATCTCTAAGACCACAGAGAATAACATTTGCCTCACAGGACACTGTGAGAGTTAAGTGAGATGATGTCTGCGAGTTCAATAGTCAACACATGGCGGGCAAGGCTGAAAGATTTATTCCCTCTTCTTCACTTTTTTCCCATTGGGATTCCAATGGGTCTAAAAGTCGAAGGAACAATTTCTAGGAAAGGGATTAAAAGATGACATACACCAAATCCAGGATGTGTGACAGAACCCAAGAATCCCTAAAATCAAGTTAAGCTCTGATGGAATACCAGCTGTTAGCAGAAATTTTCTTGTTTTGATTCTGTTGAGTATTTTGCTGATTTCCCTTAGGATTTAGCATTTTTTCATGTTTCCGGCTCTCTTAGCAATGAAGAGAGGATGGGGGGGGGGGGCACTTTTGTTCCCAAGTGAGCCAGGCTGTGATAGGGGAGCATCCCAGTGCTGGGGGCAGTGGGCTGACAGCCTGAGAGACTCCAAGGGGAAAACAGAAACTCAACTTTCCCATCAGAAAATTTTCCTCATGTTCTACATGACAAGTACGCATATACATATACATCTAATACATGGATATGTGGCAACTGTCAGCATCCTGTCAGGGAAGCAGAACCACTATGAGTATTATGAAATAAGGGATTTATGTGGGAATCAAACCTACACAAAGGTGGGAGGAGCTTGGGAGGTAAAAGTCCAAGAAGGGGCCTTGGAAAACGAGAGAAAAGTCTTTCCCCAGCCGTCTTGGGGCACTGGGGCAGGGGGACAGGTTGGAACTTGCAGGGGAAGTGAGGAAGCCACGCAGGCACACCCACCTGCCAGAGTGGGCTTGCAAAGGGGAGGTGGCGAGTCTATACAAGCCTACTGCCTCCTACAGCTACCACCTCTGAGACTGTAGCCAAGAGGGGGAATCCAGAGGGAGCACCCAGTGGAAATGCCCAGGGCTGCTGTTGGTCAGCCGGACCAGGGTGGAGAAGTGCTGGATGCTGGGTAGGGGAGAGTTAGGATGACGTAGAACCTGCCCCCACCTTGTTTGCCTTTGTCATTATATCTGACCACAGATTTCAGAGAACAGAGGCTGCTGCCATATTTTTTTCCCCCACATCTCCTGCAAACTTCTCGTTCAGCCAACTCTAACCCAGAATCACACAGAGAAGGGGATTCTGGGAAGAAGATTCAGTGTAGTCAGGTCAACACAAGCACAGGACCGTTGTACACGTGTGTGTGTGTGTGTGTGCTTAATCGCAAAATTCACACATACACCTGTGCTTGCTGAAGCAAATGGAAATAAAATCATATGATATAAAAGAAAAGAAAAATTTATCTCTCCATTTCCATTCAGGAGTAACTACTTCTAAGTCTTAGTTTTTCCTGTGTGTATATATGATATATATGTACATGCATATACATTGTTATACATGTACAGATTATACATATTTACAGACTTTTTATATATATAAAAAACAGAATCAGGCTATAAATATTCTTTTGCAGCTTGTCTATTCAATGAATGCTTCGTTGGCTTCCCGTGCCATTGTTGCATTGACTATATAGCATAGCATTTGTTTATATGGGCTAGAGAGTGAGATCTTCCTGTCTTTTTATTGCAAATATGTATATATGTCGTTGGGTGTGTGTATGTATGCATACACATGTTTCTGAGTTTGTGCGCAATTTCTATAAACCATATTTCTAGAGGTATAATGTCATTTAAAATTTTACATTTTGGGGGTTCCTGGGGAGCTCAGTCAGTTAAGCGTCCAACTCTTGATTATTTCAGCTCAGGTCCTGATCTCACCATTTGTGAGATTAAGCCCCTCGTGGGGCTCTGAGCTGAGAGCAGGGATTCTCTTTCTCTCTCTTTCTGCCCCTCCCTCGCTTGTACCCCCTCTCTCTCTCAAAATAAATAAATAAACATTAAAAGATTTTACTTTAATGACTCTAAATGAACAGTCCCCCCCAAAGTTTATACTAATCCATACGCTCATCTACAGGATACACTTACTTCTTCTGTTCCGCATGGATTATGCCCATTTTTCCAATGTACTATTTGTCTTTTTATATTTATTTGTCAACTGTTAAGTATAGTGTGGATGTATAATCTAATTCAGCTGATTATCTTTTAATTTGTTTGGCGTGTCTTTATTTCAGAAATTTTATGTTTAGACAGAACCTCTACACTCCAGGATTATAAAGCTTTCACTTATATTTTATTCTGGTTCTTTAACTTGTCTTTTATTCAGATCTCCAAGCCACCTGCAATTTGTTGTGATGTGTACGTGTGTAGTAAAGCATTTAACCTTGTTTCCCAAGGGGTCTGGCCTTTAATCTCAGATTCTGGGAAGTAATCCCCAAGTCCTTGAAATGTCACGCTTGATAGGAGTGTCTTGGCTTGCCCAGGAGCCTGATGTCAGGATGGATAGTCTAACTGTATGATTTATGGTAGAGGCCGAACAGTCTTAGAACAAGGGCTGGCCATGCCAGAAGAACAAACAATATGACTTAGGCTAAGGGCTCTGGGGTCATGTGGTATCAGATGACCGGCAGATCAAAATTAGCTACATGGGCAATCAATCAATCAATTAATCATGCCTATGGTATGAAACCCCAGTAAAAACTCTAACATCAAGGCTTGAGTGAGCTTCCCTGGGTGGCAATAGTCTGTGCATATTGTCACACATCGATACCAGGAAAGTAATGCATCCTGACTCCCAGAGGAGAGAACAATGTATATTCTGTATTTGTTACACGCCCCCAGATTCCACCTATGTGCTTCTTCCCTTGGCTGATTTTCATCTGTTTCCTTTCCTTGGAATTAACTGTAACCATAGAGATAATAGCTCTCCATGAGTTCTATGAGTCTGGGCAAATGATGGAAAGTGAGGACAGTTTGGAGGATCCCCCCCACACCCACAATGGCTGTCAAAAGTGAGGGTGATCTGATGTAGACTACCCACTCCACCCCCCACCCCGCCTTCTCTGCAGTTGGCTAAACTCTCTCAGGGAGATAAGGCAAGAATCCAAAACTTTTCTCTCTTTTCTAAATGGACAACCAACATCACCAGCTCCTTTTCCCTCTCACAAACTTAGAAGGAGAGCTCAATCATACACCGAACTCAGGATGTTGCGTAGAAATAAAATATTGACCTGTCTCAACATGAGACTGAACTGTTTAAGGAAGTTTGTGACTGGGTGGAGATTGGTAGGAGATGGAGGTGGGTTTGGCGTGCTCCTTGGGACCATGTTGAAATCAGCGCCGTTCTGAAGGAAGGAGTAAGACACTCTCCATACCTGTGTACTTCTCAAGGCCTGTTCCCCATAGCTGTGGCCATAGGTTTCATGCCACAACCCCAACCCCATCACCAGCTGTCACACAAATGCATCCTCAGCAGGTACTAATTAGACTCCTTTGGATGATACCGTGGAACCATCACAAGAGGCACCCATCTGAGAGTCGTTATTTTACTCCATGTGTCAGTTTCTTCTCATCTCCCATTCTTACGTGTGTCCCTTCCCGGGGTATTTATGGAGTGACAGGAACTGTCTCCACAACCCCCCATCCAACAGGGTCTTCCCATGGGGCTTCTGGCCGTGTCCTCGTTGGAGACATAGGCCCAGGAACAGTAGAATTCACCTCAGGCAGTGGCCAAGTTTTTCTGCAATTCCATTGTTTTGTTTTGATACTTAATCAAAAGCACATTATGCATAATTGCACAAGAATCCTCTTGAAGCTGGGGGGTCACTTCTTTCAGAGTAGAAAGTCATGGGAGAGAACAGTGTTTCTGACCCGTCCTGTTTTGAAAGGCCTTGCCTAGCTCCTCTGATTGCCTTTGCTTTTCATCTGTCCTTATCCTCTCCTCTGGCTGTAGGGACAACACACTTATGAACGCCTCCTCACTCCTTAGTCAAAAGGCCAATGCTTTTTTTCTGTCTGTAAAGGACACATTCCAATGAGGAGAGATTCCAAAAATCTAGAAATATTTCTTTCAGCTGCTCTTTTGCCCCGGGAGTGCAACCACCTTGGCCTTCAAGGCACCCACATGCTTCACCCCAAATTTTTCCATGCTGAGGTTTATCCTCTTAGGCTAGCTGCTTCCAAAGGGACTATTCCACACGGCCTGCACCACCTGAGCCCCTCCCACACGGGGAGAGGAACACAGCCAAGCATGCCAAGCAGCTTACGTGGACACAAGAAACCCAGCTGAATGTGCAGAACAAAATACAATTTAGTAGAGAAAGCAAGACTCTGGAGCTACGCCGTCCAATGTGGTAGCCGCTGTCCACACATGGCTACTAAAATTTAAATTAAGTGAAACTTAAAAAGGGTTCATAAATAAAAAAAAATTTTTTAAGTTTATTTTTGACAGAGAGAGAGAGAGAGAGACAGAGCATGAGCAGGGGAGGGGCAGAGAGAGGGAGACACAGAATCTGAAACAGATTCCAGGCTCTGAGCTGTCAGCACAGAGCCTGACACGGGGCTCGAACTCACAGACTGCGAGATCGTGACCTGAGCTGAAAGTCGGACGCTCAACTGACTGAGCCCCCCCAACAAAGGGTTCATAATTTAGTTTCTCAGTTGCACTAGCCACATTTAAAGTGCTCAATGGCCACAAGTGGCTAATAGCTGCCATGCAGAGCAGTACAGGCGTAGAACATTCCCAATCACTGCAGAAAGTTCTATGGAATAGTACTGCTCTACAATAAGCCCTTCTTGGTTTGCCTGGAGGCCTGTCTTCCACCTCTACTGAGTCATCTTGGGGAAGCACTCAGTTCCTTTTTGTAACTACCATTGTCTCTATGTCCCTAGGGCCTTGTCCTCTCTATGGCTACGAGTGCTGTTTTCGCTGGTGTGCCCCAAGTCATATATTTTGGCAGAAAATGTTGTTTACAATTCCCAGGAGGCGTTTATATTTTGATCCTCGGCAGACCAGCTGAAGTGAGAATGGGTGCCATCAGTCACAAGCATTGAAAATCCAGTAGGTTTCAATGGAAGCACATATGAATGTGTGATGGACGAGCCCAGCCATTCTTCTTCAAGGAGCATAGTTCTTTTCCTACTTGGTAATTACCATATGAATAGAGAGGAGACTTAGAAGACAAATATTCCAGCAGAAAATCTGTTTATTAGCAGGGGCTGCGTCCACGTCTTCATACTTCCAGTCGGTGGTGCCGGGAGACACGTCTGTGGGTGGCAACAGAGGCGATCCTCTCACCCGGACTTCCTCTCCCTGCCCCTTGTCATAGGCCATCGATACAGCGTGATGACATTTTTATTTGGCTGTCCAGAGATCCCCAGATGTTCTCATTCTTGGGTCTCCCCACTCCTCCCCAGGGGTGTCAGTGGTTTCGTAGCTGCAGCCAGACCACAGCTTCTCTGTGCATCTTTCTAGTAACCAGCGACCGGCGCACTCTTGCTTTTCGCTCTTTTGGAGGGTCACTAGCATCTCTTGAACATGCACCAGAGTGATCATAACCGTTGCCCAAGGAGCTGGCAGAAAAGCAAGTAGAAACAAAAGAAATGCCTCCTGAAGACCAGCGAGGTCTTTAACTGTATGTTCGTTTAACTCCTAAAGCTGTTAGCCAGTGGAGTGCTAGCCATGGCCTTGCTGTGTGAGGGTCCATTGCACACACCAGCAGACAAAAGGAAGCCATCACCTCCTGGAAATGGCCGAGCTGGAAGCCGTGGACAGCCGCGTCCTGCCCTAGGAATACAGTGGCCCAGGATGCTTCAGGATCCGAGGGTGCAGCCTGCGCGAGGCAGCTCAGAGGGCAGAAGGAACCCCAGGGTGAGGAGCTGAGAGAATCAGGTCCTGGTTGGGCGCTGCCATTTCTGCACAGTGGTCTGGGCATTGCCTTATTCCCTCCCGGGCTCAGGAGGAAACGTAGATCACTCTCAGGAATCTACTGATTCCTGGAATTGCATGAACCCCATGGAATCGCAATGTGCTGAAATGAGATGCACGTAACCGTGCTTCTCAGACTGCAAAGATCATTTATTGGGTATGTGCTGTGAAGAAACACTACCCTTTTACCCTCCTCCCCTGGAGGGGTCTGAGGGACACATGAGAACCCCACACCTGCAATGTCTATTTCATAGTTACCCCCAGTTAAACCCAGTTCTGTGTTCTCTGTGGCCACATTCAATATTCGCACATTAACCATGATCTCTAGTTGTAGACTGGAGGCTCTGATTAATCTTTGACAATTGGGAGTCAGAATTGGCAAGGAAAGTTTGGGGATATTACTCCTGATAGTGTAATTCACTCATGGTCCCGTTTCTTCACCTCTCTCCCATGGCTACACTTTTGGCCAATAACTTTTCACTTTCTCTCACTAAACAGGGGAAGTCTATTTCCTCACCATTTGGATATGGACCCAACCAGGTGGTTTGCCTTGGCCAAAGGAGTGTTGCAGAAATGACAGTGTGACAATTTTGAGCCTAGACCTGAAGAAACCCTGCATGGAGCAGAGATACTCGCCCCAGTCCTCCTGGCCAAGGCCAGCCTTTGTGACTGACTACACAACAGTCAGCCAGCCCCAGACCACGAGTGAGTCCGGCCAACACCAACAGAGCTGTCTAGAGGACCCCAAAAACACAAGTGATAAATGTTGACTATGGAATGCCACTGAGGTTGCGTGGGTGTTTTTTATGCAGCGTTATTTTGGCAACAGAAAACTGATACCCCCTTGTAAAATGAAGAATGACCCCTTCTTTATATTGGGGATAAAGTGAATCTCTCCGAGGGAAACAGGATCTTGGTAGCTGTTCTAGAAAGACATCTGGGCTTTAAAATTGTAATCTCTTTCTGCCACTGTAAATTTTTTTTTTAAATTTTTTTTTCAACATTTTTAATTTATTTTTGGGACAGAGAGAGACAGAGCATGAACGGGGGAGGGGCAAAGAGAGAGGGAGACACAGAATCGGAAACAGGCTCCAGGCTCCGAGCCATCAGCCCAGAGCCTGACGCGGGGCTCGAACTCACGGACCGCGAGATCGTGACCTGGCTGAAGTCGGACGCTTAACCGACTGCGCCACCCAGGCGCCCCTGCCACTGTAAATTTTTAATTCTCCTGGGTAAAGCCATTGACTCTACCTTGGGCCCATTCTTGCTCAGACCCCTAGGCCAGTCAGTTTACCATTCTAGTAAGATTTAGGGAGCCCTATAGCACTAGCTCAATGATTCAGAAGTTCAACCTAAGGCTACTTTGCTGCAGAATCTGTTCTGTTCTCATCTCCTTCCTTGTGACTAAGCCCTGTATTATTCTCAGATTCACACAGCCATGACCGTCTCGGTTCTCAGGGTCCACACTTTCTTACTCCTTTGGGCTACTGGAGCCCTATGGCTGATGTCTGCTTTCCAAAATGGAAGCACCACAGACCGCCTCTTGCCATAGTTACATGTCTAGGGTATAAGTAATAAACAACAACAATGGATTACCTTTACTCTATAAAGTATTTTCTACTTTTACAGCTGGATTCTGTCTCCTCCAGGCCCCAAATGCCTGGTCCACTCTGGAGGAGTACTTTTTCTGTCTTCGGTCTCATCCTACCACCAACCCAAACCTTTCATGACGGAGAAAGCTGGGGTTTAGAGAGGTTACATGACTTTTCTAAGGTCAGAACACTAGTAAATAGGTTTAACATCCAGGTCTACCTTCCAAAATCTGTGCCATTATTAACTCTTCAGCATATCAACTAAGTT
Source organism: Neofelis nebulosa (assembly GCF_028018385.1). Taxonomy (NCBI): domain Eukaryota; kingdom Metazoa; phylum Chordata; class Mammalia; order Carnivora; family Felidae; genus Neofelis; species Neofelis nebulosa. The sequence goes on from NC_080790.1 coordinate 110,734,590, forward strand.
AACCTGCCTAGGATGATCTGGCATGGAATATTTGGTCAACATTCCCAAATTTTCTAAGTCTAAAAAAATCAGAACCTGTCTTTTCTCTGATTCTTTGCACCTAGGAATGCTAATGGCTTTCAGTCTAATAGCAAAACAAAAACAAAACCAAAACAAACGACGACAACAACCAAAAACAGGAGGACTTGAGTCCCTGACTTGGGGGGCAGTTGTACACACAGAATACTCGACACCACCAACAGATTATTTTTCAAACTCTCTCCTCTGTGCCACAAAATGATGTTATTTAAATGTTTATTTATTTTTGAGAGAGAGAGAGAGAGAGAGAGAGATAATGTGAGCAGGGAGGGGCAGAGAGAGAAAGAGGGAGACCAGCTCTGTGCTGTCAGCGCAGACCCCGATTATAGGGCTCAAACCCACGGACCATGAGATCATGACAACTGACTGAGCCACCCAGGCACCCCTTCACAAAATTATTTTCAGTGATAATGATCAGTGATAATCATTATTTTCTTCATTTGTTATTTAGTTTTAAAAACAATTAATTAAAAAAGAAGACTGCATTTCAATTTTAAAGGCATTATTCAATTTTGGTAAAAATACTTCACGTGGGACCTGAAGTTTGCACTTACCAAACAAAAATAGTACACTTCAAAGTTCGCATGCTGTTTTACAATTTCAACGTAAATGACTTCTCACCGTCACATGACATGGCGGAATTGAAGGCATTGAAGTTTGGTTTTGCCCTCTTTGTATTCCCTGCATAACCATTGTTACCTTCAATCTACTGGTTAAGGGCAGGAATATGCAGAAGCCTGGTGATGGAGACATACAGCACTAGAAGGTTATAAACTAACTTTTAAAAATATTTATTTATTTTGAGAAAGAGTGAGAGTAGGAAGGGGCAGAGAGAGAATCCCAAGCAGGCTCCATACTGTCACTGTCAGTGCAGAGCCCAACGCAGGGCTCGATGTGGGGTTTGATCCCACAAAACATAGGACCGTGACCTGAGCTGAAATCAAGAGTCGGAGGCTTAACTGACCGAGCCACCCAGGCGCCCCATTAACTGCCTTTCAAAATGAATGTATGAGGCATTGTGTTAGGGCTGACCGTAACTGGGAGAACTTCAAATTGTCTTCTATGTAGAATACAATGTTTATGATGGATAAATAACAAACATGTATTGATATGAAGTTCCATATACGTTATCAAAACTCTACAATACTCATCATAATTATGCAGAATGTGGTCTAACAAAAAATTTGGGGGGCAAAGAAGAATTTTATCACATTGTTTAGAAATGCTGGCTCACATGATAACAGAAAGCAGACTAATTTTTACTCAGTTTTTAATACTCATCTGAATTCTCAATAGACAGTGTACCCTTTCACTGCCAATATCTGAACAGAACACTCCCACTGCCCACTGTTGGCGTCCCACTGCTTTGGGGGACCTCAACCTGGTTCAGGGCCCATTCCTTCCCATAGGGAATGCCTTACACTGTTGGAAAGATTTAGGGAGTTCCCACTTCAGGAAAAAAATGACTATTTGGGGAGTTCTCAATCTTATAGGGGAGAAGTAGTGACTCACCTCTTTAGAGAAGGCTGAGGTCAGGAGAACAGGGTTCTTCTCCTGGGGAACCTGAGTCTGGGTGGTCTGGAAAGAGTTCATGTTCAGAAATGGGGCTACCAAACAAGGATGGCTCCACGGATATGACTCTGGTTATGATGGTACATCATTTGTTACGGTCATGGAGAGACTGACATGGGAGGACCCTAAGATGACATTAAAACACAGAGGGAGTGCTCTGCTCCTGTATGTTTGAAAGTTTACATCTTTGGATTAGGTTTGGGTTTACCATCAACGAAGCTTGCCTTTGAAAAACTTTTTTTCTTTAATGTTTATTTATTTTTGAGAGAGAGACAGAGCACGAGCAGGGGAGGGGCACAGAGAGAGGGACACACAGAATCTGAAGCAGGCTCTAGGCTCTGAGCTGTCAGCCCAGAGCCCGACGCGGGGCTCAAACCCACAAACCGTGAGATCATGACCTGAGCTGAAGTTGGATGCTTAACCGACTGAGCCACCCGGGCACCCCCAGGAGCTTGCCTTTCGAAGCAGGTAGACAGGAGCATGCTGACAGTGATTCCTAGATGCACGCTAGGGCTCCCCAAGGGCCAAAGGCGGGCGAAGAATGATGGAGATTATCTTCAAACCACCCTTCAGAGCCTGCCAGAACTGACCAGGATGGATGGGACCAGGGTGCAGAAACTATGCTCTGCCATCAACCCGCTGGGACGTATTCCTCTCGGAGCCTGCCAGAGATTTTAGCAGGCAATGATTCTTTAATCCGAATGAATTATGGAGAAAGACAGCTTATGAAAACTTATGTGAAATTTGGAAAGACTGGAAGCTTTATTGTTCTCAGCCATAAACGGCACTCTTCAATTAAAACAACCAAGGTCTGGCCAGATGTACTTTAATGAATGAAAAAGAGGAACTTCTGATGATAATTTGTGTGCCTGTCTTCATTTAGGTTCTGAGTGGTTTAAAGAGAGTTCTCAGTAACATTTTTCTGATTACAAAAATAGTGAAATCATTCTAGAAATCACAGAAAAATATCAAAATCGTCGTCACCCACAATTTTATCTCCCATTGTGTGTACAGATTTTTACATCTTGTCCTTCTCACTTAATAGTGAGCTTAAACATTTTTCTCTGTCGTTCATCATTCTGTGGAAATACTTTCAATAGATGTCTATTATCTCTTTGTGTGAATATGCCCTAAATTATTCATTCTATCACCAATCACCAAACTTAAATATTTTTAATGTTTTCATATAGTAAATAGCACTGTGATGAACACCCTTGCCGAGAAATCTCTATATAATTCTGAAGGCTTCCTTATCATAGATGCCAAATTACGGAGTTATTGGAGAAAGGGGTGGAAGGGTTAAATTGTAGTGTAGGGCTAACCTGTAGCCTTGAGAAATAATAGCTTTGTTTTGACACTATAGGTTAAGAGATAACAGCCTTGTCTTATCGATCAAGGAACAAAAGTTCAAGGGAAATCAACTGGATTGGTGTTTGATTGGATTGGGGCAAGGGCGTGTTGAGAACTTTGAAAAAATGGCATGGGAGGCAGCGTCAAGGAGGTCAACTGTTTGGGGCTTAAAGGCAGAAGGTCTGAACGGTTTCCACCCCCATCTGGGAACTATTTCTTTGTTCTGTTCCCAGGTGATGATAAGAAGATGCGGTCGGCTATAAAAACTCTGTACCATGGCTGTTCTTGGCTGCACTCTGGTCAAGAGTGTCGGTCCCGATCGGTCGGCCTTGCCTCTCATTGCAATAAACTTTGCTGTGACTGTCACTGGTGCAGGTAGCACTCTGTTTCAGGAGTCGTGTGGATGCAACACCTAGCACACAAGAAAAGAACAGCTGGTGAGGTCCACACTTTCAGGATGGCTCAAGAGGGTACCTAGCCCAGGGTGTGGCTTAATGAATAAATAATAACAACTGAATCTGAATGTGAATGTAGAAATCAGTTCTTGTTCAACTGGAATTTATACTGAATTTAGAATCCAATCAGGTCAGGGACAAGATGCTTACAGAACTGATTCAGGAAACAGAAATTTCCACCCATGTTTTATAATAAAGATTAAGTTGGGGAGCTAAGAAAAATTGGATATAACTGTCCTGACTACCCCCAAACCCCCTCCTCTAAACAAACCCCTATCATTTTTTTTTTTTTTTTTTTTTTTTTGGGACAGAGAGAGACAGAGCATGAACGGGGGAGGGGCAGAGAGAGAGGGAGACACAGAATCGGAAACAGGCTCCAGGCTCCGAGCCATCAGCCCAGAGCCTGACGCGGGGCTCGAACTCACGGACCGTGAGATCATGACCTGGCTGAAGTCGGACGCTTAACCGACTGCGCCACCCAGGCGCCCCAAACCCCTATCATTTAAAGCAGAGACAGTCTTCCCATATCACTCCTTCCAGCCCAGGGAAACAGTCTCAGTCTCTCTCAACACCATACTCTGGACAACCAGTACCAATTAGGTGAGCCGAACTGGTATACCTGGTGAAAGGTATTTGCAATCCCTTGCCCCAAGGTATTCAGATCATCCAATTAAAATGGATAATGTAAATGAATTGCCGATGAATAAATAACAATTATCTTTGTACACCAATAAAAAATCCAGCACTACATTGTCCCAGGTTACTGGATATCCACACCAATATACAATCATTAGGAATAGCTATAGTTTTTGTTTCTGTTTTAAGCAGTTAAGCAGTTGTGATTGCTAATTAGGTAAAAATGAACAGATTCAAAAGAGTCTGAATGTGAGTGTTCTATCCAATTTCTCCTAGAGGCACGAGCTCAGACTCGCAGACACATGTTAACATCAAGGTCAGGATTGGTGGAGATAATGCAGTGAGGGCAAAATAGAGATAGAAGGCGGTTCAGGGCTCAACGTTATTCTAGAAGAAGCTGCAGGGTCACAAAATGATACCCACGTGGGTGCCTAAGGTTTCACAAAGAAGGCAGGGCCAAGAGAGTTATTAGCATTAATAACTGTCATCTATGGAGCAGTCTGCATGAGCCAAAATCTCACTTAAATATCACAGCTATTAAAAAACAAAATTCGAGGGGCCCCTGGGTGGCTCAGTCAGTTGAGCATCCGACTTCAGCTCGGGTCATGATCTCATGGTTTGTGAGTTCGAGCCCCGTGTTGGGCTCTGTGCTGACAGCTCAGAGCCTGGAGCCTGCTTTGGATTCTGTCTCCTTCTCTCTCTGTCCCTCCCCACTTGTGCTTTCTCTGTCTCTCAAAAATAAATAAATGTAAAAAAAAAAAAAATTAAAAAAAAAATAAAAAACAAAATTCAATGGAATAAATTCGAAGGTATGATTGGTCTCATTAAGTGATTCATGAAAATTCATGAATTGGGCAGCATCCCATCTAACAAATAGAGAGATGTTCCAATGAATTGTATAAAATTAAAGATTTTTGTAGACGCGAGGTTGGGGCAAGAAAGTTATTCGCAAAAGGAAAGAAAGGATCGTCTCAGGCCAGGACTTCTCCTTTTGGGGGAATGGGGCCCTGAGGGTTTTTATCACGCAGATGACCTCACTAGTGCTGGTTAGGAAATTTCCCATGGACTTGAAAGGTCTTGTTCTTGGGGCACCTGGATGACTCAGTCAGTTGAGCATCCAACTCTTTGATTTCAGCTCAGGTCATGATCTCACTGTCATGATGATGAGGGACCATAAGGCAAGCTGAGGGCCAAGCACAAATAGCACAACACCCAACCCCCCCCCCCCCCCCAAGTGGGACATGTGTGATATTCCTCAGGTGTTCCCGACTGCCCAAGAACAAAGGAAAGGACAGAAAACAGATCGTTAAACTGATAGAGTCTCCAATCAGTTTACAAATATCAATAGCCAATCTCCTGGAACTCTCTACTGTCTTAATGATAATGCTTTGCCAGAGGGTAAAACAACTTTAGCTTTACAATAGCAGGCATCCAGTAATCTGTGAGTTTTTATCACATGGAAATCTCTTCAAGAAACTTCCTCTTGACTTTACCTCCCCCACCAACTCCACATTATACAAGCAGTCACTCTTCACAACCCCAGTGCAGCTCTTTCTGCCCAGGGGTCCTATCCCTGTGCTTTCATAAAATCACCCTTTTGCACCAAAGATGTCTTCAAGAATTCTTTCTTTGCTGTCAACTATGAATCCCACCATCACTCCAGAACCTTATAAGTGAGATCAAGCCCACGTCTGGACTGGGCATGGAAACTGTTTGAGATTCTCTCTTTCTGCCCCTCCCCCCTCACACTCTTTCTCTCAAATAATAATAATAATAATAATAAAGTAAAAAAAATAAAAATAAGGGGCTCCTGGGTGGCTCAGTCGGTTAAGCGACTTTGGCTCAGGTCATGATCTCTCAGCTACTGAGTTCGAGCCCCGTGTCGGGCTCTGTGCTGACAGCTCAGAGCCTGGAGCCTGTTTCAGATTCTGTGTCTCCCTCTCTCTCTCTGCCCCTTCCCTGCTCTTGCTCTATCTTCTCTTTCAAAAATAAACATTAAACATGAATAAAATAAAATAAAAATAAAAGAATAAAAAAAAGAAAGGTCATGGTCCTAGAATAGGTTGAAACTGTAATCAAGTCTTGGTTCACTGCTGTACGGGCAAATGACTCCATTTTGGGCTTGTCTCTGTCTCTCTGTCTCTCTCTCTCTCTTTTTCTTTTTCAACACATCTGTGTAGGGTAAGTTTTATTCTCCTTTGGCCCATGAACAAGCTAAGGCTCAGGGAACTGAGCGGTATGCTCGGGGTCACACAGCCTGTAAGTGTTAACACTTGAATTTGATCCAATAACAGCGGGATCCAAAGAAAGCTCTGTAAATAACCACACTAGACTCTTCAGATGTGGCAGGCATGTGGCCCCAAGGTAGATGCTGGGAGGGTTAGGCCCAGGGAAAAACATGCCAAGAAAGGCCAGAGGTTGGGCCACTTCGTGGGGGACTCTCGGCAGAAAGAGTGAAGGGTCCCTGGGAAAAGACAGGCATAGTTTTCTTGGTTGGAGCGAAGTCATCCTAGGGCCCAGGCCCTCTCGGCCATCTCGTAAAAGATTGTAAGAACAAACAGCCACTATCGGGAGGTAGCCTAATCGCATCAGGGACAATAAAACTTCCAGCACTGATTCAAAATTGAAGGTTGAACTGAGGCACGTTGAGTTCTTTACAGGATGTAACCCCCTTTGAATACTCAGATACCAGACCAACTGCAGCCGGAGAACTGAAGTAGACCGTTTGCCCAACTCCATCTGTGTTCCCCATTGCACAAGCCCCTTCATGAATTTACTTGCATCCTTAGCTTAAAACTTGTCCAACACCGCTTGGGGAAAGATCCCTGGGGTTCTTTACTTGTTGCCAGTAAATCTCTGTCTTGGTCGTGTCTTTTGGCTCGACACCCTGAAATGCCCAGAGTCTAAGAGACCCCCAAAAACGAACCACCAGAGTCCAGAGTCAAAGCTAAGCAGCAAGGGTCATTTATTGCAGGTTCGAACCTGGACCTCTGCGCCCTCATTGCCAGTGACGCCGAGAGGTCCTGAGAGAGGTTTTTACACCCCTTTTATAGACAGGTACAAACAAGTCATGGGGAAATCAGGAATTTTCCACAGTTACAGAGCTGCGATTGGTTGGTGTTTAAAGTTGGACACTTAATAGTATTCGATTGGTTCCTGCCTTTAGGTCAGACCACAACCGGGGGTACGGGTATCACAATGATTGATCAGGAATACACGGATGTGCCAGGCAACAATGATTGATCAGGAATACACGGATGTGCCAGGCAACAATGATTGATCAGGAATACATGGGCGTGCCAAGCAATTGTACAGAAGCGGAACAAGCTGGTTAAGCTTGGTTAGGTTTCAGTTTCCCGTAACTTAAGCTTTTAAGTTTTAATTTTCTCGGGCCTCTCAACCCACCACAGGGCCAACCCGGTGTCAGGTAACTGGATGAGATGTTGGATAACGCTGTCACTTAAGTTATGCATTTTAATTTACCCGATATCATTAAAATAACAGGATGCGGGGTGCCTGCGTGGCTCAGTCGGTTGAGGGCCCAACTTCAGCTCAGGTCGTGGTCTTGCGGTTTGTGGGTTCGAGCCTCCCTCGGGCTCTGGGCTGGTAGCTCAAAGCCTGGAAGCCTGGAACCTGCTTCAGATTCTGTGTCTCCTTCTCTCTCTCTCTCTCTCTCTCTCTGCCCCTCCTCTGCTTGTGCTTCTCTCTGTCTCTTAAAAATAAATAAGCGTTAAAAAAAACCCAGGATCTATTAGTTAACTGCTTTATTTAGAGCTGGCTAGATACAGAGCTGCAAGAGCCAACAGGGTGTTAAAGAAATAGAGCATCTGAGTATAACAGGTTCCTTAATGTTACCTTCCACGCGCCTGTGTGTGGCCCCAGCCTCGATACTCCCAGTCCAATCTCTGAGCCAGTAGTGCAGGCCTTGCCTGGGTACATATAGACATAGTCTCAGCCGCCACCCAAGACCTACCGAATCAGAATCTGCATTCTTTTTTTTTAATTTATTTTTAATTTTTTTAATATGAAATTTATTGTCAAATTGGTTTCCATACAACACCCAGTGCTCATCCCAACAGATGCCCTCCTCAGTGCCCATCCCCCACCCTCCCCTCCCTCCCACCCCCCCCCCCCCCCAGCCCTCAGTTTGTTCTCAGTTTTTAAGAGTCTCTTATGCTTTGGCTTTCTCCCACACTAACCTCTTTTTTTTTTTTTTTTTCCTTCCCCTCCCCCATGGGTTTCTGTTAAGTTTCTCAGGATCCACATAAGAGTGAAACCATATGGTATCTGTCTTTCTCTGTATGGCTTATTTCACTTAGCCTAACACTCTCCAGTTCCATCCACGTTGCTAAAAGATCCTCAGACTATGTGCACTTTAAGGCGGGAGAAGCACTGATCCAGGGGGCACAAACCAGAAGGAAAGGTAGGACGTAAAATATCAAAAGAACCAGCTAGCTATACTCAGAAAGGAAACAAAAAGGCAAAAAAGATGTTTTGTTTTGTTTTTCTCAGAAAAAAAAAATAAGGTAATTGCAAGTTTAACTCAGGGAGGTAATTTTTTTTCTCCCTGGTAAAATTATAAGCAGGATCTGTTCACATAAAACAGGATGAACGAGACTACCAGCCTAGGAGAGTTGTTACATCTGGTGGGCACAAAATTGGAAGGAGCTGAATAATACAGTCTTGCTATTCCTTTGTGCGTGAGCTAGGCCCAGTGGCTTCAGGGTCGTTTTCTTCCTTTGTGACATCCCAAACCCAAGGAGATGCATGCTGTTAGAAATTATAAAATGCCCATAAATGTCTTGCAGAGGGAGTGGGAGAGTGGTAGGGTGGGGACGGGAGGGAGAGAGACCACTGGCTTAGGCCAGAGAAACGGAAAACGCTGGAATGGAGGAGGGGGCTTAGGAAGCTGACACTAGCTGAGGAGCTCAGACTTCTCCGTGGTTACGTTCAATTTCAGCCGTCTACAAACACAGCTCTCAGTAAGTAAAGAATAACTTTGTTGACCAAGAAATGGCCACCTATTTTTTTCAAAATGGAAATAGCTGGGGCACCTGGGTGGCTCAGTCGGTTGAGCGTCCGACCTCAGCTCAGGTCATGATCTCACAATGTGTGGGTTCGAGCCCCGCGTCGAGCTCTGTGCTGACAGCTCAGAGCCTGGAGCCTGCTTCGGATTCTGTGTCTCCCTCTCTCTCTGCCCCTCCCCTGCTCATGCTCTGTCTCTCAAAAATAAATAAATAAATGTTAAAAAAAAAAAATGGAAATAGCTTTATTGTTTTCTTTCCTGATTATGAAAATACTTATTGCAAAGAAATTAAGAGTGAAGACAAAATGTGAAATGGAAAATGAAAATCACTTCAAACCCCAGACAGAGAACTATATACTAATATACTCACACACGCGTGCACACACACGTGCACACACAGACACGCACCATCACATGCACGGAGTTTTACAGACCTGGTATCACATAAAACACTTTTTCAATGCCAGACTCGGAGAATGTAGTGCTTTGTGCTCCTAAAACCCAAGGGATGGACAATTGAGATGGTCCTCTCTAGTTTGAGGGCTAGAAGTATATACAAGTAATTAATAATAATCTGAAAAAATTTTTAAGCTGTTTTATCAGGTCGACGCTAAAACAATAATATTCCTCCTGTGAAGTTCCCCTAGGTCAAGGTATATTTGTACAGCTAAAAAAAAACCCAAAACACCGTAGCAGGTCAACCTACCCTCATTTAACTAGAATCTGTAACCCTCTTTCATTCGCCCTAATTCTGTGAACTCAGAGAAAAATAGGAAATGGGGAGGGGGGTTGTGGGGAGTGATGGTTAATTGCTTCAGGGAGGCTGCACTAGGTTGTAGGTGCCTGTGGCCAAAGCGCTGAGCTGGGGAGGGTCAAAGTCTCTTAGATGGATGCCTTCAACACATTCCAGAGCTACAGACTAGTCAATCCACCTAAACTGAGTCTCGGGGGCCCCGGGGGCCTCCTCAGTAGCCCCAGGCTTTGGAGCAGCAACCCCACCCACCTGTCTGGGGCACAACTGGTCACCCACCCTGCAGCCTGGATCAGTCCTTAACTTACAGATTGCAGTCTAATAAATGCTTGCTGTGAGCCTCCACTGTGAGTCGAATGTTGACAGAGTGGCTTCGGCACTGCTCAGACACCAGGCTTCTCCCCCTGGCCTGGCCCATGTGCTCCTCCCCACTCAGAACCCCCACCTCTGGCCTTCTCTCTTACTAACCTTAAGAATAAGACCGCCAATGATTCCACTAGCAAAAAATGGATTTATTTGCGAATAGTAGAGAACTGCAATCTGGGACAAGCAAGCCATGGCAAAACCATAGGTAAGTCCAACAAACAGAGGAGAGGACCATTGTTTTATGGAGAAGAAGGGAGACGTTGGGAGGGGTCATTTTGAACAAAAGTCCATCGAGGAGAAGCAAGATTTCACACTGGCCGAGTTAGGGGGTGTTCCATTTCTTGTGGGAGATACACAATACATCTTTTCCTGTTGGGACCTGTCATCGATATTCTTTCCTCTTGAGATTCTTCTGTTGGGGTTGGTAATTGACAGTTCTTGTCATTGACATTGGGTGGTAAGGCTCTCCCCACCAGCCTCCCCTTCTAGCACCCCAAGTCCACGTTAGTCAGGTTTCTCTTTACTGTCACACTCTCTTCCTCTGGAACCTAACCCAAGACCGACCACCTTGGCCTTGCCTGATGCTTGCAATCTTTCCCTCTTCAGACTGTGGGTCTGCTTTGTCCCCACGCTGCTTTCTTTGCTTTGAGATTTGACATCAGTGCCCTGACCCTGGCCATCCCGTAATCAAGCATCCTGTGACTCTTAGAGCTTTTAGCAAGAGGGTTCTGACAGTCCTTCCTTCCTTTGCTAGCCTCCACATTTCAGGTTAAGTTTTCTTGGGTCAAGGCCTTGGCCACTTCCCCCACCTCACATTTTATTTGCAAAACTGATGTATCTGCATCAGGGAAGGTGGTGATTCAAGGGCATAAGAGAAAAGTTAAGGTAGTTTCCATTACACTAAGTGGGGCAGAGAAAGGGGGCAAATTCCTCCACTGGAAATCCCACAAATATGAAAATAGATGAGAAGGTGGCATTTTTTAATGCCTTGCTCATCAGAGGATAAAATCAGCATCATTTCCCTATGCTGTGAGAACTAGGTTGGAGGTGTCCCTTTAGGAAAAGGTTTTTTTTTTTTTTTTTTTAAATATAGAGTTCTTGGTCACTTTCCCAGATTCTTTTTAAAAAACAAACAAACTCTAACCCAAAGGCGTGTGCGCACATGCACACACACACACACACACACACACACACACACACAGATGCACACACTCCTAATTTGCATTGATTCTAACCAATCCTGACACTTTGGTTACCAGTGCCCTTGAGGCCAGAATGAGGACCTGGCTCCTACCTGCTTCTTCTTAAGCTAAGGTTGATGATGCTGAACATCACAGCTGAAGACTGGCAAGTGGTAGCCAAGTCACAGAGCTCATTGGCAGAGGAAAAACTTGGCAAACCATGGGTATCAAGAAGGGAAAAGACAATAATTGAGCTCTGGGTATTATTTATAGATGTCTGGGGCTGGCTTGAGGTGGACTCCAAACAAGCAGTTGATTTGGTAGGAAACTCAAAGGAGCCATCTTGTGTCATGCTGTCACGAGAACCCTTGGGTCTGAGTGAATTTTTACCTCTTCCTTTGGCTGATCTGGTTCGTACAGTTATTTTCCTGTTTCTTCTTGTGGATCCTCTCAGGTCTGAAGGTCAACCTGAACTCACCCTCAGCTTCTTCTGCTGCGTGATGATGGCCTTAAACATAGATTTGGCTCACTCGTCAGAACAGTTCTTTGAAGAATCCAGTTGGGAAGATGGCAACATGGGAGGTGAGGTAGCCAAGGTCACCAGGAGGGGTAGAGGAGCTGGAGCTAATCTTCCCTACAAGTCATCTGGCCTTGTTGGCCTTGCTGTGCAGAAATGCTGTGACTGTATCATGTGTCCTCCAGGCATGGCTGATGCTTGAATAACTGACTGTATGTCCTACCCCAAACCCTGTTTCTTGTGCTATTCAGAGCAGTCTTCGCTATTGATGGATCATCTTAATTTCTTGTGTCACGTGGTTTTGGTTTTGGTTAAGCTTAACTTGTAGGACTTGGGCTTGAACTTGGGCTTTGAAATGGGGTAGAATAATACTGGAATAATATCTCCCTGCCACTTAATACCATAAGCTTAGTGAGTTTAACCTCCCACTAAATCTCTCCGAAGAATTTTTGCCCTTTTATATTAGGCCGTAGTTCTGTTCAAATGCTTGATGTCAACTTTAATTATCGTTTGGAATAGGTACTCAGCTAAAAGGATCCGTTTCTTGCCCAAAAGGTAATTATGAGAATAAAATCGGTCCTATAAAGACATGTAATTTACTTGAAACTCTTTATAAGGCCGCCACAAGGATACAAGGACAGGAGGGTAACTCCTTTTGCAGGCACAAGAAAAAGTGGAGAGACACAGGAAACACACATCACCAGCTTCACGGCTGTCCTCAGACTTGGTCTGTCGGGAAGGTTCCTTTGAAGCAGCCACTGGGGGCGAAGAAGAAAGGATCAGAGCGATACTTTCCCCAGGCATGGGCAGGAATGGGAGGTAAAATTTAATTTGCGACAGTTTCATTCTCGTCACAGTGATTGATTTGGGGACTGAGTTGAGCAAATTCGTTGTTGGCTTGGGGTTTCTGGAGATAAACCTCATCTTCAGCCATAATTCCAGGTCTTTTGGTGGCAAATCGATGCAGTGAATTCTGTCCAAAATCCAGCCAGCCAGCCAGCCAGGATGTTTTGGCATCATTATTGGGGTTTGACTGGATCATTGCCTGAATTCAGAGAATCTTTTGGTGTAGAACACCGATGTTGCTACTTGAAAATGGCCATTTTTAGCCCCCTATAACTGAATTGACAAGGTATTTGGCTGTGGTATGGCCGAAACCCAGCCATGGTCATAATCTCTCTGGGTCTAGTCTCTTCACTGGTAAACCGGGAATGAAAACATCCGCCTTGTTTCTCACACATGGATGTTGACACATCACATGAGAAAAGAGTGATCCTTTACCACGGTATAACAAGAACACTGTAACTACAATGAAAGTTTCCAGAAAGGAGGGACACAATCAGTCATCACCAGTCCATGGCAGGACTGGGACCCTCCCAGGCAGACCTTATGAAGACTGTGCCCTGGAGGTACTGGAAGCTTCCTAATTGGCCCTTTTTCCTCTAAAGCACTGAGTGCATTGCAGTTCTTGGCAGGGAGCATACGTTTCCCTGAACTCACCCTACTCTTGTAACTTTGAGGTTTCCGTGTAGCTTTACAAGCACAGGCTTTGTAGGCCAGGCTCATTGTTTCTCTGACAATTCCTTAAAAAATATGGCACACTTCTCTTCAAGTGGCTTCTGGTTGGCTCCCTGTGCCAGAAACAACATCCTATATTTTTTCCCCCAAACGTATTCCCCAAGTCTGCTTGATTTCTTTGCTTCCCAACCTATACGTTTGTTTTTTCCATTATAGGTAATGTACCTATATTGAGACCAGTTGAATCAATGGGCTTGAGAAGGCAACATTCTCAGTGTGACCCTTGCAACAGGTCTAAGCCCCATTGGTTTACTGGAAAGTTCTAATGAGATTGTGCTGTTCAAAGCCTTTTTTGGCCTTATCTCTTAGGATTTAGAGTCCGGAAGCTGTCGGTCTTCCTAATATCTTAAGGCCCTTAGTCTCTGAACTTTATGGCTTTCACTCTCTGCTTATAAACCAGACACGCTTGAGTTCATCTCTCTCTCTCTTTTTTTAATTTTATTTTTAATTTTTTAAAATTTACATCCAAGTTAGTTAGCATCTAGAGCCACAATGATTTCGGGAGTCGATTCCTTAGTGCCCCTTACCCATGTAGCCCATCCCCCCTCCCACAACCCTTCCTGTAACCCTCAGTTTGTTCTCCATGTCATCTCTTTTTTATAGTGATATCTTCTAAGCCCAGCAGCAGCCAATACGCACTCTCACTCCGGATTGTTCCACCAACTTCTTTAGAGCCGCAGACTCAGCAAGCGTGTGGTCTGCTGCCACGACATCACACCAACACGGGTCTCCATCTTTCCTTCCGCTACCTGTGTCACCCCAGCACTGCCGCCTGATTAGGCCAATGCTGTGCAATTTTAGTCTTTTGAAGATGGCAGCATAGCACTTCCTGGCACACATTTTTGTGCTAGGTTGACTAGGGTAGACCGCCATAACAAACAGACTCAAACGCGTAAGAGCTCAACACTCGGACACTTACTTCTCACTCGCAGAATAGTTCAAGCGGATTCCAGACCAGCAAGGAGATCGTGTGTGTGTTTGTGTGCGTGTGCTTCTCTGCTCCATGCAAGTCATTTTAGAGACTGACGTTTCCTATGTGGCTTCCGTGGCACTACCCCATCATCCCATCAGCTGGAAGGGAAGCGAGGGGGGGGAGGCTTTCGTGGGCCCGGACTTGCAGTGGCACACATCACTTCAGCTCATCTTCCTTCAGCTGGAACTCAGTCACATGGCCACAACTAACTTTAAGAGAAGCTGGGGGATGTAGTCTCGCCGTGTGCCGGCCCAAGGAGAAGAGACGGACTTCTGTAACTAGCCACAGTGTCTGCCATAGTGCTCACACATCTCACCTGTAGAGAACTGGCCTCCCAGGTCTATGAGGAGGAGAAGGTGAGGCAGTGTTGTGGGAAAGCCCCTTGAAATGTTAAGGCATTGGGGATAGCATAATAAAACACCAGGTAAAATATAATCCAACAGAGAAACTGTCTCCATGTAGACTACATTAGTAACGGTTTTCATCTGCTCTAGATCATTCCCTTATGGAAAAGGATGCCTCTCCATCATCAGAAGTAACCTCCAGATACAGGCTTACACGCACCCAGGAACTGTACATCCAGCACATAATTTCTGGCACCTTTTACAAATTGTCATTGAGGAAGAATGTGTCAGCCTTTGATGCAAGAGCTTTGACAATAATGTGATACCTGAGCCAATCCTAGATGCTCTGTCTACAGTAAAAAAAAAAAAAGAGAGAGAGAGAGAGAGAGAGCTGGAAAAACGAACTGTCGCTTCTGCATGGCTACATACACATGCCCCGCATCTATGCCAACTTGGGCCATGTCTGTCTGTCTGTCGGTCTCTCTTTTTAATTGAAGTATAGTTGACACACACTGTTACATTAGTTGCAGGTGTACAAGGCAGTGATTGGACAACTCTGTGCATTATGCAATGTTCATCTGTCACCATACAAGGCTGTTACAATACCACTGACTATATGCCCTATCCTGTACCTTTCATCCCCACAACTTAGTCATTCCATAACTGGAAGCCTGTACTTTCCCCTGTCCTTCACCCATCTGGGGCCGTGTCTCTTCATAAAGAGCCTGGTGGTGGAGCCCAACCCTACAGGGAAATATTTTCGGAATGAATACTGGGGAGCATGTGCATCCCAGGATTCTTTGATCTCAGGAAGGGTCCAAGGGGATGCAGAGATGGAGAGAAGTCTTCTGGTGGCTTCTGGGATGAGAAAAGGAGGCAACCTTTGTCTTTGGAAATACCTGAAGCGTTAGAAAAATCTGGTGGCAGTGGAATGGTTTCTGGGAAAAAAATCCAAGCAGTTAAAGGGCATTTGATTAAGTCTCTGCATTTGAGGGCTAAAAAGAGACTTTTTTGACATGCAAGGTCGTTGTAAAAGCGTATCTCATTTTATTCTTTTGATTACAAAACAATGTTTTCACTAAGCCCCCTCTCCTCTCTTCTTGAACCATATTAGCACAAAAATTGAAAGGTCTTGGCTACCTTCCCAGAACAAAATGAGGTATCAGTGTGTGTGTGTGTGTGTGTGTGTGTGTGTGTGTGTTTCTAAATCGTTGGAAAAATCCTTGTCTTTCTACTCCTCAAGGTCATCCAGGGGTATAAGCAAGTAGTGATTTTTTAATTTTTTTTTAAGTCAAAGTGAAGTCTGTAACTTTAGCCTTAGACTATGTTTCTTTTTTTTTTTTAATTTTTTTTAACGTTTATTTATTTTTGAGACAGAGAGAGACAGAGCATGAACAGGGGAGGGGCAGAGAGAGAGGGAGACACAGAATCCGAAACAGGCTCCAGGCTCTGAGCCGTCAGCACAGAGCCCGACGCGGGGCTCGAACTCACAGACTGTGAGATCGTGCCCTGAGCCGAAGTCGGCCGCTTAACCGACTGAGCCACCCAGGATCCCCTGAAAGAAATTTTTTTTTAATGTTTATTTATTTTTGAGAGGGAGAGAGAAAGGGAGACAGAGCATGAGTAGGGGAGGGTCAGAGAGAGAGAGACACAGAATCTGAAACAGTTCCAGGCTCTGAGTTGTCGGATGATGCCTGATGTGGGGCTCAAACCCACAAACTATGAAATCATGACCTGAGCCGAAGTTGGATGCTTAACCGACTGAGCCACCCAGGGGCACCCCCTCCAGTTATTTTGAAACCTGCACAGGGTCTGGGGTGGGGTGGGAACAGCCTGGCACTGCCCTTTGGGGTTCTTCTTTGGGACCTGAGTCTGGAGATGGTTCAGTCAACATAGGGAATCTGCATGAGAGGGTAGGGCGTCATTTGGGCCAAACCTGAGGCTACCTGGGGGCATGCTCAGAATTCTGCATGTTTGTAGCCCATGAACACTCTAGCACTTAAATATCCTTGCCCACTTTTTTTTTTTTTTTAATTTTTTTTTTTTCTCAACGTTTTTTTTTTTTATTTATTTTTGGGACAGAGAGAGACAGAGCATGAACGGGGGAGGGGCAGAGAGAGAGGGAGACACAGAATCGGAAACAGGCTCCAGGCTCTGAGCCATCAGCCCAGAGCCTGACGCGGGGCTCGAACTCACGGACCGCGAGATCGTGACCTGGCTGAAGTCGGACGCTTAACCGACTGCGCCACCCAGGCGCCCCAATCCTTGCCCACTTTATGAACGGCCAAAAAAAACCAACCTCACCTCAGCGGATGCAATTAGTGCTGTCAGCTGAACTAACACCCGAGATCATTTCCTTCATCAAAACTCAGTGCTTCCCTGATCAGCTCAGAAATCCTGCTCAAGAAATGCTAGAAAGACAGATAGGAATAGGTGCTGCACTTTCAGAGTTTAAAGCCTATTTCCGGGTTTCTTTTCTTTTCTTTTCTTTTCTTTTCTTTTCTTTTTTTTTTATGTTTGTTTTTGAGAGAGAGAGAGTAGGGGAAGGGCAGAGAGAGAGGGAGACCCTGGATCTGAGCGCAGAGTTTGATGCGGAGCGAACGCACAAACCTTGAGATCATGACCTGAGCCCGGAAACCGAGAGTCAGACACGTAACTGACTGAGCCACCCAGGCGCCGCCTACTTCCAGGTTCTAAGCCAATAGTCCACACCTGGGCTTCCAGCCGCGGGATTTCGTGGACTTGTCCATGTACACATTTCCTCCCTAGGTGAGAGTTCTTTGCTTTCATAAGATTCTCAAACGGGTCCATGATCCTAGAAGTTTAACGAGCATGGGTTTGGTACAGAGGCCGAGTGTAAACAGTTCAACCTTTGATTATATCGTGCTGTCGCCACATGGAAATGGGCCACCCAGCTCCTTCTCGCGCGCTCTCCCTAGAAGGGCGCACATCTCGTCTTCCACTCTGGTTAGAATTGCACAGCCACCCCTCCTTCCTTCTCTCCCCACTCTTCTAGTCTCAAAAACCTCCGTACCTCATCTCCCCCTTGACTCACCAGCATGGCTAAGGCCACAGAGCTATATGTTCACAAGGACCGAACCAACCTTTCCCACTGCTTTAGGCTGCTCCCGTCTCTATGTTCCTTAGACTATTGGCTCTGTCAATAAAGTGTTGACATTTCGTGCTATCCTGGATTTTTTTTTTTAACGTTTTATTTATTTTTGAGACAGAGAGAGACAGAGCATGAACGGGGGAGGGGCAGAGAGGGAGACCCAGAATCGGAAGCAGGCTCCAGGCTCTGAGCCATCAGCCCAGAGCCCGACGCAGGGCTCGAACTCACGGACCGCGAGATGGTGACCTGAGCTGAAGTCTGACGCTTAACCGACTGAGCCACCCAGGTGCCCCGCTATCCTGGAATTTAATAGAGACCAAGCCTCGCCCACGTCTGCATGCCCTGAGGTGATATCCCAGTAACGCTTTCACAAATGTCACCATCCTCATTACCATCAATAACCAACATTCGTAATTATAACCATAACACCATATGTCATAAAATGCAGTTTCGTTTCTATATATGTCCAGATACGCTTTCTCCCGTAAGCCTGACGATATTGCTAGAGGCAGGCAGAAGAGGTGCTCCCCATTCTTTCAGAGGTAGAGTAGCAGAGCACAGCCTAGAGAGACGGGCTTGCAGTCCCGGGGAAGTTAGAGGCAGGAGGAAGAATGAAACAGAGATCTAAATTCCCCTGCCTGCTCCGGGCCACACTACACCTTTGTGTACATTTTTTTTGGGGGGGACAAGGAGTCGGGCTTTTTATTTTAAGCCACTCCAAGGCCCTTAACTGGCATCTTGTTTTAATTATGCCACTTGCATGCTGAATTTATTACGGTTGCCATGAGAAGATTTGACGGCTTAAGTCACTCTGGAGGAAAGCACCAGAACC
The DNA here is from genome assembly GCF_028018385.1 of Neofelis nebulosa. Classification (NCBI taxonomy): domain Eukaryota; kingdom Metazoa; phylum Chordata; class Mammalia; order Carnivora; family Felidae; genus Neofelis; species Neofelis nebulosa. The sequence continues at coordinate 110,753,361 of NC_080790.1, forward strand.
GGATTTTTAATTGGATTGGCTGAAGATAAATCAAGCATAACCACAAGTGAATTTTTAAAATGCTTCTATTAGGCAAATAGAGCCAGCTTTTACCCCTGCACATTAGAGTTACTAATCATCTCCTATTCCTGATATTTTTTTTCTATTCTTTTCTTTTCCTTTTGTTAGCCTGCTCTGCTGGAGATGCTGTGCCTCATGGTGTGGAAACGTGGATTATCGCATTGAACTTATTATGTGAAAATGCTGAATTGACTGCAGTTAGGACACAGGAGCAGGCTCTTTGCATCTCCATCTCCTCTCCTCTTCCTTACTCCCTCCACACTGAACCAAACCGGGATACCAGGCAAAGCTTTAGATGGTCTGGAATGGGATTAAGAGCCGTGTGCATAGTCCGTCACTCCCAAGAGGGAAGATAAGAAATAATCCCCACCATTTGGAAGTCCACAGTTCTGAAATGTCTGCAACTCCACAAAGCTCTTGGACTGAAGGAGGTGACAAAGGCCCTTTCCCAGTGTGATTGCTGGCAAACAACCCTTGCCTATTGGACCACCTTCTGCTGGTGACAAGTTTCCCCAGTATAGTGTCAAGGAGGGGCTAAATAAGGTAGATAATTGGGAATCGTGGAGGCAATCGTGTGGGTAATTCATACTAATTAACCCGTAGACCACCAGAGCTAGCCGTGGGCAAGCCAGTGCTTTCATATGTGCTGGATGATGCCATTTACAGTGCAGGGTAGTTGGTGGGGTGGGGAGTGGGGTGGAGGGTGCAGAGGCCTGGTTACCCCAGAAACCCTTTCATTTTATGAGATTGCGTTCTGGAGCCGATGTGGCCTGGGAAGCATACTGGAAAGAAGAAGGGGGATTACATCGGAAGGAACCGGCCCTGTGGGAAAAGAGGCTGGAACCCTGGACATGGGCTGCTGGACTTGAGTCTTGGAGATGGACAGGGCAGCTCAGGGCCAGAGGGACACTGGGATTCTTAGCACTGGAACTTGCCATAAGAATCGCACTTGAATTAAACCAGGCTCAAATAGTCTGGACATTGCTAATTGCAATATTTCCACCAGGCTATGTGGAAGAATGGCCACCCTTCCTGCACCTCTGGTGTCTCTATTAACAACCAGCCCCCTTGCCTCAGGGCAAACTAATGGAGCCATTAACTGTGATTTAACTATCCAGATCCTTTGATTTCAAGGAAAAATTCCAAGAGCCATAGGTGATCTTTTGGGCACAGCTGAAAAGGAAAACTCGATGCGAGTATAAGTCGGATTATTTCCTTATTACAACAGAAAACCTATTTTGAAATTTCTCATAAACCCAAACAATAAGAAATATTTTGCCAAACCGGGGTAGAAGATCAAATGGCTAAGCCGATGCTTCCTTGGGTACACTATGCCTCCAAAGCTTTAAAGAAAGGAGCAAATATGTTCTGCATTCTTTAGGTCAACTCAGGAAATATTTCTTAACTCCTCACTTTGTACAGAGCATGGCACTCTGGGAAAAGAATTTCAGCAAAACTCTATAGCGGGGGACGTAAGACAGAGCAAGCCCCAACACAGAGTTGGTATCTTTCCATTTGCGGAAGCTTCTTTTTTAGCCTGACAAATCAAAGAGAAGCTGGAATCTGACGCTTAAAAATGGAAAGATGTGGAAACCCACCATGACATTCTCTGCAACCCCGGTTTCCTAAAACGCGAAAGCCCTCATGGAACACGTTAACTCCAACCCAGTTTTTCTTGGTTCCTAAGATACTTCTTGACTATTACCACATTTGAGAGATGCATTCATTTCTTCAGAAGCCTAAAATCAAGTGGCCCCAAAGACTGCCTACTGGTGTCCATGGGGAATATTCAATAGGGAGAGGCTTCAATAGTAGAGGAATTCAATATTGCAAAGTTTTCCATTCAGCAAACGGACATGGAATAGACCAAAGATTTGCTTCATGATGGAAAGAGAGTGTATCTGCTAGATAATTTCAGCAATATGGAGGCAGATCCCCTATTTCTCAACAGTGACTGGTCCCCAGACACAATTACAAAGTTGATGAAATTTGCCTTTAGGGACTTTTGCCCTGTTCTCTGCTCTATCCCTGACTTCCAGATGCTCTGCATCCTGGTCTACAGCATGCTGCCCTCGGATAGTTGTCTGTGGACGGTGATTCTGCAGCCAGTTGCCCTTGGGACTTTTCTTCACCTTCCACTCCAAATCTGATCCCGTAGTCGAATGCTACTGTTGGCCCACTTAATTCTCCCGTGCTAAGAGGCTAGAGAACATACTGTTAAGATGTCGGTACTTTGAATTTTGTTGCACATTGCCTCACATCCTAACCCATAGTCCATTTGGACAAGTGTTCCACATGCACTTGAAAAGAGTGTGCATTCTGCCGTTGTTGAACGCAGTATTGTGCTAAAATCTCCACGATAATTATGGGCTTGTCTATTTCTTTTTAGTGCTCTCAATATTTGCTCACGTATTTTGAAGTTAAATTATTGGGTACATAAAAATTTAGAGTTGTTTTAAATTTTTTTTTAAGTTTATTCATTTTGGAGAGAGACAGAGAGACAAAGTGTGAGCAGGGGAGGGGCACAGAGAGGGAGACACAGAATCTGAAGCAGGGTCCAGGCTCCGAGCTATCAGCACAGAGCCCGACGTGGGGCTCGAAGCCACAAACCGTGAGATCGTGACCTAAGCCTAAGTCGGACGCTTAACTGAGTGAGCCACCCAGGCACCCCTAGAGTTGTTTTAGATTTCTGGTGATGCGTGCTTTCATCATTATGCAATATTCCTCTTTACCATTGGTAGTACTCTTCAGGTCTACTTTGTGCAATACCCACATCCTCTGTCTTTTATTTAACGTATACCTCATTATATTTAACTGCCCTTTTACTTTTTTAAAAAAAGTTTATTTATTTATTTATTTTGAGAGAGAGAGATTGAGCACGGGAGGGACATAGAGAGAGGGAGAGAGATAATTCCAGTCAGGCTGCCTGCTGTCAGCTTAGAGCCTGATGTGGGGTTCCGTCTCACAACTGTGAGGTCATGACCTGAGCTGAAATCAAGGGTCAGTCACTTAACCAACTGAGCCACCCAGGCGGACCACTGTCCTTTTACTTTTAACCTTTCTGCATCTTTATACTTAAAGTGTGTTTCTTGTAAGCAATAGTTTTGTTTTGAAAATCTAATATCACAATCATTGTCTTCTAATTGAAAGATTGTCTCTATATTTATTTTTAATGGTATATTTGAATTTAAGTTGGCTATCCCACAACTTATTTTTTCACTTAGCTCATCTCTATTTGTTTCTTTTTTATCCTTCTCTTTTTTTTTTGACCAATTGAGTGTTTTTATAATTCCATTTCTCCTTCTCTATTATACTATATATATATTTTTTTTTAATTTTATTTTAGAGAGAGAGAGAGAAGGAGGGGCAGGGGGAGAGAGAGAGAGAGAGAGAGAGAGAGAGAGAGAGAGAAACTTAAGTAGGCTCCAAGCTCAGCACAGAGCCTGACATTGGGCTTGATCCCACGACCCTGGGATCATGACCTGAGCTGAAATCAAGAATCAGATGCTCAATCGACTGAGCCACCCAGGTGTCCCTATATTCTATTTTTCAACGTTACCAAAATGACAGCATTTATTTGTTATTTAGGATATAATATACATTGTATTTTACTGCTCCCTGGATGATTCGGAGGCTTTAGAACACTTTAACTCCATTTATAAACCAGGTCTTCAAAAATATTTAGACATCTGGGGTTTTTTTAGATTTTTATTACTCATCTTTTTATGACATTACATTCTTTTATTGTGATTACATTTGCTTTGTCTTTCTGTTATTTGGCATACAACTGGAAGCAATTTTTTAAGGAGTTCTGACCAGTGTGTTTTCTGAACCTCTCAAAGTCTAAAATTGGCTTTCTCTTGCTTTCCCACATGAATGACAACCTCCCTGAACATAAACTGTGGCATTTACATATTTTAACCCTTGTTGATAACATGACTTTGTTTTTCATTGTGAGGTTTAAAGGAACTTTGCTTCAATATGGTTCAAATGTTTCCCAGTTTTTGTCCAGGGGCAGGTCTTTCCCCATTGATTTCACCTGTTACAGTTCTGTATTTATTTGTTTATTCCTTTTAAGAGACCAGCTCTGTGCCAACGATACCACGTGGTAAGATAACACGATTGCTTTCAAGGAGTGTCAAGGAGTATCCTTGGGGATAGATAAATAAAATATCCTTTACAATTTAAAGGATTAAGAACAATGATATGGCAAATATGAGACAGTGTGGAATCCCAGAAGAAAAGCACAAAGCCCAGATAGAGCTTTACCTGAAGTAAATGTTTCCTGGAGGAAATTTGTGATCTTTTTCGCAACCACAATTCTCTCTGGATGTTGTCACTGGTATTATTACTTATGAAACTAGCCTCCACCTCTCTGAAGGAAAACGTGATTGCCACTGTAACAAACACAACTTTGTGCACATGGCGGGGACCCGTGACAGGTTGCCCCCAGGGAACCTGTCTTCTCAACCAGTTAGCCCAGGTGGCGGATCTCCAAGTTACACCTGCAGGAGGAGCTGGAATTTAATATTATTTGTGGCAATTAGTGACTGGAAGATCGTTCATTGGTCTCAGTACATCCAGTTGACTATAGAGTCGGGGCTTTTGAACTGTGCAGTCTCCCCTCCATGCTCCACAGGTTTGCTGAAACACATTTCTATGGCCTGATCAAGCAGAATGTGATAAATGACTTGTATGACATCTTCAAATACTGATGGAACCATCCAAGTGTGACTTCTTAGCTTGTACATTTCTCACCTTCCTCCCCCAGCAATGCTTGTTTACAAAGACTAATGAGGCTAAACGAATCATAAAAATTACCGTTTGTCTTAATTTGGGTATTCCCAGAAGAAGACAAGTTTTCAAGGGCAAGGAGTGAACTTGGAATGCGTGGCTGGCAAACACCAGCAGGGGAGCGGGGCAGTGAAACGGGGAAGGGAGGGTAGCCGATAAGAGCAGAGGAGCCCCAGGGGACCTGGAGAAAGCCCTCGCCCAGAAGGCTGCAAATACGGGCAGCTGAAAGTAGGCTGGGGCTCTCTGAGGTGGGGAGACAGAGGGACAGGGAGCCAGTCAGTGTTGCTCCTGGTTCTTCATGCTCTTCGCCCAAAATATGCCAGTCTTCACAGAATAATTTATTAAAAATGAAAAACCCATTCCTTTTAGATCCTTGAGATCCTTTTAGATCCCAAAACCTTTTAGAGCCTTGAGGAATAAAAAACACATTTGAAGAGTTCAGGTTACATCATCTCTCCCTGGACCATACAGCAACTCACAAGGAGTTCAAGATGGTCCCTTGGGCCATCCTTACTTACCCAGTCTGCCTCCCCTCCTGAGCTAACTAACTCGCATGGCCCATTTTCAACCTAACCATCTGGGGGGGAAGAAATCCATTCTTTCATGGAGGAAACATATTTGAGCAGCTCCTCTGCTCAATAGAACTCCTAGTGGGCCAGTCCGATCCAGTATAGTTCCATTGCTTTGTAATCAGCCCCAGGAAAATAACAAAGTCAGAAAGATGAATATATGCAAACCATGTTCTCGAAAGTATAACAGAAACTAATAAACAAATAAAAGGTAAAGCGAATTTTACACATGCTCTTTTGAATAGTAATTGGATTAAGGAGGAAATCAAAAGAATAAAGACAGCTAATTGAAAAATAATTAAAATCAGGGTAATTCAACATTAAAAATTATGGGCTATGCATAAAGTTGATCTCACCCAGGCATCCTGCTGTCCTGTCTTTGCACTTAGCCTGGCTCTGGTATGATTGCAAAGCAATGTCAACAATTTTAAGCATCCTATCCAGACATGACAAGATCTAGACAAAGGAAGAGACTGCATCTTCCTTAGATCTTTTTTTTTTTTTTTTAATTTTTTTAACGTTTATTTATTTTTGAGACAGAGAGAGACAGAGCATGAACGGGGGAGGGTCAGAGAGAGGGAGACACAGAATCTGAAACAGGCTCCAGGCTCTGAGCTGTCAGCACAGAGCCCGACGCAGGGCTCGAACTCACGGACCGCGAGATCGTGACCTGAGCTGAAGTCGGCCGCTTAACCGACTGAGCCACCCAGGCGCCCCCTTCCTTAGATCTTTTTTAAATATTGAGAGACTTTTGCCCACACCGGCAGATACTGTCTAATATCTCATTGCCCAGCATTGGGTCACACGTCCATCCCAAAAATGACCAGCAAGGGAGAGTGGTGACAATCATTAGACATCACAGACAGCAGGTAGTCAATTATTCAAACTATCAGATTTTTAGAATAGAGAATCTATATCTATTTGGGGTGTTTCAGGAGCATTTTAAACGTTTCCTCAGATGAGTTCTATATATTTTTTGTTAAATTTATACTTACTTATATTTTCTCTTTCTACCATAAACAAAATAATCTCTGTCATTACATTGTTGAACTCACTGGTGTTCTAAATGAAAACTGTGGGTTTCTACATATTGATTTTTATAGCCTGCTTATTTTAGTGTCTTTCTTGTTTGAAGAAGTTTCCAGTTAACTCTGCTGGATTTTCCAGGTGAGAGTCATACCACCTACAAAGAGTGATAATTTAACCTTTCCTTTTCCAATGTTTCCACCTGAAATGTTTTTCTTCTGTCCAATAGGAGTGTCATACCTCCAATACAATGTTAAATGGAAGTGGGCCTCCTTATCATATTCCTAATTTTAGTATTTATTAATTTCCTTTTTGAAAGTCTTTTTAAAAAAATGAAAGTCTCCTAAATTTAACAATGGGTCAAATGCCATTTCAACATCAATATATAAAAAATAACGTTCTCTTAAGATCTATTGATATGTTGAATTGTATTCCTTTCCTAACACTAAACCCTTCTGGAATGAATTTCTGGAATGAATCCTTCTTGATCATGCTACTATTCTCTTAATGAACTGCTTAGCTCTAGTTGCTTTCGTTATATAAATTATTGATATAAAACTTTAGTGTGCATATTTGCAAATGAGATTAATGTGTACATTTTCTTTTTTTGTACAATTTATTTTAGCTTTTGGTGTCAATGTTATACTCGTTTTACAAAAAATAATTTGGAGGGGCGCCTGGGTGGCTCAGTCGGTTGAGTGTCAGACTTCGGCTCAGGTCATGATCTTGTGGTTCGTGAGTTCAAGCCTCCCATCAGGCTCTGTGCTGACAGCTCAGAGCCTGGAGTCTGTTTTGGATTCTGTGTGTGTCTCTCTCTGCCCCTCCCCTGTTCACACTCTCTCTCTCTCTCTCTCTCTCTCTCAAAAATAAACAAACATTTAAAAAATTTTTAATTATAAATAAATAAATAAATAAAATAAACAGTAATTTGGAGATTTTTCTTCTTTTCTTATGTCCTGAATGAGTTCAACTAGCATTATAATGCTCTATTCTTTAGAGGCTTGCTAGAATTATTATGTGAAATTATCTGGGCCTGCATGGATGTTCTATGATTGCATGGAGGCTTATACTTTAAAATTTTTCTCTATTTTTTTTAATAGAAATTAATCCACATAGCTTTGGTCCATTTGGTTTTTGTATTTCTTCTAGGATTAGTTTCAGTGAATTATATTTTCCAGGACAATTATTTATATCAGCCAGGTTTTAAAATTTCATTTATAGTTGCATATTTAAAACCTACTTGAATAAAATTGTGCAAATAGTCTAATTAAAAAAAAAAACACTTCACTCTGTTGCTGAGGTTATTTCTCTTTACCCTTTCTTATTTTGTGTTTGTGTCTCCTCTCTTTTTATCTGCTTAAATCTTCTATTTGTCCATCTATTTTACTGATCTTTCAAAAAGAAATAGATTTTAATTTGTTAATCCTCTGTTTTTCTAACTTATTAATTTCTGCTTTTACTATTATGAAGTCCTTCCTTCTTCTTTTAATTTTTTTTCTTTAAATTTGAGAGAGAGAGAGAGAGAGAGAGTGTGTGTGGGGGGGGGGGATAGGGGCAGAAGGAGAGAGAGAGAGAGAGAGAGAGAGACAGAGAACCCCAAACAGGCTCCATACTCAGCACTCATGCAGGTCTCGATCACATGACTCTGGGGTCATGACCTGAGCCAAAATCAAGAGTTGGACACTCAACCAAGCTACCCAGGCACCCCCATTCTTCTGTTATTTTGTGTTTATGTTCCCTAACTTTTTGAGTTGGATATTTAATGCATTGATTCTCTTTGTTTTACTTTTCTCAATATAAATATCTAAGGCTAAATTTTTCTTTATTTGAGATAGAGAGTACATGCAGGGGAGGGGCAGAGGGAGAGGGAGAAAGATCATCGTAAGCAGGCTCCATGTGCTCAATGTGGAGCCCAAAGTGCTGCTTGATCCCACGAAGCTGGGATCATGATCTGAGCCCAAACCAAGAGTTGGACTCTCAACTGACTGAGTCACCCAGGCACCCCTTATGGCTAAAATTTTTCTGAGCTCTGATCTGTTTTTGACCCATAGTTCTGGCATTTATTTAAATGATCATCGTTTTCTGCAGGGCGCCTGAGTGGCTCAGTTGGTTGAAGGTCCAACTTCGGGTCAGGTCATGATCTCACGGTTTGTGGGTTGGAACCCCGCGTCGGGATCTGTGCTGACAGCTCAGAGCCTGGAGCCTGGTTCGGATTCTGTCTCCTTCTCTCTCTGCCCCTCCCCACTTGTGCTCTGTCTCTCTGTCTCTCAAAAATAAACAAATGTAAAAAAAAAAATAATAATAAATTATCATTTTCTGGAAATAATGTGTGTCTTAGAGCAGGTTGCTATAACAAAATGTCATAAATTGAGTGGCTTATTAACCACAGAAATGTATTTCTCACAGTTCTGGAGGCGAAAAGTCTGAGATCATGGTGCCAGCACAGATGGGTTAGTGAGAGCCCTCTCTGGTTTGCGGATGACTGACTTCTTGTAAACTCACATGGCAGAGAGAGGGTGAACTAGGTCTCTGGCCTCTTCTTAAGGCACTAATCCCATTCATGAGGATTCCATGGAACCTCATGAACTAATTACTTCTTAGAGGTTCCATCTCCAAATACCATCACTCTGGGGATTAGATTTTAACAGGAATTTCGAGGGGACAGAAACATTCAGTCCAAAGCACTAGATAAACATGAATGTACTTGCAAATCCCCTGGGTATTTTGTAAAATGCAGATGCCAACTGTGAGAAATAAGCCCACTGACCCAATCAGAGGAGGGACACAGAGTCTCAGAGCCCAGTGAAGGGAGGCTTGAATCAATGTTCTTGCAAGAGCAGGTGTCTGAGGAACAGGCATACTCCGGACAGTGACAGCAGGCAATTTATCTCCTAGTGTGAAGTCCCTCCCTTAATTCCTCATTGGCTGAGTACTACAGAGGTTACAGCCTTACCCGGAAGTGCCTATGCCCATGTAAGGCCAAAAAGTAGTCTGATTGGGACAAACATACATTCCTTGAGATGACTCGGACACTTCAGTTCTTTGGCACACGCTGATTGCAAAGACCACGAAAAATAAGCCCACGAAATGAAGAGGGGAAGAAGAACCAGGAAAAGAAGTGTCTAAGAGTTTGGGACTCCATCTTTGCTGGGGGGAGGGTTCGTACATATTTCCAATAGGTTGTAAACCTATTGCTAACAGCTTTTATTTGGTATATCTGAAAATGAATCATCTCACTTCTCACACTGACTCAGTAGGTCTGTGAGTCTGCATTTCTAACAAGCCCAGAGGGATGGAGATGATTCTGTCTACAGACTACTATTTGAGTAGCAAGAATTCAAAATAGGCTCTTCTTAAAATTCTCTAATCAGTTTTTTTTCTGATGTTATGATTCTCTAGTTTTATTTTAATGTGATCAGAGAACGTTTTCTGTATTATTTCTGCTTTTTAGAATTTATTGAGCTTTTGTTGGTGGTTAATATGAGGTCAGTTATCATGAATTATCACGTACACCTGTCAAGATGTACTCACACTTAATAGAGTATAGAGTTCCATCGATAACTACCTTATTGGTTATTAGTTTATGTTTTTATATCCTTAGTTAATTTTTGTCCACTTAATTGGTCTTGGACTAAGAACATTGAGTTAATTTTCTATTGTTAGTGTATTTGTCTTAATATAATATTACTATTAGGGGCTAAATAATATTTTATGTTCACATTGTCATGTTTATATAAACATTACTCACAACTGAGCATTGTAGCATACTACAATGTCTCGTTTCTTATTCTTTGTTTTTCCTGAAGTTAATAATTGACTTGCTTTTAATTTTCTTAGACTTCTTTTTGCCCTTTGCTAACTCCCCCTACATCTTCCAATAGCTTCTCAGTATGATTTTCCAAAGGATCACTCATATCAAGCAATCTATAGTTTCTATTTTTCTCTTGGATACCTGCCCTCTGGGAACCTCTATTCTCCTTTTATCAGAGTTAATAACACATTAGGCCTGATGACATTGAGATGTATTTTTATTGTCATTTTGAAATTCCCTTTGTATTTCTCCTGGGTTGGATTCTCTGTTTCTCAGATCTCATCTCTTCCTCGGTCATGGTTTATTCTTTCAATGTGATAGAGCACAGGGTGGGAGCTTGAAGTGGAAGACAAGCACAGACTTTGACTTCTAGTGCTTGGAACTTGCCCTGGGGGCTCTGTACATATAAAATCCTATCATCATACCACATAGTAAAAGATTTGTCTGCAACAGGGAGAGAACATTTGGATCAGGTTATACAGAAAGGCAACAACATTTGGGAAAATATATTGTCCGTGAAGATGGCTTTCATCTAGGACTTTGTCACCTCCAGAGTCACCTCTGTCTGTCAACTTTTGGTGTGTTTAGTCCAAACACTAGGCATCTGGCAGTCACAGTTGGACTGCTTGGCTTGTGTGCTAGCTTGTCAGAGCCCCATGCTACAGAGGCTCTTGCAGGAATCTGTGACTGCTTGATTAGTATGATTCCTGAGTAGAGATAGTCTTGCTCTTCTGTTAAATTCCTTAATTGTCTTTGAGTGCACCTGCAGGCAGGCAGGCAGCCTTATTCTCTTTGGAAATTGCCAAAAGGCATGAATGCTCTTATCAGTTGACACTGAAATTCCACACCCTTTCCCCAAGCAAACCTTCCTGGGCAATTGTTTAGACTTTTAGTTTGAGCTTCCTATATTGTCCGAAGATTTAAAAGAAGTTGAGTCATCATTCTTAGAAAGTTGATTCACTCTTTCAGTCTGACTTGAACAAACTGGGCCCCCAGAAAGAAGTGTCAATATGAGTGAGATGAAAAAAGTGTCAGGACATGGGAAGCACTCTGCCAGTGTGGAACAAGAAATGAAGATAATGGGAAAGCGTGACAATTCCATGAAATATCAAGGAGTTGCTTAATAAGCCAAAGTCAGAGACTCTGCAATAAATACTCATGTCGAAATAAAGTGTGGGCTGGTCTTGCCCTCTGAAGTGTCCTTGGAATGTGGGGCGGCTTGACCCTGCTAAAAGAATTCACCTACAGGCATTTGGAATGTGACCCATGACATCTGTTCTAGAAGCACTCACTGGAAGATCAGGGGCCAAAGGGCATAGTTCCTCCCCACAAAGGATTAAAATTCTAGGAGGAAAAACAGACAAGTTAGCATATAAGATTGAATGAAACCAGGGCTACAAGAAAAGAACAAAAGAAATTTCTTTTGACTGGGGGTTTGGGGAAGGCTTCACAGCAGAGTGGCATCTAAATTGAGCCTCAAGGAAAGACTTGGTGGGAGAATGGGTCAAGGGGCATTCACAGCTGAAGAAAACATTTGCCCAATAACTGAAGTGTGAAAGGGCTTATCCCATTTGGTGAATGGCAAATGGCCTGCTGTACGAGGAGTCAGGAGGGTGGGAAATGAGGCTGAGAAGGACGTTTGGGACAAGATAAAGAGGACAAACCCTCAGAGAACCCTAAACTCCACTTTTAGGACCTTGGATTTAGTATAGAGGAGAGGTAGAGTCTCTCATTTTTTATGGAGGGGGTTACCGAATGAGTAGATTTGTGTTTTGGAAAAAGCCTTCTGTTAGAAGTTGGAAGAAGGGAAATTAGGAGGCAAGAAGGCCACCTAGGAAGGCAGGGCTGTGGAAGGGGGGAATTCCCAACAAAATCTCAAGAGATGATAGGCCTCCGGTCCTTGGACTGTACTGTGAGTAGTGAGCTATGGATTGTAACCAAATAAGCAAGGATCACTGAAAAGGTGACTCAGGGGAAAAGTAGAGGGGCAAGTAATTGGGCAATTTTGTGCCAAAGTAAAGTGCCATTTCCCAAAGAAACATAAGAAGGACAATGGCCTAGGCTCAGGGTTCTCAAACTTGGCTGCACAATTTTGGAATTGCTTGGGCAGCTCTAACAACTAATGGTAGCTGAGCCCCATCCCAAGAGATTGTGGGATCACACAAGTCGTGGGTGCCACCAGGGCTTCAGGATGTGTACAAGCTCTTAGGGGGATTCTAATACACACCCAGGGGTTGAGAACCATGGGTTAGTTGTTAACAGGTGTGAATTACTCATGTAGGGACACAGAGCTCAGAGATCATTACAGTGCCTGGTATCATCCACAAGCTGAGGGTGAGATTATACTGTTGCCAGTGTTTTGGAAGATAAGACATCACTTAAAATATTTGACTAGTTGTTAATTTAGTGTTCGGGAATAAGTATTTAAATTATATTTTCCTAGCAATTCTGAGTCAAGCATATAAATTGGCGCCTTTTTATTTTCTCAACCTTAGATAAAACCCTCATTTCCTTTTTTCTCCCTTTTTTTTCGTTAATATAATCTGGGGTTTCATATCAAACCTACAGTTACTACACTATTTTTAACACTAGAGCCCTTTCATTTCAAGAATAGTTTTGGCTTTTCCATTCAATTTTAGAAACAGATGTACAGTTTTCAGGCTTTTACTTTAACTGGTTTCTGAGCCTTTTTACCATGGTTTGCTCAACTATATGTTTTGTATTTGGAAAATACCTTTAAGACATTTGTTTTAAGGAAGGCTGACATCTTTTGCAAATCCTTGTGTGATGGCTAATGTTATGTGTCAACTGGGCTAGGCTATGGTGCCCAGTTATTTGGTCAAATACCAATCTAGATGTTGCTGAGAAGGTATTTTGTAGATGTAATTAATATTTACAATCAGCTGATGTTAAGTAAGGAAGATTACGCTCCATAACATGGGTGGGCCTCACCTAATCAGCTGAAAGCCTTTAAAGCAAAAACTGAAGTTTCTCCAAGGAGAAGGAATTTCGCCTCAAACTATAACGTGGAAATCTTACCTGAGTTTCCAGCTTGCCAGCCTGCCAAACCCCACAACCGTATGGGGCAATTTCTTAAACTAAATCTCTTACTCTCTTTCTTTCTCTCTCTATCCTATTGGTTCTGTTTTGCTAGAGAGCCCTGACTGATACACTTTGAAAGTCCCAGCAATATCTTTTGTACCTATGAAATACGAACAACTTGGCTGAGTAAAAAAATTCCAAGGCCACAACTTTTGACGTCTGTGAGCTTCCAACCCTTGTTGTTCAAGAGCAATGATAAAGCAGCCCAACACTTGTTCTTTTGGGGTAATCTGATATTTAGGCCTGGAAGCCTAGAGGATTTTTTTTCTCTAAGAGTTTTGGCCAAGAAATCTTTAATTTTGGGTATTTTCCACTCATATTCCTTGGAACTCGAGTGAGCCTTTTCCATCTGCATTATTTGGATCTTTCTTTAGCTCAGGACATTTTTTACATTAGCACATTTTCTCAATTCTAAGATGACACCAATTGAAAAGGTAGTCTGACTACTTGGGGCGGGGATGGAAATGGCATGCAAACTAAGATATAAGATGCATCTTAATTTCAGAAAGATCAAAATGGGGGGAAAGTATAATTGAGGAAATGTGAAGGATTGATTTTCGCTCCATTGGTTTTTGGTCTTTTCTGGGATTTCCCGTGTTTGGATTTTCCGTTCTCCATCCTCTGTTTCTATTGTATTCCCTCTTGTCATTTTCACCTGTTTTGTTTTTTCTTTTTTTCTGTATTCTCAGATTTGCTCAGTGTGTCACTCATTTTCCGACATCCTTTTGGGTAAGTTCCTTATAACCTTCAAATGTGATTTTAAGTTCAGCATTTATAGTCATTTGAGTCCTTTCAAGGATTATATCTGGGGCACCTGGGTGGCTCATCTGTTGAGTATCCAACTCTTGGTTTGGGCTCAGGTCATGATCTCGTGGTTTATGGGATCGAGCCCCAAGTAGGGGCCCATGCTGACAGTGCAGAGCCTGCTTGGGATTCTCTCACTCTCTGCCCCTCCCCCCACCTCTCTTTCAAAATAAATAAACTTAAAAAAAAAAAGGATCTAAATCCTTCCCGATCTTGTACATTTCTAGGTGGCTTTGCATAATCTCATGGTTTTTGTCCCCTGACACTTAGAAGCCCTGTCTTTATGCATGCTGCTGAGAATACCATGCGACTTCTGGAAATTTTCTTTGGGATAATGCCGGTGATGATTTCCAGAGCCATTCTCGTCCCCTGCCTCATCTGGATATGCTGCTCTCGTTGCTTGGTTCTGCTCAACTTTTTCCATAGGTCCTCTCTTTCCTCCTTTCCCAGCTGGCTGGATTCCATTGCTTCCACGGGCAGTCTGCATGTGTCTCCCCGCTCATTTCTTTGGTAGTTAAGACCCCTCTCAGAATCACAGCCAGAGGTAAGGTTGGTATGCAGGCACCTGGTCCAAGTCCCATTCCCAGTAGCCTCTCCCCACCCCACCCTCTACCTCCCAGCCCAGCTCACCACCCTCTCTACAGTTGCTCACCCCCCCTACTTCTACCTTCTGGTCTCCGGACATCCAAGGCAATGCCTGTGTGCAACCCAGGGGCCCCAGAATGCACTGCTCTCAGGGCACCTCCTCCTTTTGTAAAGGGGTCCCCCTCACTTGTCTCGAAGTGATTCCCCGGAAAGTAAAAAATGGCCCTGACAGCTGGTAGCAAGCAGCTAACAGCTAGGCTGAAGCAAAGTGTTCCCAAATGAACATAAACAGCTTTCCCAGAATATAAACAATAATCAGGCAAGGCCACTCCATGCCTGAAACAAGGCAGAGACGGGGCCATACCGCAACCACAAAAAGAAACCCTTTTCTTCACTTGCTGATAAGAATAACCCCCGCTTCTTCACCAGTGACAAGCTCTCCAGCTCTGCTTCGGTCCTTCCACCCCCAGGATAAAAATGACTGAGACACCCCGTCACCAGATTGCCGGCACTTTCCGCCTCCACCCCCACCAGCTTTATCAAGATATAATTGACATATAACCCTGGGTAAGTTTAAGGTGTTGGTGTGCCACACGTATGTTGCCAAATGATTACGGCGAGAACATTAGCTATCACCATTCTGTCACATAATTACTTTGTGTGTGTGTGTGTGTGTGTGTGTGGTGAGAACATTTGAGAGCTACTCTCACAGCAATTTTCTGACAGGCATGGCACCAGGGTCACTACTTACTGACATATCCTATCCAAACCCAACTGCCAACTTCCCTCAACCCTCCTAAGAATCACTCAGCACAAGTCCGAAACCTATAAGAAGAACCTCTTCACAAGCCGTCCTGTGGGTAACCCTCCCCCCGCCCCACCGCCCCGTGTGCTCTCTCCCTTTGCGACAACAAGTTAAATAAACCTAACTTTGACCACAGGTACAGTCCTGGTGGTCTTTGGTTGGTGAGGCTCGACATCCTGTAAGACTAAGTCACTTCTTCTGTCATCATAAGCAGCTGATGTACAGTTTCAAATATTTTTAGGTATTAGCAAGGGATAATTACCGGTAATCAACCTGCTAGTAACTTGGCATGTTGTAAGAGTGTCCTGAGGATGTGAAGCTGATGTTCTCCGAAATGTGGCTCGGGCAGCTGGGAAATGCAGAGTTCTGCCCTCGTACACAGCAGAGGCAGACTTCCCCGTCTGCGTATCATCAATATTGGAAGTGACTAACAGGAAAGTGTTTAGAGTTGGCTTGGCTGTCTGGAGGCCCGGGGAAGCCTCAGCTCTCCCGGACCCCTTTGAGCCTCCGGTTGGTTAGCCCCGATTTTTTTCTCACTTCCTCTCGAGCCTAGCGGCCAAAGCAAGTCCCGGGACCAGCCCTGTATTCACAGTGGGTGGAAGCTACAAAGTCCTAAGACAAAAGGCGCGGATACAGGGTGGCCATTAATTGAAGCCATTGACATTATTGTTTAACATCTCTGTGTCTTGTCTGCAGAATGGAGAAAATAAAACCTACCTCACAGAGTTTTCTTGTGAAAAAAATATAGAAAATAAATATAATGTGTAAAATAATCTACATGTATATCATATATATGTATATGATATATAAAAATGTATAATATATATGTATATAAATATATGAAATTTATCTAAAAGGAGTTAACATTTTGAAAATGTTGGGGTGTCTGGCACCCGGTGGGTACTATACAAACATTTTTTATTGTTGTCTTGAGTTGATTGTAGTTTCATATTAAGGGTCTCTCGTTTTATACATTTTTCTTGGTTTTATTTAATCATCTATGTTTTGTGGTTGCCTGGTTAACCCTACAGTCGACAGTGGTGCATATTTTCATCAATAGTATTTTTGGCCTACTGTTTTCCACAATCAGAGCTTACTACGTATATGCATTTGGGCTCATGTGAAACCATCCAGTTTCTTATTGTGAAAGTAGATATACTGTAATTTCCCTTGAATTTTCTTGACCAGTCTCACATTATTAGATGTGCTTCCCCTGAACTTGTGTTATTTGACTAACTTCCAAACAAAATCTCAAGGTATGTGTAATAAAATCATTGGGTTATTTTTAAGTGCCTAGAGCATAGTTTCATACTATAAAATCTGATATAAGCTTAAATTGCAACTTTGAGGGTTTTTTCCCTCTCCAATCCTTGGTAGAGTTCTCTTCACTGACAACTGGGATCGGGAGGGAGAGATTGTCCGAGGGGTCTGTGAAAGGCATCCCTTGGGATTGCACAGTACACAACCTGTGCGATCAAACACAATGTCTCTGGGACTGTCCCCCCAGTGGACATGAGCTTTGGTCAAAAAAGTTGAAGAAACACCCGTAAAGAGCCACTTCTAGTGTAATTCTCACTGTGCTGTTTTCCTGAGTCCATTTCACTGGTTTGTCTCTGTTGTTTTTCATAAATCGAGGCAAATGCTGTTAACACAGGCTTTTTAGGGTAAGCCAGCTTCGTACAGAGACCAAAACGCCTTTTAGATAGTTGCCTCTCAGTGTTGACTTGATTACATTTCACAGAGCTTGGCCAGCTCCAGCCAGCTTTCTTACAGGGATCTTCACAACCTACAGGGTTATCAAGAGACACGTCAGACTTTGAATGGCATGGTCAAGGTCGAGGTCAGGCAGTAGTGTGTCATAGCACTCCCATGCAGCCCAGCCCCTGACTCCAGGCCTACACAATGCCCACCATACTGTATCCTCTCTTTTTTAAAAACTGAAAAAAGGGGAAGAAACAAAGAAAGCAGAGCCCTGAAATCAACAACAGGTTCTTTCTAAAGACAAAAGCACCATCTGGGGACAGATGGGATGTAAATATTAAACCTCCCCCCCAAAAACACTCAGAGTTACTGTCTGGTAAGAAACAGGCTTTTAAATTGGTGTTCAAATAGAGAGAGTGTTTTTATTCATCCTTATATAACTGCAAAAATGACTGAACACTTTGGACTATACATTTTTTCAATCTTTCCCAAATGAAATCACCTTTGGTAGAGAACCAAGCATGGAAAATTTCAGCTCACAAAAAAATGACTCTGTAAAATCATGGAGCAATTTAGAAAAAGTGGTGGAAGGAAAACATGTGTTTAGCCAGAGATAGTAACACTGGTTGGTCCGAAGTGGATGAGAATGGATGCTTCTGAATAAACAAATTTCTATACAACCGAAGCATAATCTGTTATTGTTTTGCATGGAAATTCATCAATTTTTTTCCATTGTTAACTGTTGAAAATAAGGCAGTGCCAATATTTTTAAAAAGAATCGTTAAACAAATTTGGGGCCACAGTTTCATGTTTAATATCTTTGTCATACAAATGGAAAAGAAATATAGGTGGTAGGATTTCAGAGGTTTGGAATGTTTAAAAAAAAAAATCTTTCAATAAATATGACAGAAATGTTTAGGTCTACTTTATGCTTCCTAAAATAACTAGCCAAAAATTTAAAAATAGAATGTCTTCTCAGAAAAAAATAGAAAGTACTGATAAAAAGGAGAAAATAAAAACCACCTATGGCCAGTGACCGGAGATAGCCAATGTTACCGTTTGTTTTTATCCTTAGCATTTGTGTGTGTGTACAAATTTAACTTTAGTTCTTCTTGCAAACGTGGGATTAAACTTCACAAATTATTTCATAACTTTCTTTACACTTAACGTATTGTGTAATATGAGACCTTAGCATTGTTTTCAAATAAATCCAAGTCCCAAAACTGTGTATTTTCCCCTATAACTGTGGATATCACTTTTTAATGCTCTTTGATCAGTTCATTTGATCATTTTATTTTGCTACGTTGACTATCTATCATTCTACCAGGAATAAATCATCTAAATTACGAATTTTTTTTTTAAGTTTATTCATTTATTTTGAGAGAGCAAGTGAGTGGGACAGGGGCAGAGAGAGAGGGGGAGAGAGAGAATCTCAAGCTGGCCTCTCACTGTCAGTGAACAGCCTGACGTGGGGCTAGAACTCATGAACCATAAGATCATGGCATTAACCAAGGCCAGACGCTTAACTGACTGAAGCACTCAGGTGCCTCTGAATTACTAAATTTTTATATTATCTTAATTTTTAGGATAAATGAAATCTTTCTAACTCTTTTTTTTTTTGCTATTCTCTTCTGATGTTCTTTTAAAGGACTTCCAGATCATTTTATTGAGAGGTAATGAAGAAGATTTTGGATTGGAGAAAGCTTAAATTTATAGGTTAATTTGGGAGAGAATCCTTACAATGTTATCTGCCCATTTCAGAATATTATATATATAGATCCTTTCCTTTATTAACTTCTCTTTTTTAATATCCTTTGGTAAAGTTTTGTAGGTGTATTTGTATGCCTGTGCTGCCTATTTGTGGTGTATTTGCTCTGATGGATTTAGCATTTTGCTTCTTTTAAGAGTGGGATGTATTTACTGTTTTTTCTTTGATTAAAAAAACCTTTTTTTAATAATTTTTTTTTTTTTTGAGACAGAGACAGAGTGAGAATGGGGGAGGGGCAGAGAGAGAGGGAGACACAGAATCTGAAACAGGCTCCAGGCTCTGAGCTGTCTGCACAGAGCCCAACATAAGACTCGAGTTGATGAACTGTGAGATCGTGACCTGAGCTGAAGTCGGATGCTTAACCAACTGAGCCACCCAGGCGCCCTAATATTTTCTTTGATTTTAAAGCGACACATGCACATATTTTTAGAGGAATATAGGAGCGCTTATTTGCCTAACGGAACCCTCAGTCCCATTCCTGAAAAGCAAAAACATTTAAGTTTGCTGTTTTCATGGTGTTAAATTCTATAAATCCAAAGAATATAGATTTTTTTATTCTTGGTATAGTAACTCTGAACTATGTTTATTTTTTTTAATTTTTAAAAAAATGTTTATTTATTTTGAGACAACTCGAGAGACAGAGTGCAAGCAGCAGAGGGGCAGACAGAGGGAGACACAGAATCGGAAACAGGCTCCAGGCTCTGAGCTGTCAGCCCGGAACCCAACACGGGGCTCGAACTCACGAACCGTGAGGCCATGACCTGAGCTGAAGTCAGATGCTTAACCAGCTGAGCCACTCAGGTGCCCCTGAACTATGTTTATTAATCGACACTGTCATCTTCATACCCTTCCCTCTTTAATCCACCCAATATTTGATATATTACTTTTAGTTGGTGGACCATGTAAGTTTTCTCTTCTGTGAAATGCCTGTTATTGCTTCTTGTCCAGCCTGTTTTCTTACTGAGTTGCATGTTACATTCTTACGGATGGTGGAAATTCTGTATATATTCTAGATACTAATCCTTTGTTACAAATGAGTCACAACATCTTATCCCAGCTTTTGGCAGTTTTATCACTCTAGAGTGCTTTTTAAAAGATTTTTTAAAATATTTATTTTAGAGAGGGAGAGAAAGAGAGAGAACACGAGTAGGGAAGGGGCAGAACAGAGAGGGTCTGGAGCCGGCTCTGTGCCAACAGCAGAGCCCAATGTGGGGCTCAAACTCAAACCATGAGATCCTGACCTGAGCTGAAGCCCAATGCTTAACCAACTGAGCCACCCAGGCGCCCCACTCTATAGTGCTTTTTAATGGAAAGAAGCTCTTAGTTTTGATACAGATGAATTCCTCTATCTCTTCATTTAGTGTTTGTGCTTTCTGTGGTTTTTATTTAAGAAATTCTTCTCCACTCCCAGATCATAAAATTTGTTTCCTGTATGGTTTGTAAAAGTTGTACCATGCACATGTGAGGTTTAATTCTACTTGGAACCGATCTTTGTGCCTGGCGGGGTGGTGGGGGGGGGGGGGAAATCCAATTTCACATTTCCCACATGGAAAAGCCAAGGAATGCCTAGAAATTCCAACTTTCCCCACAGCTCACTGCGGCCTGATCGGGACTCCATGTTACTGCATATACATTTTAGAATCATCTTGTCGAAGTCTGTGATGTAAATTGCATCAAGTCTATCGAAGAATCTGGAGAGAATTTTGGTCTTTGTGACATTAAGTCCTTTCATTTATAAACATAACACACTCTCCATTTATTTAGGTTAATATGCTAATATCTTTAATAAAGTTTTGTACTTTCCCCCGTGTTTTTGCACATAGTTTGTTAGCTCTATTCAGAATTGGTGTTGGCTTTCAAAATTGACCTATTTGGTATTTTGACTTCATATTTGGAATCTTTCCAAATACTCTCACTATTTCTAATAATCTGTTCTATGAAGACCCTTTTATTTTTTCACCATAGACAATGTTAAATACAATGTTTTTTTCCATTCCAGTTGTTATACATTTTATTTATTTTTCTTGAGTCACTTCACTGCCTAAGACTTCCAGTATAGTATTAAACAGAAGGGGAGAGATAGGACATCCTTGCTTCACCATTTTATAGATGCTTTTTATCAGGTTAAGATAGTTCTTTCTATTCTTAGTTTGCTGAGAATTTTTAACAATGAATAGATTTATAGTTTTACAAATTGCCTTTCTTGCATCTATTGAGATGATCACGTGGTCTTTATCCTTTCATTTGTTAAGAGATTTTCCTATGTTTAACCTTCCTGTACCCCTGGAATAAAACCAACTTGCTCATGATGATATTCTCTGAATTTGACTTGATAATTTTTTGTTTAAGAGTTTATAAATAAGTTTCTGGATGAGATTAGTCAGTCAGTTTCCTTCCTTTAATTCTCTTTGCCTGGTTTTGGTATCAAAGCTACACTAGCATCATAAATTAATTGGGAAGTATTCTCTATCTTTCTATCATCTGGAAGAGTTTGCATATATGGGAATTACCTATTACTTGGATGCTTGCTAAAACTTGACTTTAATACCACCAGAGCCTAGTATATTGTGGAAGGAAAGTATTAAACTGCAAGTTCAAATTCTTCGAAGGTTAGTTATAGAATATCAGAGTTTCTTTTTTCTCTAGTCTGTTTTGTTAAGTGGTATTTTTAAAGAAATTTATCTATGGGGGGTGGGAAGGAAGGGAAAGTGGGTGATGGGCACGGAAGAGGGCACCTGTTGAGATGAGCACTGGGTGTTGTATGGAAACCAATTTGACAACAAATTCTATATTTAAAAAAATGAAATAAAATAAAATAAAAAAAGAAATTTATCCATTTCGTATGTGTTTCCAATTTATTATTTAATAAACTACTCCTAAGAACACTTCCTCTGTTTTTAATTTTTCTGTATCTTAGCTTTGCATCTTTTTTTTTTCTCATATTTAATTTTGTTTTTTATCTTTTTTACTGATTAATCTTGCCAAGGTTTGACTATTCACATATTCTAAAAACATACTTTTAGCTTTGTTAATGCTCTCAACTGTGTATTTCCTAAATAATGAATGTCTGCTTTTATCTTGTTTCCTTCTTTCTACTTCTTAGGATTTATTTTGCTGTTCTTTTTATAGCTTCTTAAATTGCCCGCTAAGTAAATGAGTCCTAGCCTTTCTCCTTTTCTAATATAAGCATTTAAAATATTAACTTTCATTAAATGTACCTCTTTAACTACAAGTATAACCACAAGTGTTGATATGTGATTTGTTTTTGTTTTAGTTCAATTACAAAGAACGTTTCTAATTGCCATTATGGTTTCTTCTTTGTTTTATGAACTGTTTAGAATATTTCATTTAGAAGAATATTTAAAATATGCAAACACAAGGGGAAAAAAACAACAGAGAGGCAGATACAGTTTCAAGCACTAAGCCTGTTTCCTTTGTCAGAACAAGAGACATGGCATGATGCTGTCAGCAAGGGCCTAGACCCAGGGACATTGTGACCCTAAGGGGGAGGAAAGACAGAAACAGAAGATTGAGATTTAAAAAATAACAATTAAGGGGCGCCTGGGTGGCTCAGTCAGTTAAGCATCCAACTTCGGCTCAGGTCATAATCTCACCGTCTGTGAGTTCGAGCCCTGAGTCGGGCTCTGTGCCGACAGCTCAGAGTCTGGAGCCTGTTTCCGATTCTATGTCTCCCTCTTTCTCTCTCCTCCTCCGCTCATGCTCTGACTCTCTCTTCTCAAAAACAAATAAACGTTAAAAAATAAAAATAAAAAAATAACAATTAAATTTGATGCCCATTCTGCCACTGAATAAATGAGCCCCATCCCCTTATTTGTAAGGGGAAAATACTAAAAATAGCTGCCAAGGGTTTTTCAAATGTATCCTGTTAGTGACCACAATGTTCCTGACCAGTGGGAATTTTTACTCTCTTTTTCACAGCAGAGGAAAAACTATGGCTTTAAGACATTACGTGATTCTTATTGTACAGTGAAGTGTTTAACCTTGCTCAAAGAGAGGTCTAGACTTTGCTATACAATGGAGCAAAGATGATCTTTTTTTTTAAAACAAAAATTTTTTTTAACGTTTATTTATTTTTGGGACAGAGAGAGACAGAGCATGAACGGGGGAGGGGCAGAGAGAGAGGGAGACACAGAATCGGAAGCAGGCTCCAGGCTCTGAGCCATCAGCCCAGAGCTCGACGCGGGGCTCGAACTCACGAACCGCGAGATCGTGACCTGAGCCGAAGTCGGACGCTCAGCCGACTGAGCCACCCAGGCGCCCCAAAGATGATCTTTTTAACAAACGGCACTGGGGGGCATCTGGGGGGGCTCAGTTGGTTGAGCGTCCAACTTTGGCTCAGGTCATGATCTCACAGTCCGTGGGTTCAAGCCCCACATCGGGCTCTGTGCTGACGGCTCAGAGCCTGGAGCCTGTTTCAGATTCTGTGTCTCCCTCTCTCTCTGCCCCTCCCCCACTCATGCTCTGTCTCTCTCTGTCTCTCAAAAATAAATTTAAAAAGTTAAAATAAAGGGGCGCCTGGGTGGCGCAGTCGGTTAAGCATCCGACTTCAGCCAGGTCACGATCTCGCGGTCTGTGAGTTCGAGCCCCGCATCAGGCTCTGGGCTGATGGCTCGGAGCTTGGAGCCTGTTTCCAATTCTGTGTGTCTCCCTCTCTCTCTGCCCCTTCCCCGTTCATGCTCTGTCTCTCTCTGTCCCAAAAATAAATAAAAACCGTTGAAAAAAAAATTTAAAAAAAAAAAAAAAGTTAAAATAAAAATTAAAAATCAACAACTGAACATCCATATGCAAAAAACAAACAAACAAAAAAATAAAACGAATCTAGGCACAAACCTTACACCCTTCACAAAAATTAACTCAAAGTAGATCACAGACAGAAATGAAAAGCAAAGTGCAAAATGTGCCACTTCTAGAGGACAGCATAGGAGAAAATCTGGATGAGACGGGGTTTGGTGATGACTTTTTAGATACAACCCCAAAGACGCGATCCATTGAAAGAAAAAAATTGATAAAGTGAACTTCGTTAAAATTAAAAACTTCTGTTCTGCAAAAGGCACTGTGGAGAGAATGAGAAGACAAGCCCCAGGCCAGGAGAAAATATTTGCCTGGTGAAGATCTGGTAAGATGCTGTTCCCCAAAATATACAAAGAACCTTTAAAATTCAACGATATGAAAACAAGCAACTTGATTTGAGAATGAGCCAGACATCAACAGCCGCTTCGCGTAAAAAGATGCACAGATGGCAAATAAGCATGTGAAAAGATGTTCCTGTCCTAGGTCTTCAGGGGACCGCAAAAGAAAACCACAATGAGACAGCACCACATGCCTATTAGAAGGGCCCAAATCCCAAAACACACCAATTCTTGGTGAAGCTATGGAGCAACAAGGATTTTTTTTTTTTAATTTTGTTTTTTTTAACGTTTCTTTATTTTTGAGACAGAGAAAGACAAAGCATGAACGGGGGAGGGGCAGAGAGAGAGGGAGACACAGAATCCGAAACAGGCTCCAGGCTCCGGGCTGTCAGCACAGAGCCCGACGCGGGGCTCGAACTCACGGACCGTGAGATCATGACCCGAGCCGAAGTCGGCCGCTCAACCGACGGAGCCACCCAGGCGCCCCAACAAGGATTTTTTTAAATAGTTTATTTATTTATTTTGAGACAGAGAGAGAGAATGGGGAAGGATCAGAGAGAGACAGAGAGAGAGAGAGATTGAGAATCGAGAATCCCAAGCAGGCTCTGAACTGTTCGCACAGAGCCCAACATGGGGCTCAGACTCACAAACTGTGAGATGGGACCAGAGCCAAATGAAGTCGAGAGTCAGATGCTTAATCTACTGAGCCATGCAGGCGCCCCAAGAACTCTTACTCACTGCTGGCGTGAACGCAGAATGGTACAGTCACTTTGGAAGACAGTTTGGCGATTTCTTACAAAACTCAATATTCCTCCCGTGTGATCTAGCAATCGTGTTCTTTGGTACTTACCCAAAGAAGGTAAAGAAAACGTTAAGTCCACGCAAAAACCTCCACACGATGTTTGTAACAGCCTTATTCATAATTGCCCAAACTTGGAAGCAAGCAAGATGTCCTTCAGTAACTAAATGGACAAATAAACTGGTGCATCCAAACAATGGAATACTATTCAGCATTAAAAAGAAAAGAGCTATCAAACCATAAAAAGACACCGAGAAACTTAAATGCATATGACTAAGGGATAAAAGCCTATCTGAAAAGGCTACATACTGTATAATTCCAATTATATGATTTTCTGGGAAATGCAGAACAATGGAGACAGTAAAAGGATCAGTGGTTGCAAGGGGTTATGGGGGAGAGAGGGATGAAAAGGCAGAGCACAGAGGAGTTTTAAGGCAGTGAAACTACCCAATGATGCCATAATGGTAGATGCATATTATAGAACGTACAATAGCAGGGCGCCTGGGTGGCTCAGTTGGTTAAGCGTCTGACTTCGGCTCGGGTCATGATCTCACAGTGCGTGGGTTCAAGTCCCATGTCGGGTTCTGTGCTAACAGCTCAGAGCCTGGAGCCTCTTTCAGATTCTGTGTGTGTGTGTGTGTGTCTCTCTCTCTGCCCATTCCCTGCTTGTGCTCTGTCTCTCTCAGTCTCTCAAAAATAAGTAAATCTTAAAAAAAAAAAAAAAAAAAAAAAAGAACTATACAATACCAAGAATGAACCCTAATGTAAACTCAGGACTTGGATGACCAATTATGTATTCATGCAGATTCATCATCAACGTAGGTAATATGAAAACACCCTTCTGGTACAGGATTTTGATAATGGGTGAAGGCTGTACGTGGGGAAAGGAGGTATATGGGAAATCTCTGTACTTTCTGTTCAGTTGTCTTGTGAACCTTAAACTGCTCTAAAAATAAAGCCTATTTAAAAACAAAACAAAAAACAACTGAACAGAGTCCTGCTAAGGTCTGCCTCCCAGAGGTGCATCCTGCCTAAGACCCCACAAGAGGCAACCTTTAAACCTAAACAAAGAAGCCAGGGTTCCTCTTCCTGGATGTCCGCAGACACCAGCACCAAAAAGTCTTTCTCTGCCCCTTTGAGGGTCCCCCAAACCCTGCATGTGAGAGCATCTCATATGCCACAGAACATCTACTGAGCTGCGGAGTCCCCTCCGGGTGAATGAGTTTGTCAGAGTCTTTTCTGAGAGCCAAGGTCAGACACCTAAATAGGAGCTTCAGACCCACGACACATCTCTATGTGTCTATAGGAATATAGAGACCACGTCTCTAGGTCTGGGCTCACCACTGCTCCCAGATAAAGCACTAATCTCCAGATGTCAGATCTGCACATTTACACTCGCTTTCTGTGGAAATGCTTCATTCTTATGGGGGGACTACAGGCAGCATGTCAGGGGGCACAAGGCCAAGTTTGGGGAGTGCCCAGCCTTTTTGTGATTTTGAAGCCACACTCTATTAAGCGCTGTTTACTTTGCTCATGTGTAGCTGGTTCCGAACACGAATCCCCTACCCATTCCACCTGCACCAGGAGACCAGGGGTTGCCATTAGCGGTGAGAGGGATGGGAAAAGTTATCAAAGCCACTGGAGGGAAGAAGGGGTCAGGAGTAAGGGAGAAAAAAGACAATTAAGAAAGGAAGGGGCTCCTCCCAACTGTAAATCCCACTGGAAAAGATGTGAGGACCAAATCCAGAACCCCATGGAGTTCACTCCAAGTGCATTATGGTGGGACCAGCCGCCATTTCCAGCCCTCCACCTGAGGTGGCTTTGCACGCGTGTTTGCTCTGGCTCAAAGCCCCCCAGCCCTTTTCGCCAGCCGCCCCCAAGTCTGAACTTACAGAGCAGAGCATGGGCACGAGTTCTATCTTTGGAAGTTCTTCCTCTCTCTCACCACTAAAAATAAACCATCACAGCTGTCCAATGTGGTTTGCAACAGACCCTCCCAGTGACCCTACTCCTCCAACCAAGGAAAACAGAGATGATGTATTGAGGGTGACATGGCTCCCCAGCCACGACTTCATTCTCCTCTCCCTTCAGCCCACTTCTCTCTGTCCAAGACTTCTTGGAAACGTTTGACTTCAGGAAAAAGTCATGAGGTTATTAAGCCCCGTGCGGTGTGAAATGACAAAGAGAGCCCTTGGATGCCACCTAGGATTTGGGGTTCAGAAATAAGAGCAAGCAGGCAGGAACACAAAGCCAGAATTGGTGGGAAATACCGGGAGAGTGTTTTCCATAGGAACAAGGAACGGGGCCATTATGACTGGGATAAAAACAAACAAACAAAAAATAATTAATTGTGACCGTGAACTGTGCTCGCGAGTGGTCATATCTTTCCATGGTCAACTTTTCTAAGCAAGAACGACTTGAGTGCGTGTGATTCATTTCCGCAAATTTGTTCTAACCTGAGCTTTTAATTTTAGACCAGGGATCCAAGTTAAATATTTCATGTGAATAGACCAAGAATAGAAGATGAGAAAAAAAGAAAGGAAGAAAGAAAACCCTTCCTTAGACAAATTGCAATGCGTATTCAATCAGCATCCGTGGAGTGTCAGTGATCAATCAGGCACTATGCTCCAGATATTTCTACATCCACTCAGAGTCCTCACCTCATCATGCTATTTAAACTCATGCCATCTTGGGTTCCATTTCCTCTGCAAGGAGATTACTTGTCCAATTATGCATGCAAAGTTGTCCTGAGTGGAGTTACTTCTCCGCGAAGGCCATTTGGCCCTGCCACGCCTAACTCCAAAGGAATGAATTTCTCAAAGTGAAGAAGCCCCAGATGGGCTAGGAAGGAGAGCTATCTGGGATAGCCAGCTGCTTGTCGCTATCTGAAAGTCCTATCAAGGAGAGCTCAGCGGCCTATCTCGGCCCATTTCTCTGAGGGAGTTTGTGTAAGATCTTATCTCCCAGGATCTGATGGTACTCTCCTCTTCTGTCCTGTCTACTAAAGGACAAGGCAGCAAGTACACTGTCAGTTCTGAACCATCGTCTCTTCTCGTCCTGACTCTGAGAGCCGCCCAAGATGTGGTTTGGGAAGCGGGGGGCGCCTCATAGAATAGGCATGGACTCCATATATTGCCTTTCTCCAAACCTCCTGTTCCCATGTCCTGACTGGGGCCTCCCAGGGGAACAGACAACTCCCCACGGTTTCTCCGTGTTGGGGTGGGAACGACCTGGAGGCTTGGCCTCCGGAAGTCTGCTCCCAGCTCCAGAGCCCTGTCCATAAACGGCTGCAACTTGATAAATGGGCTTTATTTTCTTCTCATAAGACTTTCTACCATTTATATTACGACCTTAAAATTTCACTCTTCATCCAGCGCCCTTTGATCTTCAGGAGCTTTTAGCGTTGGGCATTGTGTCAGGCCAATAGCCTCCATGGAAGGTAAACCCCTCACTTCTCCTTCACCTGCCCAGGGACAAGAAAGCCAAGTGCTGCAAAATACCATTCCAACTCCTGGCACCAGATTACCTCCTATCCTAAAAGGCTCCTCTGGAATCAGCTCCTGCCTAGCCCCTGGAGCATTGCTGGAGCAAGGCCCCTGCAAATTGATTAATGTTTCCTGGGCCAGACAGGTTCCTCTGCAACTATTTTTATCCACTCACTCACTCAGGGTTTTAGACAAATTCCATGGTCAGGCCAATGCTTTTGCTGCCTACCGCCCACAGCTTATATATCCCACCACTGAAATCCAGGTCTTATTTATAGTGTGAGCTCAATTCTGCAAAGTGCAATTGTGCATTAAGCCCACACGGATCGCCCCATGCCTGAGAGAGGCCAGTGAGCCTGAAACACAAAGGGCAGAAATAGTTTGGTTGGAAGGCCTCAGCGGCAGGCTTTTCCTCCCTTCCTTCTGGCTGGGCAGAGACGTGAACTGAGACCTTCCGGAAATAATCCAGGGTAACATTCAGGTGGCTGCTCAGGGCTTCAGAGGCAAGTTGTATCTGGGTAGCAAAGAAAGGGCATGAGAGAAGAGAAGTCTTTACTTTTATACTCGCTGTGCGCTAGGAACCGTAAATGCGTGACTCTGTCTCTGAAAACAGCCCTATTATATACACATGAGAGAAGTCTTACAGAGTCAAGACTTTGCTCATAGAATCCAGGTGGTGGATCCAGGTTTCTGGATGTTGTGAGCTCACGGCGACGCCTCAGCAATGCTGTAGGCATGGCCAGCTTTGTCTCGAGAGCTCCAGACCTCCCTTTTCTTTCTCTTGGTCATTAACTGGCCACCAAAGTCTCACAGCCTCGTGGTCATCATCCCTGAATGGTTTAGCCACCAGGGTGCCGTAAGCCTCACAACAGCGGGAGACGAAACATGCAGAAGAGCATTTTAAACCCATGACAAGGGAGGGGAGTCAGAGCCTCCTTGATCTCTCTGCACATTGGGAGCCCCCACCACGGCTCTGAGCATCTGGGGAGACCCTGGCTCCTTCTGAGGGTAAACCACCCATTGCCAGGGCCCTTAGGGGCCAACTAGAACTGAACTGGCTTGTGCGTGAGTCAAGGCCTTTGAGGCTCTTCCAATAATGCCTCTCATCTCCATAAAGCCTGGAGTCCTTAAAAGGCAATTCTCTCCCTGACCCAGACGTTCACCTACACTATCCCTTCCCACCCACTCCTGCCTCCAGCCCTGCCCTCATTCTCCAACCACTTGGCCTCCAGCCTGTGGTTCTTCCTCTTCATGCCGTTTCCTGACGTTGTCCTGGGAGATCCCAATGTCCAGGTAGGTGGCCACCCCTCCCACTTTGTTTTTGCCTCTCAACTCTTCCTCTCTTGCTTCTACTTTGTCTCAGCCTGTCACGTCCAGAGCTGAACCCTGAATCTGCTCCACTCCAGTCTTAACGCTCCAATGCCCTGCTCACTGCACTGACAACTACCCTCCCACGTGGCTCCTACCGCTCCTGTTCTGCCACCCTCCCGGAGGGGTGTCCCTTGGCACACCCGCCCCCAATAAACAGGATGTCAGCGGCATCCTGGCCCGGCTTCTTTTTTCTCCAGACTGAATGCTTTTTGTTGGGTTGTTCTCTCACCAGAAACTTCCATTTCCTTGTACACTCATCCTTCTGCTCACCTGGCCTGCAAAATGTCCTTCCAGAATCAAGACTCCAATCTCCTTTCTCCACTTATGATGCCAAGTGCTGCTGGAGAAGACCAATTGCTACAAATTCAAGTTCCCAAACTTGGCTTGACCCTCGGTGCCCTGAATTAAGCAATTCTCTTACTCTGGGGAGGCAGCTTATCTCCCACTGTCCGCAACAACTATTCCAACCTTCTTTGTCCTCATAAGGCCCTTACTAAACCCTTTCCCCATTTCTCACTCTCAGCAAAAGACCCTGCCTTCTACTTGAACGAGAAAGAAAAGTAGGTCATCAGACCTGAGCCCCCACGTGCTGCTCACACCCCCTTTTACACTTATCTACATCCCCAGCCATCTTTACTTTCCCGTACAAGGCAAGGCCTTTGACCCAGTCATCCTCTTTCCCTTACACCTGACCTTTGTCTTTCTCTGCTGGTAACCTCCTCTCAGACTCTAAACAATAATGTTTATTTCAGGTTGCCCTCTATCTGTTCTGTGACCCCCCCCCCACTCATCCACACCTCCCAGAAGACTGTTTACTGCTTTACTCATGAAATCAGAACCATACCTATTCCAACCATCTTCCCACAGAAGTCACCCATTTCCTCTACCCCATGCTCAGTCCAAATCCTGCTGGAGTTCTTTGCATCTTCTGTGTTCCCACCTCATTGAAATGTTATATTCCCTTCCCTTCCATATCACTGCCTTCTTCTGGTGTCTTTGTGGGCCTCCCTTCTCCATTTGGGGATCCTCCTTTTCTCCACCTGCCCCTTGAAGATCAGCCCAAACCCACTGTTCTTGTTCTCCTGCAATGACCTTATCCTTTTTCAGTTTTTAAAAAAAAAAAAATTTTAATGTTTATTTACTTTTGAGAGAGAGAAACAGAGCATGAGTGGGGGAGGGGCAGAGAAAGAGACACACACACACACACACACACACACGCAGAATCCGAAGCAGGCTCCAGGCTCTGAGCTGTCAGCACAGAGCCCGATGTGGGGCACGAATCCATGAACCGTGAGATCATGACCTGAGCTGAAGTCAGACGCTTAACTGACTGAGCCACCCAGGTGCCCCTCCTTTTTCAGTGTTAACTCCCAGCCATATGCTAATAACTTCTGGATCCAACCCTCCAGTCCTGACCCTCATCAGCTCAAACAGATTCGCAGTCACTGAACGTTTCCACTTCATGCCCCATGGGCACCTTGAATTCAACAGATTTAAGTGGTTCTCATCTTCCCACCTCCAAACTGTTCTTTGTTCTAGATTGTCTATCTCAACCGGTGGCCCTGCCACACACCCGGTCAACATTAGAGACTTGAGGGTCATCCTTGAGCCCTTAATATTCCCAACTCTATACATTTATTATCTGACCCCAGTCTATCTGTTTGAGTTCCTCAAATAGGTTCTACTAAACAGTAGCATGAAGGCATTTAAGCATTTATGGGATTTTCAAATACAGCACCTCCCTAGTAAACTAAATGAGTCCCATATCGCCAACCAGGAAGAGTGCAAGATGAAATTAATGTGGCTTCTTTCTAAATGTAGAGAAAGGTGTAAACCTATAGAGACGATATTCAAAATTGCATCCTTGATACAAAAAAAAGGTCACACAATTACCAAGAAGCTGAGAAAATCAGCTGCAAGGTTATTTCCAAAAATGATGCTCAGAAAGGGAGTAGAAGGAAGTTTTACCAAGTGTCACTTTGAGTATCACTTTGGGATGTAAGGTGAAAGGTGAATTTCTCTCCCCTGACGTTCTCTGTTGGGATCGAACCAATGGTCTACGCACAGGGCACAGATATTCTTTTTTTTTTTTTTTTTTAATTTTTTTTTAACGTTTAGTTTTGAGACAGAGAGAGACAGAGCATGAACGGGGGAGGGTCAGAGAGAGGGAGACACAGAATCTGAAGCAGGCTCCAGGCTCTGAGCTGTCAGCACAGAGCCCGACGCGGGGCTCGAACTCACGGACTGCGAGATCATGACCTGAGTCGAAGTCAGCCGCTCAACCGACTGAGCCACCCAGGCGCCCCGAGCACAGATATTCTTGAAAAGCTCATATGCCATCGATGTCATATGAGGGAGATGGTTTAAGTAATGTTTCATTCTCTTTACTCTGAACACCCAGCCTATAAGAGAAGAGATTTTTTTCATACAGCAAATGACTATTTTGAAAGCCACTGGACAGACTAGAAGCAGTCAAGTGTTCAGGAAGAAAGGGTGTGACCACACAAAGAATGTCCTTGAACGATTGGCCTTGACTGGGTGTTGAGTTAGGGTTTCCTTGTCTGTGCCCCCATTTGCCCCACACACATCTCTATCACTGCCCCCATCACACCGAATTAGAATTCTACATGTCTGTTCCTTTATTAGATGGTGAGCTCTCAGCAGTCAGTTTGTAGCAGGATTCTCGTACACAGCATCGTCGAGGCATTTTTTTCTTCCAGGAAGCAACTTTATTTGTGCCGGCACTGCTCAGTTGGGTTTGTACCTGAAGAACTGAGCCCCAAACGCCACGTGGCATAGATTTTTATACATTTTTTATTTTTTTGTTTCCCATACATGGTAACATACAAAACATGTAGCCTGATTAAGTGGTCTCATGTTACGAGGTCGTGAGGGATGTTGTCACACACGCGTATAGCCAGGTTGCCTTGAGGTGTTTTTTTTGTCCTTAAGGAGGGGATCCTACCACCAGTTCACTGACTGGCCCATAGTAGGTGCTCAATAAAGATTGCTAAATGAATGAACAAGGAAGTCAATCAAGATTCATGGAATCGAAAGTGAGGTGGGTTATGTCTTCATAAACTGAACACTGGACGCATTTTTCACACTTCCCTGGGCAACATGTCTCATGCCATGTCTTTATCTCACAAAGAGAATTTAAATCACAACACTCTGGGGGGAGAAGCAGATCATTGAAGTGGGTGGACTCTGGTCTGGCCACAATTCACAAGAAGCAGAACTCTGGGAGGCAGCTCCCATCCTGAATAAGGCAGCAGTGAAAAGGGCAGGCAGGTCCCTGGGGAAGTTTCTCTCCCTTAGCTCCTGAACCTGCTTCTGAGCAGAGTTCTAGATCAAAAGAGAAATGAACGCGGTCTGTGTTAGATATTATTTCCAACATTACACCAAACACTGCAAGTTCTACCCATGCTTCCAAAGCCACCCCTTCAGGAAGTGGTTTTCCTTATCTGCCCTCTCCCTAGTCCCTTGTCCTTTCCATGACATTTTAACATTGCTCTGTGCATGCACCATCACAGGCATTCAGTAATATAGATGAGGGATAAGTGGGCCACAATATTTTCACCACTTGTTTCTGTCTAAGAAATATTTTTCTTAATTGCTTTGTGTATGGGTCGTCCCTCCAAGGAGAGTTGCCCTGAAGAAAGGGGTCTTCTTTTCTTCCCACTGTGCCTAGCATGGGACAGGTAGCTTAGCATGGGATTGGGTTCTCCAAAAGTGTTTTCCTAAGATGGTAATACACAAGTAAGCGTCTTATAAAGGAAGTCGTCTCTGGGGAGATCAGTAAGATAGTGGGGCGTGGGGAGTGGGAAGCAGAGAGGGGAAGGAACCAAGTATACAGTCTTGGCCTTGGCCTGATCTGGACTGATCACACTTGCGTTTGTCCGACCTCAAGGCAAAGGGCTTTCAGACTGCTGCCTCAGTAGTCTTTGGCCACAGGCACTTCAGGCTGTCCCCAAGTCTGGGCAGAGTGGCTCCAGGGGTTGGTTCAGTTCTTTGAAGAATGCTGGGAATTCAGCCCATTAGGAATGAAACACACAAGAGCTTGGGGTTGGCGCACAAACCTGTAACACAGTCCATGGAAGGGATTTGATTAGAGCAACGACAACGTGCACGACAGCCAAACACATTATAGTTGTGCGTAGGCTGCATGTTGTATCACTGATTTTAAATTCTGAGAGGTGGGGAGCCTGGGTGGCTCCGTTGGTGGGGTGTCCAACTTTGGCTCAGGTCATGATCTCACAGTTCATGAGTTCCAGCCCCACATGGGGCTCTCTGCTGTCAGCATGGAGCCTGCCTCGGATCCTCTGTCCCCCCCCTCTCTCTGACCCTACCCTGCACTCTCTGTCTCAAGAATAAACATTTTTTTTTTTTTTAATTGGAGGGTGATGAATTTCCAGATGGTTACATAAACTTTTAGCTCTTTAAAATGGTTTGGCATTTTGCAGTCAATGTCTGAGTCCTCGAGGGTTGAGTGTTAGCAAAAGCAGGTCCCAGGGGGATGGAATCACCTTCTTTTGGCTTTAACAAGTAAAGACAATATCTCTGAGCTCTTCCATTGTTTCCCCGTAAGTTCTCCCCTATGTTACCAGTGGGAGCTGTGCAGGGGCATATGTGTTCCATCACCCCAGCTCCTGTGCCAGGTGTGGGTAGGATTTCAGACAGCCCGTTGCCAATTAGAAAGCAGCCTGAAATAACTGGGGAGGAAGTGCAAAGAGGGATAAAAGGTAAACATCTACCCACCCCTCCCTAGGGTCACTGGGACTCCTGATTCTGAGGGCAATTTCTCACTGGATTGGGAAAAACACAGCATAAGAGGACCAAAGCCAGAAGTGTCCTTTTCATGCAGGGCTAGTCTATACATGAGAGATGGCCTGGTCCCCCAAGAATAAAAACCCACACCCCCCTCTTCCTCCAGTGATGACCAACATCACTGCCCACAGCCAGGACCATTTGTGAGTCCTTCCTCTGACTAAGTGATGACTCAGCATTCATTTCCTCGCGATTCTTTTCCAACACAACTGATTTTCTTCTTTCAGAACCTGCATCTCTCCCCATAATCAGATGCAGGGGATCCAGAAGAGAGGGTGATTGTGGTCTGAAAAGAACGTGAAATTAACTGAACTCAAAAGCATGTAAAACTCCAAGGGCATGGACGTTTTCATTTCTCATCCCCCACCCCGCCCCCACCACCAATGATGAGCTTGGAAAAACCCTGCTTGCATTTTGCCCCAGCTTCTAGCTTGTTTGTTTTAGAAAGTCCATGAGGCTTTGAGGGGAAATATAATCCATATGTTTGACGTCCTGTTAGTTTAACTCATCTTCAGCTTGTTTACAGGAGAGATTTATTGTCTATGAAAATTTTATAGACCTCTTGGATAAAACTCCCTCCCTCATATATAGATGTGATGTGCTTTTCAAAGAGCAGGTTGGTGCTATGTGTATACACTGTCAGTTTCATCCCAACAGAAAAAGAGAACGTCAGCTCGTGTACACACAGGTAAAAGAAATTCACCTTTCACATTGCATCCCAAAGTGATACCCAGAGTGACGCTCATTCTAGTCTGTTTCTGAGCATCATCTCTGTGAATAACTCTGCAGCTGGTTTCACCAACTTCTTGGTACAGAGGAGCAATACTTATTCCGCAAGAAGACATTTACACTTATTCCGCAAGAAGACAGAAGCACAATAGAAAGGGTATCTGTGGTGTGGAGACGGGCCTGAGGAGAGGAGGTAAAAAGGGGAATGTATTAATGGAGAGTTAACAGAACGAGATGTTAGGTTTTAAAAAGGGAAGATAAAACCCCTGCTAATCAATTTAAGCCTCTCATTGTACAGATGATGAAGCTCATTTTACAGATGAGGCTGCTGGGGCCTGAAGTCACACAGTGACAGATCCCAGGTCGGAACTTGGGTCTGTGAACGGCCATGTAGTGCCCCTCACATCATCCCAGCCTTTCTCAGTAGGGCTTACTTTCCTTGCTGTTTTCAGAGTGTGCACTGGGTCACCCCAACTAGACCCCGAGGTTGCTCAGGGGCTGAGCTGTCCCTTCTCCCTTTGTACCCCGTCTCCAATGTGCCACTGCCCTGCCCCGAGCAATCTGAATAGACCTACAGTCTCTCAAAACACACAGTCTTAGACTAGAGTTTGGTCATTTGCTTCTCTCGCCTACACATTTTCCCAGGAGTCATCACTTCCTCCATCATTTTATAGACAGCGAATATTTAGACACAGAAGGAGCTGAGGAGATTGCCTTATGGACCCGCTCCTTCATTTTGTGAGTAATAGACATTTGGAGAAGGCCACTTCCACAATGAGACATTCTTTTTTTTTTTTTTTTTTTTTTTTTAATTTTTTTTCAATGTTTTTTATTTATTTTTGGGACAGAGAGACACAGAGCATGAACAGGGGAGGGGCAGAGAGAGAGGGAGACACAGAATTGGAAACAGGCTCCAGGCTCCGAGCTGTCAGCACAGAGCCCGACGCGGGGCTCGAACTCACAGACGCGAGATCGTGACCTGGCTGAAGTCGGCCACTTAACCGACTGCGCCACCCAGGCGCCCCCACAATGAGACATTCTGATGTGGTTTAAAGAATGGACCATTAAATTCCTACCTTAAGAAAAAATCTTCCTGGGGGCTCCTGGGTGGCTTAGTTGGTTAAGTGTCCGAGTCTTGATTTTGGCTCAGGTCATGATCTCTTGGTTCATGAATTCAAGCCCCGTGTCAGTGCAGAGCCTGCTTGGGATTCTATCTCTCTGCGCCGCCCCCCCCCCCCCCCCAAAATAAATAAACATAGAAAAGAAAAGAAAAGAAAAGAAAAGAAAAGAAAAGAAAAATCTGCCCAATAACACAAACCACCACAGACACCCTCATGAATTCCTCCATAGAGCAAGTCAAGGACAGGAGGAAAAAGGCAACAAGGCTCAGGGAGGTCTTCAGCGAACGTGCATAGAACAAAGTTTTACACATTGATGGGTCATTTTTTTAAAGGAGCCTCCTAGTTTTAGCTTTTACATTTTTGGTCTATGATTCAGCTTGAATTAATTGTTATATATGGCGGAGGTAGGAGTTACTGTGTTTGTTTTTTTCCCATACACATATTCCATGTTCTAGGACTATTTCTTGAAGACTTTCCATTTTCCATTGGATTGTTTCCATATCTTTGTTGAAAATTAAAGGACTATATGAGTGCGGGTCCATTTCTGAGCCCCTTCTGTTTCATACATCTCTCTATTGATTCTTATGCTGCTTGAGTATCGTGACTTCATAGTTAGTCTTGAAATCATGCCTTGTAAGTTCTCCACTTTGCTCTTCCCTTTCAAGATTGTTTTAATATTCTAAGTTCTTTGCATCTCCATACACATTTCAGAATCAGCTTGTGAATTTCTGGAAGGAAAAAAAAAAACCCTACTGAAATTCTAACCAAACGATGCAGCATTTTTGTGAGCTTGTCAAAACTCCTGCTTCAAATACCACATGCTTTCACTCGTATGCCGAATCTAAAAAACAAAACAAATAAACGAACAAACCGCAGAAACAGACCCGTAAGTATAGAGAACAAACTGGTGGTTGTCAGAGGGGCTGGTGTGGGGGATGGGCAAAATGGGTGAAGGGGAGTGGGAGGTATAGGCTTCCAGTTATGGAATGAGTAAGCCACAGGGATAAAAGGTACAGCACCAGAAATATAGTCAATGGTATTGTAATGGCGTTGTGGTAGCTGCACTTGTGGTGAGCACAGCATAACGTGCAGACTTGTCAAATCACTATGCTGTGCACCTGAAACTTAGGTAACATTGTGTGTTACTTCATTGTGTCAATACTTCAATTAAAAAAAGAAACACCCCTGTTCTAAATTTTCAGCTGTGCGTTTAATTAACGATGAAACTGAGACCTACAGGAAATCAGGAGACTTGCCTGAGGCCACAGTCATATGGGAGCCACGGGGGGCTCCGGGTGTCTCCACTGCCAGCCTGTTTACTTGACTCCTCATAGCGTTTTGTCCAAAAATCACTCAGCATCATTCAACGCGTGGACCAACACCCACAGGGATAAAGGACTATAGCTGATAAAAGCCTCAGTCAGGGCCACCTTCTCTACACACTGAATGGTTTTCCTATAGGGAAAAAATGCCATTCGTTTTCAAAGTGACAAAGTCTTATCTTGTCACCATGGTAACCCATCTTCTTCGGGCATCCTGACTGGCCTCTTTCTTGAAATAGCTTTTCTTTCAAGCCTCCCAGGCCTGAAAAGCGGAGCCTGACTGTTCGTTCTGATGCCCGCTGGAGGGGGCCAGCACAGGATAGAACAAGGATCTATGTCTTACGACTTCCCCCACACAGGGACCTGTTTGGGAGAGGAAAGTGTCCAAGATGACACTCCAAGGAGGCTGTGGACGTCAGGGGTTAACTTCTCAGAGTCTTGAGGGTGGACTGACTGGGTGCTGATGTGCATTGGTTCAAAGCCATAATTCTTGGCTTCAAGGACCTTTTGTCTACTTAAGTAACTGGGACGGAAACAAAGCAAGCCAAATTGTCAAATAGAGCCATGTCCCTTTCTCTAGGAAATCTCAGAGCCTTTGATTGGTAGCTCTGCCTGTGGTTCCCAAAAGGAACATGGCATGAAGAATTTCCCAAACTTACTTGACCACAAAGCTGATCTAATAGAATGTTGTTATTTTATCATTCTTTTTCAAAAGCCTTGATACCCTTGATGACAAGTAGCCATCCCCTTTGATAAATTCCATAGGCTGAACACTTGCTTATTCATGAAATACTCTTTATTAATAGTTCCTATAGGAACAGGTCACAGTATTACTCCACTCAGTGCTACCCCAAAGGCCCACAGTGACCCTTACATGGTATGGATTTTGGTGATATTGTCCTACAGGCCCACATCCCTTAATATCAAACGTTTATTTGAACTCATACAATAAAAGTATATCAAAGATGTCCTAGGTATTTAGACAGATGATTTATATCCTGGCTAGAACTAATCTGGGCTAGAACAGAAATTGGATTGTGAAGGGTGAGAGAAGCCCTTGACAAAGAACCCATGGGGTAGTGTGTTTGGGGGGATGGGAGGGCATCCACTGAGGGAGATCTAAGAGAGACATCAAGGCTGGGGCCACGAGGACATTTCCCATATCATGTGGTCTAGAAGCCAGAAGGAGAGCCCCTTTCTTAAATTTGTCCTGGGTTTTGAGAGTACAGGCTATTGGATTTTGAAGAAAGTGCAGTTGGGACCCCATTTAGGCAAGAGGTAGAAAATCCTAACCTGACAAGAGTAACTTATCCACTTAGAATTTTGACTGAGGCCTAAAAGAAACAAAAAGCAAACTTGTTGGGTTACAAACACCCACAGAGCAAGTTGAACTTCTCTGAATCCACACAAGTCCACCCCAGCAGCCTTGCTGGTAATTGTTCACCACTCTGATCTCCTGTCCCTGCTCTGATCCCTGAGCTATCCTCTGGTGCCAGAACATTCCTTATATGTAGCAGCTCTAGAGAGGAACAAGTCAAACCCAAAGTCTCTAACTCCATTTGATAACCAGTCAGGATATTCAGGTCTTTATTTGGAAACTGCCCCTAGTGCCAAAAGGTGCCAAGATCTGTTAACTCTTCATAGGGCCAAGATACCCAGCCAGGGCTCTCTACCTAAGAAACCAGAACAACAGGAAAGAAGCTTGGGTTATACACCAGGCACTTGTGTTGAAATTGTACATCCTATATTCCTTCAGCCAACCTGATTTCCATCAGAAGAGGAAAGTTTTGGGCATCTAAGCAGTTATCCCAGAGACTGAGAACACCCTTTGCTGAGAACACCCCTCCAGAGAGCCCTCCCCAGTTATCCCAGCCTGCAACATTCCCATATCAGATGCCCTACAAAATGTTCTAGGCCCAGTGGTAGGCCTTAGACCTTTATCCCAACTCCTCATTCTTAGTGTGGACAGGTAGGGAGGAGAATCAATTCACCCTAGAGTTGGAATAGCATATATATGACACTCTTACCCCCACTCCCATCCTGGCCTGTGACAGACAATATTAATCAACCACTTGTTCTTTTCTTCTGAGCCCAGATATGTTCTCAAAATCCTTCTGCACAGTAATTGATAGGAACTAGAATCTAAGATGAACTACATTCTTCATTCCTGTTCTAGAGATTGCAGTGTGCTATTAAGAAAGTACCATGAAAGAGATACAGGCTAGAATTGTTCAGAGGAAAGAAAGAATGTTTCATGCCTTTCTTTGATTTATCAGATATCTATTGACATTTACTCTGTACCAGGCTCTAGGCTCAGATGATAGAAAGCGCCATGGAAGTACAGAATAGGGGCAACCAAATCAGACTGGGGGGGGCCGGGGAGGCTTAACAAGAAGGAAAATGTTTAAGGAAGTAAAGAAACTAGATAAATTTGGAGGCAGAGTGGGGGAAAGCATAGCAGACAGTAAGAACAGCTTATGTCAAGGCACAGATGTACAACAGCTACACAGAAGTTTGATGACTAAAGTAAAGGATATCACAGTGAAACAACAGGAAGTGAGTTTTTATGTGTATTTCTCAGAACTGTGTGACTCAGGGTGTGGTTTGTGGACCGGCAGCATCAGCATCACCTGGCAGCTTGTTAAAAATGCAAAATTTCAGGCCCAATCCCAGGCCCACTGAATCAGAAACTCTAAACAGAAAGCCAAGGGAGGTGGGGTTTAATGCACCTTCCAGCCCAACATCCAGAAGCACTGCTCCAAAATGATGATCAGTGCCATTGCAAATCATTGACTTCACCTCCGTGTCCCTTGGGGACACCCACCATCCCAACTGGGCCCAGCATTTCCCCCACGGCACTCAGGGTCGCTTCCTCCAGTTTGACCTGACTCCGTGGAAGCTGGTGCCACCCGGGGTTTCAGACTCTACGTGTTAGTATGACTTTGATTCCTTCCCCCACACCATCTGACACATCCCATCTGCCCTCATGTCCTGGGAGCTTGTTAGTCTGACTAATAACCTGAATCCACTCAATATGGATAAAATGTCAAGAGACGAGATGACAGTGGGCATTGCAAAGGAGGTCATGTCAATCTCTTCAACCAGATGGACCTTTCTTCCTCAACCCCCCACTAGGCAAGGATGGAGGGCCCAGGCTCCCATCCTGACTTCTCCTCTTTCTCGCTGTGTGACTTCGGGTGAGCTGTTTAAGATCTCTGTGCTTCGGGCCCCTCAGATGTGAAACAGAGATAGTATTGGTATTTATCTCATAGGGTCGTTGTGGGGATGAATGAGTTCATACAGGTATAATAATTATTAATTTGTTAAAATTATAATAAATAAAAGTATTAAATCATTTCAAAATCATTAAATGAATAAAAAAGGTTAATAAAATTAAAGATTATTTAGAATTGAAATTATTGAAATAATAATATTTTAAAATACTAAGTGTTATTATCATCATCATTATTATTAATTATTATTATAGCCATTACATTATTCACCCATTGCCATAGCCTCCCGTCCTCCAGTCTCTCTTCATTGCTTTGGCCTTACAACCTAGCCCACTGGATATCGTGAGCATGGCAGCTTTGTATTGAACAGGTTATTCCCCTCCTCAAAAGTCTTTAGAGGCTCCCCTTGCCCATCTTTATCATGAATTCTGTATTTTTTGGTAGAGTAATGGAACCCATTGCTTCCAATGGACTCTTACAGATAGTAGTGGACCTTCTTTGGTTGAAGTCAGGGGGTTGGAATGCCCTTCCAGCTTCTCCCTTTGCCTTTCCTTGCCCACCAAGAGACATCCCCATGGAACTCTGGGATCCAAGGAATGCAGCACAGAGAATTTGGCTTATGAAATCCAAACAGCAATCATTTTGCCCATTTGCTCCAGGATTATGGTCTCCCTCCCAGGAAAGAAAAACACCATGTGCAATCACACCTCACAGCTTTACTCCAACTGTTCCCCTGGTCCACCCATCAGGATGTTGGGCCTGAATTCCCCCCCTAAGTCTGGTCTCACTCTGCTATGTGTCCTCCCGGTCAGCCCAGCCCTGAGGGACTGTTCCTTCCTCTTGACCCTGGTCTCTCTTGTACTTGTCAGACACCCTCCCGCAGGCAGGGAACAACAGACCCTGGGGAGCTCTGAGAACAGAGGAGCCTAGGAGGAGCTATTCCCAACTCAGAATGTTCTGGCCGGTTGCCCAGGCTTTGTTCCGATTTCTGATGTTCTTTAGAATCTTCTCATTACATCACCGGGAGAAGCACAATTAAGTGCTACCTTCTTCCTTTCTTTTTAATAACTTTTATTGTGTTTCCTGATTACCAATGTAATATATGGCCAATGTATTGGAAGAAATTTGTAAAATACAAACACAATTCTTTAAAAAAGAAAAGAAAGATAAACTTCATTAGATTTGAGAAACAGTTGTTTTAGAAGGAATTTCTGCATGTTGGGAAGAAGAGGGCTGGTAGGTAGAATGATGAGCCTGAGAACTTTCCACACCTTAATCCCTGGGGCTGTGGATATACTGAGATCTCATGCCTGTGACTATGTTACCTTGCAGGGCCAAAGGGATTTTGCAGATATAAATGTAATTATGTTCATTTCTTAGGCTGTGTAACAAAGTACCACAAACTGACTGGCTTAAAAGAATAGAAAAGTCCTAGATCAAGGTATTGGCAGGCCCATGCTCTCTCTCCTAGCTTACAGTTGTTACCAGCAACCCTTGGCATCCCTTAGTTTATGGTTACTTAGCTTCAGTCTCTGTCTCTGTCATTGCATGGCTGTCTTTCCTCTGGGTCCACAGGGCATTCTCTTCTCTGTGTTTCATTGTCTCTGCGTCTCTTTTTATTAGGACACCAGTCATATTGGATTAAGGGTCCACCTTACTCCTCATCTGACCTCATCTTGAGTAGACATGCAGAGACGGTACTTCCAAATAAGGTCATATTCACAGGTATCAAGGGTTAAGGTTTCAATATATTTTGGGGGGAGACACAGTTTAACTCACAGCAGTGTTACTGGTGAGTTGACCTTCAAATAGGGAGATTATCCTGGATTATCTTGGAAGGCCCAATATAATCACATGCATGCGTATAGGCAGAGAACTTTCTCCTGCCAGAGTCAGCGAGATGCAACACCAGGGAAAGACAGAAAGATTCCAAGCTTGAGAAAGGTTCCACATGCTGTTGCTCGTTCTGGCATGTAGGGAGCCACGTGCAAGGAACAAAGAAAGGCCTCCAGGAGCTGATGATGGCGCCTGGCTGACGCCACAGAGGAAATGGGGACCTCGTTCCTACCACCACAAGGAAGGGGATTCATCCCACAACCTAAGTGGGCCTGGAAGTATATGGTTCCCCAGAGCCTCCAGAAAGGAATTCAGACTTGCCAATACCAGGTCTGCCTTGGGAGACATGGAGACCTGGTGACCTGGAGACCTAGAGACCTGGAGACCTGGAGTGGAGCAGCCAGTAGGGTTTCGCTGTGCCTAGTTTATCACCTATGGAAACTGTGAGATGATAAATGGGGTTAAGACACTAAATTTGCCGTAATCTGTTAAGCAGCGACCGGAAAGGAGAATATAAGGAATAACTCCAGGTTTCTGTCTTGAGCACCCAGGTAGGTACGGTTGTCTTTACTCTGGTGGGGAAAACCTGAGAGAAGCAGTGAGGTGGGTGAGGCTGCCAAGAATGGCAGCATTTGCAAGATCTAGGAGAAAGCGCTGGGAGCACAGCAGGGTCACAGCTGGACTCATGAGCCCAAGGTTTAGCAGAGGTCGGGGGTAGAGTTACAAATGTGGAAGTTGTGGCCCAGAGACAGTGTTCACGGTGTTCACTGTGATCACCCAGAAGAAGGGAAGGCGGTGAGCCCAGATTGAGCCTGGGAACTTCCAACCCTGGCTGAAACTGCGTTGAGGAGAGGAAGGGCAACCAACAAAGAGGCTGGAAGAAGTGGCCTCACAGAAGAGGAGAGGTCAATGTGGTGGTCAACAGGATGCATGATGGGAGACATCTAGTAAAATGAGGACTCAAAAAACCCATTTCAGTATCCCATACAACAAGCATACACCCCCCATTTGACACACCAACCCCATTCATTGGGTTCTACCCAGAGAAATGAAAACTTATGTTCCCTCAAACACCTGTATATAAATGTTTAAAGCAGATTATTTATTTATTTATTTGTCTATCTATTTATTTATTTTGAGAGAGAGAAAGGGACAGGTGCAGAGAGAGGAGAGCAGAGAGAGGAGTGCAAAGTAGGATCTGCACTGTCAGTACAGATCAGTCCAGATGCAAGGCTTGAACTCACGAACCATGAGATCATGACCTGAGCCACCCAGGCACCTTATTATAGCTTTATTTTAATCACCCAAACCTGGAAACAACCCAAAAGTCCTTTGACAGGTGAATGAACAAACAAACCATGGTTCATCCATACAATGGAACACTACTCAGTCCTAAAAAGGAATGGACTATTGATATACCCAACAACTTAGGTCCAAATCTGTGTGCTGTATGATTCCGTTTATGTGATATTCTCAAACAGATAAACTACAGGTGCAGAAAGCAGACCAGTTGCTGCCAGAATCCAGGAGAAACAATGATGACAAAGGGGTACCAGGGAGGAATTTGGGGGGGGGGGTGGAACTATTTTATATCTTGATTATTGTGGTGATAGTTGCATGACTCCATGCATTTCTCCAAGCAGAACTGTGCACTTCAAAGTGTGAATTAACTTAAACTTAATTTTGTGGATGAAGGTATATATTAGTTTAAAAAATACCCAAGGAATCTAGCCATTTGGAAGTCAGTGGTGACTTTCAGAAGAGCTGTTTGAGGGGACAGCAGGCCTGGAAACCAGCCCAAATAGGCACATGAGTGACTGGGGGAGGGGGTGAAGGAGCAGACACCTGGATGCCAAAGGGAGGAGCAAGGGCAGAAGCTGGCAGGAGACCAGAGACTGAGGAAGGGGCATTTCTCATCCTCAGGAGCCAAGGGTTGAGTTGACCATGACCCTTGGTTCATGACCCACTTTCATCATCAGTTTGTGCAAGGCCCATCTCTGTCATTTCCCTTTAGTCTCTGATGCCCAAAGGCTCCCAGGCTAATGTGTTTGTTTCATGCTTGAATATGTATGTATGCATCTGTAAAATA
The DNA here is from genome assembly GCF_028018385.1 of Neofelis nebulosa. Taxonomy (NCBI): domain Eukaryota; kingdom Metazoa; phylum Chordata; class Mammalia; order Carnivora; family Felidae; genus Neofelis; species Neofelis nebulosa. Next base: position 110,798,348 of record NC_080790.1, read on the forward strand.
TGAAATGTTCCCCTACTTGTCTTGTATTTGTGCTTTTCATTTACATAAATGGCATTATGCAATTGGCCTCGTTCTGTTTCTCCTTGTTTTAAAAAAAGATCTCATGGTTCTACCGCACTGGCTCATTGCTCTGAGAGCAGTGTAGTATTCCTCAATGCCTGTCCTCTGTACTGCACCTTCCATTCTCCTAGCAATGGACTTAAGCTTGCCTGTAGCTGCTCTGGTGGACATTTTTGTGCACATCCCCATGGGACTGTGAACCAATTTACTTGCAGTATGTCCTCAAGAGTGAGATTGCTGGGTCAGAGTGTACTAAGCCTCAGTCATAACTACAGACTCCTTCCCTGATCACTCTACCCGTTTACACTGCCACCAACAGCATAGGGGCACTAAGAAAAGGACCAGGTTTTTCACACAGGATTGTGGGTAGATGGAATCTTTTCTTCCTCCATGCCTCAAGTTCCCACAGACAGAGGCAACTCCTACTCTTTTCCCCAGGGGAGAAATGTACTTGAAGACTGATTCTCCTCTCTCTGCCTTCCATTTCCAGAAGGAGTGGCTTGTGAGATTGATAGATTCGTGAGTATTCAGAGTGTGTGTGCAAGGCCTGCGTCTCCTGGGTGTTTTCTCTTTGGGGTTCCCAAACAGAAGATGGGTCTCTGGGACTCCTCTCCTCCATACGGTTTACTTATAAGAGCCAGCTCTACCCCATGTTGTGGGAGGCCTACAGTTCTACTCTCAAGGGAATGATGTATCAGGAAGCCCAGCTGGTCAAATCTTCATCCTCAAATGTAACTGCAGCAATCAAGCCGATATTTTGATTTCTCTTTGCTTTAATCTTACGGTCATCTCCCAGTTAGCATCAAACTCAGAGATACAGTAAAACCTTGGTTTGCAAGCATAATTTCTTCCAGAAACATGCTTGCAATCCCAAGCACTTGCATATCAAAGCGAATTTCAAGAACCATTGGCTCAGTTGTGGTCATCATGTGATGCTGGGCATCACATACGACTTGTATTGCAAGACATCGTTCATTTATCAAGTTAAAATTTATTATTTATTAGAAATGTTTGTTCATCTTGCGGAACACAATCCAAGGTTTTACTGCATATGGCGGACGGGGTATGATTTGCCTTAAATCCTTAACGCATTGGTGCAAAGGCCTGAAGCCTTGAAGAATGGGTGTAGGGCCAAGCACTGGGGATTTAAGTGATTGAGGCTTGGACCTTGGGCTCGTTATAAGACAAGGTCTCACAGTCCTTTGACTTCAGCAGACATGTTAAAATATGTATATGTTCCACAAACACGACATTCATTGCTGACTCTGCTCCCCCCTCCCACTATGGGGGACTTGGCCAGACAGAATCAATGGAAGTACTAGTAACCTGAGTCTGAAAAACAAAGAGGAGCCGGGGAAGAAATGAGGAAGAAGGCATTCATGCCCATCAAACACGGCTGATGCTACATGTGGAGTAGATGCACAGGGACCCAGTTAAGAAACAGGTCCAAATGCTAAAACTCATCCAAGACTGTCTGATAAAAGGCAGAGGGAGACGAATACTGGAGGGTCACATGAATGTTGCAGCACAGTGGCAGGAAAGAGATTTGCAGCTGCCATCCAAGTGGCACACGTTCAAGGCTCTGGGAAAAATCAGACAACAGAGTTGGTTCTTACCAGGTCCCTGGTAGCTCAGGACCCAGTGTACTTCCTGCAGCTCCAGGTCTGGAATCTCACAGGGAGCTCTTCCAGCGGAAACAAACACGGGGACGAGGGGGCACCCCTCCCTTGAGGTAGGTTTCATGGGCTTGAGAAATGTAATACGGCTGCTCACAAGAGGTGTCAGAGGCTCTGTCTCTAAACAGCGTCCTTACTGAGTTCATCTTTAAATGTCAGTAGTATAAAATTCAAAATGGTTTTCTACCTGCAGGATATTAAAAAAAGGAATACCTCAAATGACACTTGGTGACAGGCTAGGTTCATTCCATATAGTTAAAAATTTTGCTGAAAAATCAAAGCATCTGAAAAGCCACCCCATGGTAGAGAAGCAGTATATACAATGGACTTCTCCCACAGGTCTAAGGTTGGGGGCCCCGGAAGCAGAGCCTGAGGCAAGGATTTTGGTCCCAGGAAACACGAGTAGGACACGAAAAGTGGAGTCGGGAAGGGAAGAAAATCAACAAAGGGATGCTGCTATGGGCAACTGAGACTCTCAGGGACTGGTTGTGTCCACTTGAGCCATGAGGAAACTGGAGGGTTTACCCACCAACTCCTCCTGTCCGTCATTTAATTAAAGGCACTGCTTCTGAGGGTTTCAGCTCACTGGTACTTCTGGACAGCCCCATATGTGGTCTGAGTGCACTCCCACAACCAGAGAAAAACCTCAGCTGGAGAGTCTCGGGTGCTTGCAAGAGGAAGCCGTCAACATCACAGTCATCGTGAACGCTAAGAGGATGCAAAAAGGGCACCAACTATATTTGGAAAAACAACGTGTTCTAGTCAGCCTCTTGATGAGAAAATTTCTCCCAGTTGAGGGTCATTCTCATGACACGTAGCCTGCGTAGCCTGAGGCTGGCATCAGGAAGCTGAAGCCCAGATTTTTTTCCCCTCTACCCTCCCTCGGACACTGCTGAATCGATACTGTTTCAGCAGGGGTAATGCATATTTGGATTAATGTAAATAATGGGTTCTGCTTGTGATAACACAAAGGGCTTTCTCCCTAGTATTTCTGAATTTCCTGAGCGTGCATCAATGCCGTGACAGTCCTGTGCATCCTCTAAAGTTACTTTGCCGTAAAGTGTGAGCACTAGACGTTGGGTTGCATGAATCAACTCAGATGTCCTGAAGAAACTGCATCCTGTCCAATGAAAGATGCCCAAACTATGGCAGCAGAGGGGCTTAGACTCTACACAGGCACCTGAGTGAGACCCCTAATGGCTGAGGCCCCAGAGTGAACATTGACAAGGGTGATTTAGGATTTTAATTTTTGTGAAGCTCTTAACAATTTTTATTTCCAGCATCTCAGATGATGTTTACAAGCAGGTGTTTGGGTATTTGATAATGGAAGCTTGAACTGAATCCCATCATTCAAGTGTAGGACAGTTTTCTCTCACCACCATTATAATAAGAGAGTTTTTAAAATCTATCATCTGAGCTCATTTCATGACCTCAGCTGAGCCATTTGCACAATGAGGCATCCCCTGAGATGGGAATGCCGAACCCTCCGTATAGGATGTAGGTCTTAGAGTTGATTTAGTTAATGTATGGTACTGATGCATTTCAGAGCCTTCAGGGAAAGCACTAAATTGCCCACCCTTGTGTTTTAGAAGATTCTTTTGATGTCAAGACACAACACAATGACACTCGAATAGATGAAAGGCAGAACTCTTTGTTACTTACAGCTCCGAATGAAAGAAGGCTGCCAGAATGAAAGAGCCCCACACACGGCAGGTTCACCCAAGCCAAGGTAACAGCAGGTCTGAGCTGAGGGGGCAGCTTATGCCTGGCAAGCGGTGTGGGGATGGCTCGGTTACTTGGGCTCTCTGTGGATTGTTTAATTTGAATAATTTCCTGTGCACCGGGGCATAAGTACTGTCCCTACTTGTCTGGGACCTGCCCCCAGAGCACTCAGGGCTGGTACGTATGGCCTGGAGGATGAAAGCCTGATAAAGGAAGAGGTCAGGAGCGTGGGCTTAATCGGCTGCTCAAAACAGGGGAACTGACCAGCCTCCAGCCAGGGCTTCAAGACTGGGTCAGAACAGCATAAACAAATAAGTCAAACAACCTATATGACTCCTGGTCTCAAGGCGGTGAAAAAAAAATAGCGGCTGGTGTCAGGGAGTGGCTACATGACTGCAGCACCGAGTGCTCCCTGATAGACTGACTGCTCATCTCCTCCCCTGAAGAGGTGGCCACACCCCTGGTGGACCATGAGTTTAGACCCAGTGTCAGTGGACAAAACTCGGATATGCCAGAGGGTGCCATCTTCTCCCTGCTTTCCGGCCGTTACACCAGGACGGGTCCTCACGCTTGTGAAGAGACCAGCACATCCTTGGGAAGGGGTAGGGGTAGGATTAGGGTTAGGGATAGGGTTAGGGTTAGGGTGGAAGCCTCATGATAGCAATAGTGCTCGTATAGAAAAAGAAAGCAAAGAGCTTTCTTCCTCTGTCTCTGGTTCTCTGTCTCTCTGTCTCTCTCTCTCTCTCTCCCATGTAAGGATATAACAGAAGCCAGGTATCCGCTGGCCAGGAAGAGGGCTCTCACCTAACACTGGATCTGCCAGCTCCTTGATCATGGATTTTCTGGCCTCCAAACTGGAATAGAAAATGTTTGTTGTTGAACCTCTCGGTCTAAGATTTTTTCATTACAGCAGGCTGAAGTGACTCTGACGCCATGAAATTCCCTTTGTTGGAGTGTTCATTCCATCTCGAGCATATCCACGTCTTCAAAGCTTGATTTGTTCTGCAGCCCTGCTCATGCCCCTACCCTCACCACAGTGCTAGAAGTTCCTTCCTCTCCCTCTTCCTGCTCACCTCACTGTACATTTCTATCCATCTCTATACCTCATAGGTGTTCAGGGGGAGATTGTTGTCTGTATTCCCCTTGTATCTCCACGGCCTGGCATCGTGTGTGACCCCTATTAGGTGGTCAACAAACGAGGGAATGGTTACTCGGCCAGCGTAAGAAAGCAAAGGGCGAACTTGACTCACAGGTGTTGGGAAAGATGCATTCATTTGGTGTGCCCAATGTAATTACAGGTCCTGGGTGATTTAAAGGCTGTTTCTGCAGGAGCCAATAAATCTTTTATGAAGGCCTTGTCGTCCAGCATAATTGCCCAGCTTGTCTTTGGCTGTTTAAATGCACCAGGTTATACCATCTGAGCCTCTGGGAGTCCAACCAATGATCCTGCACAGCCGGGAACACTCAGGCACGGGGCTGGAGGGGACAAGGCCCACTGTGGAGCCTTGGCAGAGGCTCTCATGGGAGGAGGGTCCACACAGGCTAGGAAAACTCAGGGGTCAGAGAGGGGGAGTGTGGCAGATTGCATTAATTGGCCGGATGCTTACCCCTCCCTGAATCCAAGTCGTTGGCCATGCGGCTTCGTGAGTGTATATTCCCACCTCCACCCTCCACGGAAGGAGGCAGGAGCAGAAGTCCAAGGAATTTTCCTTGGCTCATGCTACCTGTCTGGAGCTTGTTCTTATCAGTGCCTGAGAGTAGAAGGCATCCAGCCACTCCCATCAGGTACAACATCCGGGCTCTGGGCAGCTGCTGGCAGGGGAGCAGGAAAGCTGGGTCCTAGCTGCAGAGGGTCTGCAAGGTGTCCTGGTGCAGGCAGTCCCTGCTCCTGTCTAAACTTCAATGTCCCCAGCAACAAAGCAGGGCATGGCACGAACGTCCGTATCTTTCAGGATGGGCTAAGTTATGCAAAAATAACAGCCCCCCTTCTTCAAATTTCAATTGCCTTCAAAACAAGCCAAAAAGGTTGAGGTTTATTGGTGTTATCCTCACCCAGGACCCAGGGTGACAGAGTGGCCGCGCTCATTGTTGCTAGTCACCAAGGCAGAGGACAAAGAAGGGGCAAGGCATGCACACTGGTCCTTGCAGCTCCTGCCTGGACGGGACCTGCTTCCACTCACTTTTCACGGACCAAGGCATGTCCATGACCAAATTCAACCTCAAACGGGCAGGGAGATACAATTTTACCCTGCGTCTGGAAGGAGAAAGACAGGGAACATTTGCAAACAGGTCTGATGGCTACTTTGCTCTCCAGACAGCCTGATACTTTTAGTGTCTTAAAATATTAAATATATGGGGCGCCTGGGTGGCTCAGCTCCTTAAGGGTCCAACTCTTGATTTCAGCTCAGGTCAAGTCTTGATCTCACGGAAGCCCCACATCAGACTCTGCGCTGATAGTCCGGAGCCTGCTTGGGATTCTCTCTCTGCCCCTCCCCTGCTGTCTTGTTCTCTCTCTCTCAAGGATAAATAAACGTTTAAAAATGAAATGTATCATTCTTCCAGCTGCAGTCATTATAATTGTCCCTTCGTCTATCTCTCCTATAAGGTGGCTTCTCAATTATGTGTTTGTAATCCACATACTGACTGGGGCCACCTGTCTTCAAGATTTAAATTAAACTGGCTGAATCCCCATCTCTCTTCCGGTGGCAAGTCCGTCCAAGCCTTCTGTGAATTGCAAGGCCACCTCCAGCAAGTCTCGTCTTCACTTGAATGTCACCTGCAGTAGCTTTCCTCTCCTCCCTTCTCCATTCTGACATGGAAAAAACAAAAAAGCCCCCTTTTCCTTGATCTCCCCTGAATTGATTCACGCAGACTTGGCTGAAGGTCGGCGCGGGGAGAAGGATTACATCACGGAACACGCACAAACCACCCCCCCACCCCCCAAATGAATATCAGACATTCCTGTTCTCCTGAGACTTCACATCACCCTGCCACTGGGAATTTCTCTCTGGGCTTCGCTCTGCAGGAGAAACTCTTTGCCGTTGGGTATATCCCCTCTCCTACCAGCTTCTACCCACTCTTTCTTATGCACAGCAACATAGCTCCCTACACTCCACTAGGTTCCACGGGTATGTTACACACAGAACACTCGGAAGCATCTGCTAACCAAAGCACATCTACGGTGGGTCCTGGGCCGTTCAGAAGACCAGGGCCGAGGCTCTGAAATTCCAGTCCCCACCCTCAGCCCTGGTCCCCTCCATAAGGGGAAGGGAGCAGTATAGAGATTTATGTGTCCACGGATCCCGGCATTGCTGCCTTCTCTTCGCTCCGTCCCTTAAAAGGCAGAAGTTGCTGAAGTCCGTTTCGGTTTTAAATAACTCTCTCTCTCTCTGTTAAAGACAGACTCATTTGTTTTTATGAAGCACTCCTATGTGAATGCCAGGTCGCGCGCCCCACCCCCACCCATGCGGAAGGTCCCAGGCTTCTCGTCAGGGTACAGATAAGGGAACGGGCGAGAAGCCCTTGCCTGGGTCTCCCACGCGGCGCCCACGTGGAGCTCAAACCTGGGTCTGTAGCACAAACCCCCCCTTTCTCCTCGGTCAAACTGCATCTTTCTGACCTCCTACCCTTTACAAGGAAGGCCTCTGCTTAAAGGAAGTCAAGAGGTGAATTTCACGAGTGTTTCCTGCCATCACCCGCCTCTTTGCTTCATCTTGAAATACATGTTTCAGCAAAGGGGACGTCCACCCCCATGTGCCAAGCTCCGCCGTCTGCACGGGGGGAGAGCGGGGAGGATGGGGAAGGGCCTGTAGTTGAGCCATGGAGGGTACCGCTGTGCCGGAAACAAAGTTTCCTGACGTCCACCAGTGGCCCCCGGGCTCCCTGGGGAGGGTCCCTCGGGGAGGTCGGTGGGGGCTGAAGGCAGGGTATGGGCTGGACTGTTCACAGTCGCTTCAAGGAGAACTTGCCAAGTTTCACCTGTCCATAGGGGCAGTTAATAAACATTCCCTTACATTTTCCTCTCATTCCCCCAGAAACTTGGGCCCCATCCTACTGCAGAGTTTGATAGCGTCTCACGGGCAGGCTAGGGGCAAACTGCTGGCCTGATGGTGTAGGACTGATCCCTTCCACTGGACTTCACACCTTGAGAAATGCTCAGATATCCCCATTTCACACATGGGGAAATGGGGAATCCCAGGAATAAAGGACTCACCCTAGATCTCCCAATTCCTTGGTGACAATGGTGAGACTCAGTCCGCACGTCACCAGCAATCCAGTCCTGAAAAGCTCCTGGACCCCAAGCCTGCCCCACGGGACCCCAAGTCGCCAGGATGTGGCAGCCAATGGCAACTCCAGCAGACATCACAGTCAGAGCCGGGCACGGGCAGACCCGATGCTTTTAGCAGGGTCTCATTAATGAGGGTCGGATTGCATGTCTCCCTGTGGGTATCTGGGACCGGCAACAATTTTACCACAAAATAATGTCATTCTCTACTTCTCCGAGAGGGCATAATGCTTCCCATTGTGAACTAGGGGTGTCCTTGTTTCTGCAGATAATTTATATAGGGAAAATTCCTGGTCTGGTGCCGTATCCTCGTTACCAGGACGCCCTAATAAATTATACTGGAGCTGAAAATACCATGTGTTTTCCGCACCACATTTACTCTCCAAGTCCTGCATTTTCTAAGAACATAAAAGAATGTACTTCAGAAAAAGCTGGATGCTAAAGAAAGGGAAACCGCTCCAAGATGGTAACACCCTGCAGTTTCGAAGGGGCTAATGCTGGTGGTGACGGCTGAGAAGTGGCTTTCAACACTCTCGTTTTCAAAGCATCTCCTTCCCGGTCAGCTCACGGCCAGTCTCCCTGCTGCTGCGGGAAGCAGAAGGTTCGTGATTTCTCCTGTGCTGTGAGTGGGAAGACGAATCCACGGTGGTGTGGCAGTTCACGGCGGGTTTCTGCTTCCCGGGGTTGGCACAGGTCACTGCGGTGAATCTCGGGCAAACTGTCCTCCTCCTTTGCTTTCCTGGTCACAGGCATTACCCTGTTGCAGTATAATGGAAAGAGCTCTGAAGCTCTGGATTCAAATCCTGCCTCTGTCGCTTAATGCAGAGGGATCAGGGCACTTTGCCCCCCTTCTGTGAGGCTCAGCTTCCTCATCAATACAACGAAGACAGTGGAACCAAGGCCAAGAATAGAGGAGAAAAATATGGATTCATTTTCATAACGAGGACATTTGATCCTACATGAACTACTTCCGAAGGACTTGTCTCTAAAGGAGGGGACCTGTCTCTAAAGCCATTTTGCCTGCCCAGAGTCCATCCAAAGGAAGGGTGGGAGGCAACCCCACTTCCTGCTGTGGGAATTGGGGAAATATTTCTTTTTCCATGTCTCCTGACAGCAAAATATGGGTTCACGGCCTATGCATGGCCAATCAGGTCTTCAAGCCCAGGATTTTGAATCTAAAGAGAGTGACACAAAGGGGTGGGGTCCATTGGAGGTTTTTTCCACGTGACTGGCCGGAATAGATGATGTCAGAGATGGCATCATGCAGGCTGTGGTGGGGGTGCCCACTGCGGCAGGGACCGAGTGTCCAGCAAGTGAGGTCTCACGGGCAGACCTTTTCTATGGTCTCACGTCTTCTGTGAGCTGCCCAAAGCCCTTCCGATGAACTCCACGCAGGCCTAAGTTAAGCGGAAGCGGTTCCCATTGCTTCTAGCCAATAGTTCTGACTCCCAGATTCTGTCAAATGCTCTACTGAGAGCATAGAGTAAACGCGATACTTAAAACGTGAACTGTTTCTCAGTGGCAGGCCAAGTAGGAAATGGACAGTTTAGTTCGTCAGACTTTGCCATGATTCCCAGGTCTTTTAGTCAAGGGTCTCACTCAGAGGACAATTTCTCCTGGTTATTTGCTGCCAAGTGGTCAGCATTCATTACTAATCAGTTCACATTCATTGAGCTCCTACTGTGTGCAAGAGATTCAGATCCGAATTAAGACTCAAAGAGCACACAGGTAAAGTCGTGCTTTCTTTCAGTCACTGGAGCTTTCCAGTTACCCCCAAATTCAGCTCCTAACGGATGGTAGCATGACTGCTGAATTCTTCCCTTCAATTACCAATTTGCAAAACAGCTATTTCAAAATGTGATGAATTCGGGTTTTTTTTTTTTCCTGTTCTCTCCTTCTCTCTCTCTTTTCCTCTCATGATCTCTCTTTTTAAGATAAACTAGCAGTAAATGACAAGATTGGGTCATTTGGGAATGTTTGAATATGGTCTGGATATCGATTGATACAAAAATGCGCCATAATAGAAAGTACAGATTGTAACCCCAAAAAAGTACATTAACAAAACTCTGATTTCATTTATTACATATATGTGCGACACATACACAAGGAAAGATCTGGAAGGGTATGCACCAGCATGCTTCAGTGGATCCCCTGGTGGTGAGAATGTCTTAATTTTTAAGTGCTTGCTTATCTATATTTTCTGATTTTGTGCAATTTACCTGTACTGCTTGGGTACTAATGAAAGGCTATTTTTAAAAAGAAAAGAAAAGGGAAATAAACAATCTAGCACAATACCCAGCAAACGCTAGGCACTCCAGAAATAGAAGCTATTAAGAAAGGTCTTCTTACTAAGACAACTATATATAAATATTTTGGTAGTTACCAATTACTTAGAAAAAACGATGCACCATCTAGAGCAAATTTGGAGACAATAAATATTTGGATACAACCAGATACTTAACTGTCCCAACCACTGCTTAGTCTAACTTTGTTTTGCTCGCCTCTGATTTATAACCAGTAACTTTTTCTTCACAATATTTTCTGGCTGTCCTTCAATAAATGGAAATATACAGCCTCATATTTAATAGATAAAAAGGTTTTCATTCTATGAATGTGCCATCGTTTATTTCAAGGTTTCTCAGCCTCAGAACTTGCCGGTATTTGGGGCGGACAGTTGTCTGTCGACCCATACCTCGTGGAGTGCTTACCAGCACCCTTGACCTCTGCTCACACGATGCCAGTAGCACTCATTTCTCCCCGAGGGTATCAATCCAAAGTGTCTCCGGACATTGCCAAACATCCCTTGGTGAGAAAACCCACATACATATATCTGTGTTTGACAACCACTGCTTGAACCACTTCCCTCTTGGTGGATAGATAGGCTGTTACACATTTTCCGCATCACAAGCAATGCTATGCCAAACCTACCTTGTATGTTTACATCTTGGCCCATTTGTCTGATTATTTTCTTAGAATATGTTCCTAGTGGGACACGTGGGTGGCTCCATGGCTTAAGCGTCTGACTTCAGCTCAGGTCATGATCTCACAGTGTGTGAGTTCAAGCCCTGCCGTTGGGCTCTGTGCGGACAGCTCGGAGCCTGGAGCCTGCTTCAGATTCTGTCTCCCTCTCTCTCTGCCCCTTCTCCCCTCACACTCTGTCTCTCTCTCTCTCTGTGTCTCTCAAAAATAAACGTTAAAAATTTTTTTAAAAATAATATGTTCCTAGAAATAAAACATCTGGACAAAATATACGGACATAATCAGATTAAACTGATCTGATTATACCTATACTCCCACCTATAGGCATATAGACACCATATCCAAGAGTATTTTATTCTTGCTAACATTTGCCAATCCAAACACTTAATAATAGTGTATAGATATCATTTTCCATACAAAGGATAACATTTTTGTGTGTTATTAGTTACTTGTATTTCTTCTTTTTTGAACAGTTTATGGCATTTACCCATTTTTCTTTTAAAGTACTCATCTGGGGGTGCCTGGATGGCTCAGTTGGTTAAAGGTCTGACTCTTGGTTTCCGCCCAGGTCATGACCTTGCGGCTTTGTGGGTTTGAGCCCTGCACAGAGCCTGCTTGAGATTCTCTCTCTCTCCTCATTCTCTGCCCCTCCCTTGCTCGCTCTGTCTCTGTCTCAAAATGAATAAATAAACTTAAAAAAAATAAAGTGTTCATCTGGATATTTATATATTAATGATGCTAATTAACCTTTTGTTTATTACCCATACTGGAAAACCTTTTCTAGCTTACTAATTGTATTTTAAGTCTGTAATTTTTGTTACCGTGCTGAAAATGTTGTTTTTAACTCACAGAATCTTACCAGTTTTCCCCTTGGGGTTTCTGGACATGGTGTCTGATTAGAAAGGGTCTTCTGTACTCAAAGATTATTAAATGGTCAGTTATTTGTGCCTACACAATATTTTGTCTAATGATTTAAAATACCAACATCACTATATGCCAAATTCTGTGTCTGGATGTGCTAATCTATTTCATTGATCTATCCATTTTGTCCTACCACATTCTTATTATTAACTTGGCTTTAAAATATCTTTTAATATCTGGCAAGGCGAGTCTCTTTATATCAATTTTCTTTTAAAAATTGGATGTTCTCGTACAGTGGCTATCATTACACTTTTTTCAGAATAACAGTTTACTCGTATTTTTTACTTTTAAGGAAAAAATGGTACTTTTTTTAAGGTTTCAATAATAGCAAAGATACCTTGCTTTACAAAATCGTTAGAAATGAGAGAAAGGATGTTTTTGAAAGAATAAATCCATGGAAATACCAGAGGACAAAGAGTGCCAGGTGGACCAGAAATTAGGAGGCATACCTGAATTATATAAAAGACAGATGGAATTGGATTGAAAGAATGTGGAATGTGGACTGAACACGGCCCAAAATGCGTTCAGAGAAACTTACTGCCAAGGTAGGAGTTCCCATAGATGTGCCAAGCTAAAGAGCCAATACGTGAAATGAGCAGATCGAAGACACACGGAAGGAAAATTCGATGGGGATCACCTCCATATTCTTCCTGTCCCTCTCCCTCTCCATGGTACTATAGCACTGAGTGCCAGTGTTTTTATCTGTGAGGCTGGTGACTCCCAAAAGGAGCAGGGAGCCACCAAGCCCAGGAAATAGCTCATCACGACTGCCCGCGTATCCATCCTTGCCCCCACTGGAGGCAAGCTACAACGGCAAATGCACCCGTTACAAAGAGACTAACAGGAAAAGACAAACAAATAAGTACACAAATCAGAGTAACCAAACACTTGAGTCAAACTTAACACCATTCACCAAAGGAACCCAACTCAACAAAGAAGAAGAGCCAGCACCTGGGGAAAGAGAGTTCATGTCGAAAGGAGAAAGAAACATCTACTGAACAAAAACATGCTCTCTGATAACAGAACCAGTTGGGGAGAACTGGTGAGAACTGGGAGAAAGAGCCAATGTACCTTCTAGTAAAGATGTCCAGCTGACTATAGGCAAGAATCACCTGCACTACTCCAATATGCAGACGTGCTACGGACACAGTGTGATGTTTCAATACATATCACTGAACTCAGAGGTTAAAATGGGAACACTTCCAGGTGTCAAAAATGAAGAGAGAACCTATGGTCATAGCAATGAGTGAAATTTGATCCACACTCTCCCTCAGTGAATTGAGGATAGGGACTAAGATGGGGATTCATGATTCATGATGAGGAACTTGAACCTCACATCCTGCGCATCACAGGGAGCCGGGAAAATAATGATCTATGAATGAGGACAGAAAATCTTTGCCTGTTTATCCTTCCCAAGCCATATGATGAAATAGAAATAGAGTCACTAATGAGTGACCAGAACGTGGATTTGTGCCAGGCTTGGGCATAAGCCTAATTCCCATACTCCTGGCAGTACAGGGGGAAAGATAGGTGTGTGGTTTAAATTAACAAGCATTTAATGTGTACACATTAAAAAAAACATGGTTCTAATGACTCATTCCTTGAAGAAAAACTCAGCATGAAAATCAGGAAATACCTAGGATGAATGAGTGTGAAAGAAGGCAAAATTTATGGAATGCAGCAAAATGTATTAAAGGAGAATATGTCTATTAGATGTTGGAGCTCTTAGACTGATTCTCTGTGATATTTATCTGTTCTCCTTATCAAAGGGTAAAAAGATAGATCTTTTTCCTCTCCATTTGGAGAAATTTCCTTGACATTAACTACCAGCTCATTTTTTTTTTCCCACTTATGTATTTAATTTCCAAGAAGTTCTTTCTTGTTCTTTGATTATTCCCTTTTGTAACAACCTATACCTCCTTTATTGACGCCATGTCTTGTCAAATATATCCATTAATTGCGGGGATGTTTCACAGTCCATTTTGTTTACTGAACTCTTCGTGTCCTCAGGAGTCTGTTACCAGCGAAATGACATGTTCTCAACTGCCTGCAATTTGCCAGGCACTGCTCCAGGCACTCCAGGCAAGAAAGCAAAGCGTTGCTGCCCCTGTGGAGCTTATGTTCCATTTGGGAGAGGCAGAAAATAAACTTATAAACAAATAAAGAAGTTAATTCCAGGTATTGATAACAGTTACGAGAAAGACACGTAAAAACTGGTTCCGAAGCTATGACTCCAGTAGGGCTTGGTCAACAGCCATGGGGAATAACCAACCAGGGCACAGCACAGAGAAATAAACAGATGGAGATACAAAAAGAGAGATTGGACTTGAACATAATGGATTAAGAAGCAGCAACATATTGCTAGATAGGAGTTCCTTTGCCTGTCCACATACATTTTATGTTTTTATTTTATTTTTTAAAATGTTTATTTGTTTATTTTGAGAGAGAGAGCGCGAGTGGGGCAGGGCAGAGGGAGAGAGAGAGAGAGGGAGAGGGAGGGAGCCCAAACAGGCTCCACACTGTCAGAGCAGAGCCCCACGCAAGGCTCAGACTCACAGACCGTGAGATCATGACCTGAGCCAAAATCAGGAGTCAGACACTCAACCGACTGAACCACCCAGACGCCCCTCCATGTAAATTTTAGAATAATCTTGTCCATATGTACAAAAAAAAAAAAATCTTGCTGGGATTTTGATAGATATTGTGTTAAACTTGTATATCAATTGGGATTTCATCACTTATTTATATTTTCTTTGACTTCTTTCATCAGTGTTTGTAATTTTCAGCCTAAGTCTTCTTTATGTTTTGTCGTATTTAAGCCTAATTTAATCATTTCATTTTTTGAGCAATTGTAAGTGGTATGACATCTAAAATTTTTGTTTTCCATATACACATTGCAAGGATATGGAAATTAAATTGATTTTTGGGTGTCGATCTTGTATCTTGTGAAATTATCAAATTTACTTATTAGGTCTGGGAGGTCTTTGGAGATTCCCTGGGATTAAGATTTATTTAGACCGTCATGCCATCTGCAAAGAGAAGCAGCTGTATTTCTTCCTTTCTGATATTTTATGCCCTTTATTTCTTTTTCTGCCCTTATTGTAGTGGCTTAAAATTCCAGGATAATGTTAAATGGCAATAGTTTATGTCTTGCCAAACTGGGAGATTTTCGGCCATTATGTCTTTGGATACTTTTTTCAGCCCCACTCTGTGCCTCCTCCCTACTGGGACTCCCCTGACACGGATACCACACCTTTCGTTATAATCCCACATCTCCTTGGGGCTCTGTTCATCATTGTTAGTCTATCTTCTCTCTCTAATTCATTTTGGGTAATTACTCTTGTCCTGTCTTCAGTTGCAACCAATCATCCCACTGCTTTCTGCATTCTTCTATCAAGCCCAACTATTACGTTTTCATTTCAGCTGTAGTAAATTTCAGTTGTGAAATTTCCACTTTGTTTTCTTGGTTTTTCTGACTAACTACTTGTTTTCATTTGCTTCAAACATGTCCATAATTGCTCATGAAGCATTTTTATGATGGCAAATAACCAGATAATTCCATCTAATCATTTGTGTTATTTCAGAACTGGGATCCGTTGATTGACTTTTCTCATTCAGTTTGAGCTATTCTTTTTTTTTTTTTTTTAAAGTTCACGTACGTGTTTTCGTTTTTGTTTTTTTTAATGTTTTATTTATTTTTGAGAGAGACAGAACACATGCATGCACGAGCACGGGAGGGGCAGGGGGACAGGACAGAGGATCCAAAGCAGGCTCTGCGCTGACAACAGAGACCCCAATGTAGGGCCCAAACTCACAAACTGTGAGATCGTTACCTGAGCCAAAGTCGGTCGGACATTCAACTGACTGAACCACCCAGGTGCCCCCTGTTTGAGATATTCTTGATTCCTAGTGTGATATATGTGATTTTTTTTCATTGATCCTGAACATTTTGAGTACTATTTTTTGAGACTAGATTTTATTTAAATCTCATGTTTTAGCAGGTCTCTGACGACAGAGCTCTTGTGGGCGAATGGGGTGCCATCTCCTTACTCCCAGTTGGGTTTAGAAATCCAGGTTCTCCAGTCAGCCTCCAATGACACCCAGGTTGGAAGACATTCCTCATTAACACCTGCTGAGGGTGGCAGTCTAGGCTGTCCACAGAGTTTCCACAGACATTGGTGGGGGAAGGGGGATCCTCATTATTGCTGAGCAGTGGTGAAAGTCTTGACATCCTCCTATATCTCCCCCAATACCACACTGGTGGGGAGGGACGGGGGTGGGGGGGTGCCTCCATATTGCCAGGTGCAGAGAGTCCGCATGTGATATCCATTGGCAGTGTGGAGGGAAGGAGTTGTTAACCTAACGTCTAGGCTCCCTGTTTGATCTTCTCCAAAACTACATGGTAATTGTGTGACACAGAGTAACACTAGAACAGCTGGAGCATCTCATAACAACCTTTCAAGGGTACAGGGTAGGGACTTTTCTGGCAATGGTGGAGGTGGGGACATATCAATTTATCTGATCAAAATACAATGAAAATAGCAATCAGCAACCAAAACAGCCTTCAAAAAATAGAAAAGAAATTCTTTATATTTAGACACTAGAAGGCACAGTTCTAAATGACTCATTGCCTAAGAGAAAAGCACCCTGCCAATCATCAGATAGTTAGGAGTGAACAACCATGGAAGAAAGCAAATCTGTGGGGAGGCAGCCGTGGAACTTCCAGACTGATTCTCTCTGGTGCTTAACTGTTCTTTTTATCGGGAGGTGAGGCAATATGTCTTCTCTCTATTTTGAGAAATCTCCAGACATGATCTTCAGGTTTCAGCTATTACATTTTTTTGCTTGTATTTTACCAATCACAGATTTAACTTCCAGAAATTCTTTTTTTATTCCCTAATTGTTCTATTTAAATAGCAGCTTGTTACTTTACAGTTGCAACATCCTGTTATGTTTATCTGTTAATATTAACTTGAGTGTGGTGGAGGGCATGGAGTCTTAACATTGTGTTTCATTCACGCAATTACTTGTTTCCCCAGGGGGTCTGTTACGTTTTGCTCTCCTGGGTTTCCATTTTCATACTGTTCGTTTTCTTCATATGTGTCTTAGTTTGGTTATCTCTGAAAGCAGATCTTGAGACCAGGGTTTGAGTGCAAGTAAACTAACCAGTTAAACTAACTAACCAGTCACGGCTGAAGGATATGTGAGCCAATTCCAGCGTTGAGCTCTTACAAATAAGGCTGCGACAAACATTTGTAGGGAGGATTTTGTGTGAACGTAAATTTTCATTCTTGGGGATAAATTCCAGAGTGTAATTGCTGAGTTACATAGTAATTGCATGTTTAATTCTATAAACTGTCACACGACTTCCAAAGTGGCTAAACCATTTTATATTCCCCACCAGCAATGTCTGAGCGATCCAATTTTTTGCACCCTTACCAGCATTTGGCATTGTCACTATTTTTTTTTTTTTTATTTTAGCCATTCTGATAGGTGTACTGATAACAGTTATGGGGTTTTTTTTGTGGTTTGTTTTGTTTTTGTTTTTTTTTTAATTTTTAACCTTTATTTATTTTTGAGACAGAGAGAGACAGAGCATGAATGGGGGAGGGTCAGAGAGAGGGAGATACAGAATCTGAAACAGGCTCCAGGCTCCGAGCTGTCAGCACAGAGCCCGACGCGCGGCTCGAACTCACGGACCGCGAGATCATGACCTGAGCCGAAGTCGGACGCTTAACCGACTGAGCCACCCAGGCGCCCCAACAGTTATGGTTTTAATTTTCGTTTCCCTGATAGCCAATGATGCTAGACATCTTTTTATGTGCTTATGTGCCATCCATATGTCCTCTTTAGCGAATTTGTTTTTCATGTCTGTTTATTTTCTGATTGAATTGTTTGCCTTTTACCATTGAATTTTGCACATTGTTTTCATATATTCTCCATACTTCTGCTTTGTCAGATCGATGGTGCACCAATATTTTCTCCCAGTCTCTTTTCACCTCGTCACGTGAGCTTTCACAGAACAAAAATTTTTGACAGTATATATATATATATATATATATATATATATATTTGTTTTTATCCTTCTGAGAGGATCAAACGCTATGTAATATTATGGGAGTTATTTTTTTGCGCTTAATATTTCCCCGATTCATCAAGTTGTAGCGGTGTTCCCTTAATGTTGACAGCCGTACGACACGTTATTGTGTGACTATGTTATGGTCTGTTCATCGGATCCCCAGTGTTGGGCATTTGGGTTGTTTCCAGGCTTTGGTTGCACGAACAAGAATGAAATGTACATTTTACACATACTTTCTTCTGTACGTATGAAAGAATTCATACTGGCATATGCCTAGGAATGGAATGATTCATCCATAGGATGGGTTCAACCTGGGGATGGGGCTCAGCAACCTTGTCATCTGTGACTGTATTTGCCTCACACCCAAGCCTCTTTACTCTTTCTTATGCCTCTACTAATGATACCTTTGCCACTCTATTTTTTTATTATTTTTAAATTTTCATACTAGTAAACCTTTGAGACATTTGGGAGACTAATAGATGGTGATAAAGATGCCTGTTGGCCTCTGTTGCCCCCATTTAAATAAAAGAAACAAAAAATGAGGAAGACTCTAACCTCAGGATGAAGGACAGTTCTTCCTAAGAAAAGATGGCTGGCATCTATACTCACATCTAAAAATGAAGATATTTTAATTACTTGAAAATAGAAAAAAATACACATTTAAAATTTTATTTTTATATGTTCCCATTTTTTAATTTCATAATTTAATGTTAATTTTATACTACAAAAGATATAATTTTTCCCTTGATGGAAGCAGGTCAGTGTGTGGCAATATATTGGGCAATAGAAAACATATTAGTGGTTGAATTTCCAACTTTTTTGGGTAAATAGTTTTTAGCCCAGTTATTGTCAAAAATGGGGTTTCAGGGTGCCTGGGTGGTCAGTGGAGCGTCTCACTCTTGATTTCAGCTCAGGTCATGATCCCAGGGTCATGGAATCAAGACCCATGTTGGTCTTCATGTGGGGCATGGAACCTGCTTGAGAGTCTCTCTCTCTCCCTCTATCTCTCCCTCTACTGCTCATGCTCTCTCTCTCTCTCTCAAAAAAAAAAAAAAAAAGAGTTTTATATAGAAACAAATGAAAAAGGTGGAATCAACACTCAAAGTCACCTGTGATGGTTATTTTTATGTGTCAACTTGCCTAGGCCACCAGCTGCCCAGATAGTCATTGTGAGGGTGTTTTTGGATGAGTTTAACATTTGAGTTATTCAGGTAGACTGAATAAGGCAGATTGCCCTCCCTCACATGGGTGGTCCTTACCTGATCAATTGAAGGCCCGAATAGAACCAAAATTCTGACCCTCCTTGTGAGTAAGAGGGACCTCCCCCTGCCCGGTTGTTCGAGCTGGGATATCAGTCTTTTGCTGTCTTTGGATTTGAACTGGAAACATCAACTCTTCCTAGGTCTAGAGACTGTAACTTTCAGACTGGAACTTATACCATTAGGTCTCCTCCTTCTCAGGACTTCAGATCTTGAGACTTAGCCTCCATAATTGTGTGATCTGATGCCCATAAGTAAATAAATATGGAAAGGTATACATACATAATTATGTAAGTATACATATTTATTATAAAGAATAAATTGGGGGAGGCACCTGTGTGGCTCAGCTGGTTGGGTGTCCAACTTCAGCTCAGATCATGATCTCGTGGCTTGTGAGTTCAAGCCCCGCGTTGGGCTCTGTGCTGACAGCTCGGAGCCTAGAGCCTGCTTTGGATTCTGTGTCTCCCTCTCTCTCTGCCCCTCCCCTGGTCGTCCTCTGTCTCTCTCTCTCTCTCTCTCTCTCTCTCTCTCAAAAATAAGTATACATTCAACAAAAAAAATTTTTTAAAGAAGAAATTTGGGGTGCCTACATGGTTCAGTCAGTTGAGTGTCCAACTCTTGATTTTGGCTCAGGTCATGATCCCAGGGTCGTGAGATTCTCTCTCTCCCTCTGCCCCTCTGCCCTGCTCATGCATGCTCTCTCTCTTTCTCTCAAAATAAAATAAAATAAAATAAAATAAAATAAAATAAAATAATACATTTGATTTATTAGAAAGAATCACACACTTATGGAGGCTGAGAAGTCTCAAACGTTGTAGTCAGAAAACCAAGAGAACAGATGGTGTAAGTTCCAGTATGAAATAAACAGATACCCTCTTGGTTCTGCTTCTCTGAAAAACCCTGGCTAATATACCATCTTAAGCCATCTCACTCAATTTGAAACATTCTAGGTGCTCCAGAGAAATAGAGAAAAATGGCCCTGTGGTCATCCTGCCTTTCCCCAGCAGGCCTGGGAACTGGGAATGAGGGGACAAGGCTGATCTTCCACTTGAGACGCTACTGGGGAGATCTTCAGAGCTCCCCTACTCCCAACGGCCCATGAGGTCTGTGAGGCTGGGGTCCCATCGGCATGATGCAGCGTGCTCAGGGAGCTGTAGGCCTCGAACAAGCAGAGGGATACTTGGAACTCATGGCTCCATGGAGTGAAGGCTACTTCAGGTGACTGCCTCCAATTCATCAATGATAAGAACATAAGCTTCCTTCTGTCGTGACTTGACGTAAATATACATCCGTAAGTGGAGATACACGTCTGTCTACCTCCTCTTCCCATGAAGGTTGAGCCAGGACAGCCTCTGGCCGACCTCCAGCATCCTGCCTTTTACAGATTACCTCCTATACTGTTTTCCTAGAAATTGTTTTCTCAAACAACCTGAATCCTTTTGCCCCAGAAGTCTAAAGCACCATTTAGACTAAGTTTTCTTTTTTTTTTTTTTTTCTTTTTTATTTATTTATTTATTTATTTATTTTTTAATATATGAAATTTACTGTCAAATTGGTTTCCATACAACACCCAGTGCTCATCCCAAAAGGTGCCCTCCTCAATACCCATCACCCACCCTGCCCTCCCTCCCACCCCCCATCAACCCTCAGTTTGTTCTCAGTTTTTAACAGTCTCTTATGCTTTGGCTCTCTCCCACTCTAACCTCTTTTTTTTTTTTTTTCCCTTCCCCTCCCCCATGGGTTTCTGTTACGTTTCTCAGGATCCACATAAGAGTGAAACCATATGGTATCTGTCTTTCTCTGTATGGCTTATTTCACTTAGCATCACACTCTCCAGTTCCATCCACGTTGCTACAAAAGGCCATATTTCATTCTTTCTCATTGCCACGTAGTATTCCATTGTGTATATAAACCACAATTTCTTTATCCATTCATCAGTTGATGGACATTTAGGCTCTTTCCATAATTTGGCGATTGTTGAGAGTGCTGCTATAAACATTGGGGTACAAGTGCCCCTATGCATCAGTACTCCTGTATCCCTTGGATAAATTCCTAGCAGTGCTATTGCTGGGTCATAGGGTAGGTCTATTTTTAATTTTCTGAGGAACCTCCACACTGCTTTCCAGAGCGGCTGCACCAATTTGCATTCCCACCAACAGTGCAAGAGGGTTCCCGTCTCTCCACATCCTCTCCAGCATCTATAGTCTCCTGATTTCTTCATTTTGGCCACTCTGACTGGCGTGAGGTGGTATCTGAGTGTGGTTTTGATTTGTATTTCCCTGATGAGGAGCGACGTTGAACATCTTTTCATGTGCCTGTTGGCCATCCGGATGTCTTCTTTTTAAATTTTTTTTTTTTCAACGTTTTTTATTTATTTTTTTTGGGACAGAGAGAGACAGAGCATGAACGGGGGAGGGGCAGAGAGAGGGAGACACAGAATCGGAAACAGGCTTCAGGCTCCGAGCCATCAGCCCAGAGCCTGATGCGGGGCTCGAACTCACGGACCGCGAGATCGTGACCTGGCTGAAGTCGGACGCTTAACCGACTGCGCCACCCAGGCGCCCCCCGGATGTCTTCTTTAGAGAAGTGTCTATTCATGTTTTCTGCCCATTTCTTCACTGGGTTATTTGTTTTTCGGGTGTGGAGTTTGATGAGCTCTTTATAGATTTTGGATACTAGCCCTTTGTCCGATGTGTCATTTGCAAATATCTTTTCCCATTCCGTTGGTTGCCTTTTAGTTTTGTTGGTTGTTTCCTTTGCTGTGCAGAAGCTTTTTATCTTCATAAGGTCCCAGTAATTCACTTTTGCTTTTAATTCCCTTGCCTTTGGGGATGTGCCGAGTAAGAGATTGCTACGGCTGAGGTCAGAGAGGTCTTTTCCTGCTTTCTCCTCTAAGGTTTTGATGGTTTCCTGTCTCACATTCAGGTCCTTTATCCATTTTGAGTTTATTTTTGTGAATGGTGTGAGAAAGTGGTCTAGTTTCAACCTTCTGCATGTTGCTGTCCAGTTCTCCCAGCACCATTTGTTAAAGAGACTGTCTTTTTTCCATTGGATGTTCTTTCCTGCTTTGTCAAAAATGAGTTGGCCATACGTTTGTGGGTCTAGTTCTGGGGTTTCTATTCGATTCCATTGGTCTATGTGTCTGTTTTTATGCCAATACCATGCTGTCTTGATGATGACAGCTTTGTAGTAGAGGCTAAAGTCTGGGATTGTGATGCCTCCTGCTTTGGTCTTCTTCTTCAAAATTACTTTGGCTATTCGGGGCCTTTTGTGGTTCCATATGAATTTTAGGATTGCTTGTTCTAGTTTCAAGAAGAATGCTGGTGCAATTTTGATTGGGATTGCATTGAATGTGTAGATAGCTTTGGGTAGTATTGACATTTTGACAATATTTATTCTTCCAATCCATGAGCAGGGAATGTCTTTCCATTTCTTTATATCTTCTTCAATTACCTGCATAAGCTTTCTATAGTTTTCAGCATACAGATCTTTTACATCTTTGGTTAGATTTATTCCTAGGTATTTTATGCTTCTTGGTGCAATTGTGAATGGGATCAGTTTCTTTATTTGTCTTTCTGTTGCTTCATTGTTCGTGTATAAGAATGCAACTGATTTCTGTACATTGATTTTGTATCCG
Organism: Neofelis nebulosa; assembly: GCF_028018385.1. NCBI lineage: Eukaryota > Metazoa > Chordata > Mammalia > Carnivora > Felidae > Neofelis > Neofelis nebulosa. The sequence continues at coordinate 110,820,966 of NC_080790.1, forward strand.
GCAACTTTGCTGAATTCATGTATCAGTTCTAGCAGACTTTTGGTGGAGTCTATCGGATTTTCCATGTATAATATCATGTCATCTGCAAAAAGCGAAAGCTTGACTTCATCTTTGCCAATTTGGATGCCTTTGATTTCCTTTTGTTGTCTGATTGCTGATGCTAGAACTTCCAGCACTATATTAAACAGCAGCGGTGAGAGTGGGCATCCCTGTCGTGTTCCTGATCTCAGGGAAAAAGCTCTCAGTTTTTCCCCATTGAGGATGATGTTAGCTGTGGGCTTTTCATAAATGGCTTTTATGATCTTTAAGTATGTTCCTTCTATCCCGACTTTCTCAAGGGTTTTTATTAAGAAAGGGTGCTGGATTTTGTCAAAGGCCTTTTCTGCATCGATTGACAGGATCATATGGTTCTTCTCTTTTTTTTTGTTAATGTGATGTATCACGTTGATCGATTTGCGAATGTTGAACCAGCCCTGCATCCCAGGAATGAATCCCACTTGATCATGGTGAATAATTCTTTTTATATGCTGTTGAATTCGATTTGCTAGTATCTTATTGAGAATTTTTGCATCCATATTCATCAGGGATATTGGCCTGTAGTTCTCTTTTTTTACTGGGTCTCTGTCTGGTTTAGGAATCAAAGTAATACTGGCTTCATAGAATGAGTCTGGAAGTTTTCCTTCCCTTTCTATTTCTTGGAATAGCTTGAGAAGGATAGGTATTATCTCTGCTTTAAACGTCTGGTAGAACTCCCCTGGGAAGCCATCTGGTCCTGGACTCTTATTTGTTGGGAGATTTTTGATAACCGATTCAATTTCTTCGCTGGTTATGGGTCTGTTCAAGCTTTCTATTTCCTCCTGATTGAGTTTTGGAAGAGTGTGGGTGTTTAGGAATTTGTCCATTTCTTCCAGGTTGTCCAATTTGTTGGCATATAATTTTTCATAGTATTCCCTGATAATTGTTTGTATCTCTGAGGGATTGGTTGTAATCATTCCATTTTCATTCATGATTTTATCTATTTGGGTCATCTCCCTTTTCTTTTTGAGAAGCCTGGCTAGAGGTTTGTCAATTTTGTTTATTTTTTCAAAAAACCAACTCTTGGTTTCGTTGATCTGCTCTACAGTTTTTTTAGATTCTATATTGTTTATTTCTGCTCTGATCTTTATGATTTCTCTTCTTCTGCTGGGTTTAGGCTGCCTTTGCTGTTCTGCTTCTATTTCCTTTAGGTGTGCTGTTAGATTTTGTATTTGGGATTTTTCTTGTTTCTTGAGATAGGCCTGGATTGCAATGTATTTCCCTCTCAGGACTGCCTTCGCTGCGTCCCAAAGCGTTTGGATTGTTGTATTTTCATTTTCGTTTGTTTCCATATATTTTTTAATTTCTTCTCTAATTGCCTGGTTGACCCACTCATTCGTTAGTAGGGTGTTCTTTAACCTCCATGCTTTTGGAGGTTTTCCAGACTTTTTCCTGTGGTTGATTTCAAGCTTCATAGCATTGTGGTCTGAAAGTATGCATGGTATAATTTCAATTCTTGTAAACTTATGAAGGGCTGTTTTGTGACCCAGTATATGATCTATCTTGGAGAATGTTCCATGTGCACTCGAGAAGAAAGTATATTCTGTTGCTTTGGGATGCAGAGTTCTAAATATATCTGTCAAGTCCATCTGATCCAATGTATCATTCAGGGCCCTTGTTTCTTTATTGACTGTGTGTCTAGATGATCTATCCATTTCTGTAAGTGGTGTGTTAAAGTCCCCTGCAATGACCACATTCTTATCAATAAGGTTGCTTATGTTTATGAGTAACTGTTTTATATATCTGGGGGCTCCGGTATTTGGCGCATAGACATTTATAATTGTTAGCTCTTCCTGATGGATAGACCCTGTAATTATTATATAATGCCCTTCTTCATCTCTTGTTACAGCCTTTAATTTAAAGTCTAGTTTGTCTGATATAAGTATGGCTACTCCAGCTTTCTTTTGGCTTCCAGTAGCATGATAAATAGTTCTCCATCCCCTCACTCTCAATCTAAAGGTGTCCTCAGATCTCAAATGAGTCTCTTGTAGACAGCAAATAGATGGGTCTTGTTTTTTTATCCATTCTGATACCCTATGTCTTTTGGTTGGCGCATTTAATCCATTTACATTCAGTGTTATTATAGAAAGATACGGGTTTAGAGTCATTGTGATGTCTGTATGTTTTATGCTTGTAGTGATGTCTCTGGTACTTTGTCTCACAGGATCCCCCTTAGGATCTCTTGTAGGGCTGGTTTCGTGGTGACAAATTCCTTCAGTTTTTGTTTGTTTGGGAAGACCTTTATCTCTCCTTCTATTCTAAATGACAGACTTGCTGGATAAAGGATTCTCGGCTGCATATTTTTTCTGTTTAGCACACTGAAGATATCGTGCCAAGCCTTTCTGGCCTGCAAAGTTTCAAAGGAGAGATCAGTCACGAGTCTTATAGGTCTCCCTTTATATGTGAGGGCACGTTTATCCCTTGCTGCTTTCAGAATTTTCTCTTTATCCTTGTATTTTGCCAGTTTCACTATGATATGTCGTGCAGAAGATCGATTCAAGTTACGTCTGAAGGGAGTTCTCTGTGCCTCTTGGATTTCAATGCCTTTTTCCTTCCCCAGTTCAGGGAAGTTCTCAGCTATAATTTCTTCAAGTACCCCTTCAGCACCTTTCCCTCTCTCTTCCTCCTCTGGGATACCAATTATGCGTATATTATTTCTTTTTAGTGTATCACTTAGTTCTCTAATTTTCCCCTCATACTCCTGGATTTTTTTATCTCTCTTTCTTTCAGCTTCCTCTTTCTCCATAACTTTATCTTCTAGTTCACCTATTCTCTCCTCTGCCTCTTCAATCCGAGCCGTCGTGGTTTCCATTTTGTTTTGCATTTCGTTTAAAGCGTTTTTCAGCTCCTCGTGACTGTTCCTTAGTCCCTTGATCTCTGTAGCAAGAGATTCTCTGCTGTCCTGTATACTGTTTTCAAGCCCAGCGATTAATTTTATGACTATTATTCTAAATTCACTTTCTGTTATATTATTTAAATCCTTTTTGATCAGTTCATTAGCTGTTGTTATTTCCTGGAGATTCTTCTGAGGGGAATTCTTCCGTTTGGTCATTTTGGACAGTCCCTGGAGTGGTGAGGACCCGCAGGGCACTTCCCCCGTGCTGTGGTGTATAAGTGGAGATGGTGGGTGGGGCCGCAGTCCGACCTGATGTCTGCCCCCAGCCCACCGCTGGGGCCACAGTCAGACTGGTGTGTGCCTTCTCTTCCCCTCTCCTAGGGGCGGGATTCACTGTGGGGTGGTGTGGCCCGTCTGGTCTACTTGCACACTGCCAGGCTTGTGGTGCTGGGGAGCTGGCGTATTAGCTGGGGTGGGTAGGCAAGGTGCACGGGGGCAGGAGGGGCAGGCTTAGCTCGCTTCTCCTTAGGTGATCCACTTCAGGAGGGGCCCTGTGGCAGCGGGAGGGAGTCAGATCCGCTGCCGGAGGTTTGGCTCCGCAGAAGCACAGAGTTGGGTGTTTGCGCGGAGCGAGCAAGTTCCCTGGCAGGAACTGGTTCTCTTTGGGATTTTGGCTGGGGGATGGGCGGGGGAGATGGCGCTGGCGAGCGCCTTTGTTCCCCGCCAAGCTGAGCTCTGCCGTCCGGGGGCTCAGCAGCTCTCCCTCCCTTTGTCCTCCAGCCTTCCCGCTTTCTGAGCAGAGCTGTTAACTTCTGACCTCCCAGACGCTAAGTCGTGCTTGCTGTCGGAACACAGTCCGTCTGGCCCCTCCGCTTTTGCCAGCCCGACTCGGGGGCTCTGCTTGGCCGGCGAGCCGCCCCTCCGCCCCGGCTCCCTCCCGCCAGTCCGTGGAGCGCGCACCGCCTCGCCGCCCTTCCTACCCTCTTCCGTGGGCCTCTCGTCTGCGCTTGGCTCCGGAGACTCCGTTCTGCTAATCCTCTGGCGGTTTTCTGGGTTCTTTAGGCAGGTGTAGGTGGAATCTAAGTGATCAGCAGGACGCGCGGTGAGCCCAGCGTCCTCCTACGCCGCCATCTTCCGGAACTCCTAGACTAAGTTTTCAAACAGAGTGTTAAAGTGGTTTCATAGCAACATTACAAAATTATCTCTCAGACTGTCTGATAATTGTCATTTTGGTCCAAGGGAAACCAGAGACATTGCCCAGGGACACGAAGGATGGGCGGCTAGAAGAGAATCTTCAAGGCCAAATGCCTGGCTCGCAGTTCTGAATTTGAAACACCTGACCTAGCTGCATTATTTTGGACGAGCTCAATCACACACTCTTGAATGGTTTTTGCCTCCCTTGGTTTAAAAAAAAAAAAAAAAAAAAAAAAAAAACCAACCTAACATTCTTCAGAAGGAGCCCTTGAAACACAAAGCCTCTCAATTCTCCCTCGGTGGGCAGTAATTTTCCTATTCAGTTTGTTCTTTGCGGGGAAAAATCATCACAATTCTAGAAGTTACCATTTTTAAATGCCAGTACCATGCCGGGTATTAATCGAGGCCCTCTGGACAATGGATACACCTGGATGCTGGTGGGCGAGGCAAGGAAGGTTGTCCTCAGAGTCCTGCTCTCAGGCCCTACCCTGCTGGAATAGAGCAGGTCCAAGGAGCTTGGCACCAGGAGGCCGTGGAGAATGTGTTCCTAACCTCCAGGATGGTCTTATGTTAAAACCATTAGGTACACAAGACTCTGATGTGTTCCCATCATGCTCTCAAAGCACTCAGGGAAACCTCAGTATATGTCAGTGGCTTTCCTCTTCCCAGAAGATGCAACGAACTTCTAAAAACTAATTTTCTTACTATTAAAAAAGTAGACTAACATGGAACACAGAGTCATAGACTCCAGTGTCCTTGGGGTCGAGACAGATGCTAGAACAATGTGGCAGAGTCAGGCGTAAGACAGCGGATCAGTCCTTAGGTGTGACCAACAAACTCAGGTCAGTTGTCACCGATGACCGGTACCTGGAGACTGGAACATCTTGAACCTAAAATAGCCTGCGTTAACATCATGGTGGCCATCCACCCCAGTTTCTGCAATACTTGCCACTTGCACTGTGTCTAAACATCCTCTTCAAAAGCTTTTCCTTGAGGAGAGAAAAGGGGAAGCAAAGGGTGGAAGAAGATGATGTGTTGAAAGGGGTAAGAACGGTGCGTTTTCAGAGACCGAATGGCAGCCGACAGTTTTGCTCTAATGGAAGGATTTTAGGCACAGGTAGCAAATGCAGCGGGGAGTAGATGACTTCTTCATGGAGTTGGGGGGGGGGGGTGCATATTTAGCTGCTCCCTAAATTCTCTGAAAAACCACCGGTTACCCACTCGGCTTAAGCTAGCTCCAAAGATTGGTTGGGAGGAAAGGGGTTTTACAGTGCTTCTCAAACATAAGCATGCACAAAAATCACCCGGAGGGCTTGTGAAAACACAGAGTGCTGGTCTTTACCTGTGAGTCAGCAGGACTGGGATGGGATCCAGGATCTGGGATTCTACCGGGTTCACAGAGGATGCTGATCCATGGGCCACACTCTGAGGAGCCCTCGGACAGGGGCCTTGGGACATTGCTCACAACTAAATAACTAGGGGCCATCTCTTTTGTGGACTCACCATGCTCTCTCTCTCTGTCCTCCTTCTTCTGCCCTCCCGTGGCTAGAATCTCATGTATTTGATTCCAGACGGTTGGAGAAGAGAGAGGAAGGGAGGGTGGAAGGAGGGGAGGGTGGAAGGGTGGGAGGAGGGGAGGGAGGAGACACCACCACACTCCATTCTGGAATGTTGCAACACATTAGCAGCTTTCACTTCAGGGAAGAGGTGGCCCAGCTGAGGCCTCTCTACAAAACAAGAGAGGTCAGGGGTCATTCCTTTATGGGAAGCGTGTTACTACCAGTGGCTTCTTCCAGAAAGATTAGCTTCTTCATATTCAAAAATATTTTAAGCCCTCTTTTAAAAAAACAACTTGGCAAGCCAGAAAAGGCAGGATGTTGTCTTGTTTTTAAGCAGTCACCATGTTTTCATACTGACAGAGAGCTGGGAAAGAGGAAGCATCCTTCTAGGAAAGTCCTGCAAACAGCAAAATAACAAATTGAGTGAGGACTGTAGTGTTCCAGGCCTGGGCTGTGGGGAGACCTAGTTCCTGCCCCAGAGAGTGGGGACGACTGCCAGGAGAAGGAGAGAAGAAGGAGAGAGAACGACTGCCAGATGAAGAGTGGGAGACCACAACAGGCACAGGACCTGAGTCGGCCTTAAGGAGGTGCAGTGGGGTTGGGATGTGTTGTCCAGAGCCAACTTCAGGACCAAGGCACCTGCTCCCTCGGCTGCCAAGAGTGTTGACTGATGATAGCTCACACCTGAGCCCCCCTCCTAGAATTTGGACTCAGGTCCAAGGGGCTATCTCCCCAAAGGTGACATCCTTCCTCAGGGGCAGCCATTTCTGAGGGCTGGCCAATGCAAGGCTTCAAAGACTGGATTCCTGTGGTGGTTCATTTTATGTGTCAACTTGGCTGGGCCATGATGCCCAGATATTGGGCCAAACATTATTCTGAATGTTACTACAAAGGTGTTTTTTTCTTCTTCTTCTTTTTTGGATAAGATTAATATTTAAATTGGTGGACTCCAAGTCTGAGTAAAGCAGGTTGCCCTCCATATTGTGGGTGGGCCTCATCTAATCAGTTGAAAGACTTAGTAGAATAATGACTGACTTTTCCCAAGCCAGAAGGAATACTGCCAGCAGACTACCTTTGGACTCAAACTGCAACAGTCCCCTGAGTCTCCGGCCTGCTGGCCTATCGGATTTGGGGCTTGCAGTTTCCATAATAGGTCAATTCCTTAAATATCAATCTCCTTTTTTAGAATACATATTCTTTTTATCCCCAGCCTGAGGGGCATATTCCACGTCCTATTCTGGGATTCTGGAGTTAGAATGATACCAAAGGCCACACCCCTAGTAGGAGGCACTTCATGCTAAAAGTGTGAAGGAAAAAAGTTATGCTTAGGGCTTATCTTTCCTTTATCTTTGCTCATTACCTCCTGGTTCTACGTGCCCTTCATCCATTCACCCCAAACATCCAGCTCTTTCATGAGGCACATGACTCCCGCAAGGAAAAATGATCACAACCAATTTATACCATGGAATGCATATCCCTTCCAGAACTTTCCATAGCTTAACAAAAAAATGATGCTTCATCCAAGGCAAGCTCTTTGAACAGATGAACTCAGATTCTGAGAGCAGCTGAAGTAGGCATTCAAGCCTTTCTCTTTTTGTGGCTTTCATGTCTTTTCCCACCAAACTCATTTTCCTACAGAGAACCTGCTGGTTGGGAAGTTCTAATGTTTCTTCACAAAAACACCCATGGTCCTGTCTTTTTTCTAGTCTCTGTGCATGGTCATTTTTAAGGAATAGAACCCAGCAGAAAGCCACATCAAGGAAAAATGCAGTCTATGAGTTCATGGAATGCAAAAGCCCAGGGGTGAGGTCGAATGTTTCTATCCGGACTACAGCCAATTTCAAGGAAACTTGAATATCTGTCCCTTTTTCCCCATCACTCTCCCTGTTTGCCTTTGGGGTGGATTCCTTCCCCCTGCTTCTTTCTTCCTGCTCCAAAGAAACCTCCAGGTGATCTTTCCACCTCCTCTCAGTTCATCTCAGGGAACTGAGAGACCCTTTGTCTCTCACAACCCACATCAACCTCAGCAAGGATCTCTGATTGGCTGGGTTATATGAACAACGCTCTGATTGGCCAGCTTGAGTGTATGCTCCCACCCCTTGGTTGACCAAGCTCTCCAGGAACACTTGGTATGGAGGAGGGACAGTTTCCCAAAGAGAGGACCCTGGAAACAGACACAACAAGAATATGTAAGCCTTTGTGACCAGAGAAACTGGCTTGTTTTGGATCAACGATGCATTATTATTTTCTTCCTAATTAGTGCTAGGATATGGACACCTACACTGGCCTATCCCCCACGGTTGTTCTTTCTCTCCTGTTCTGGCGACAAGTCTGAGGCTGGCTGGGTAAGAGAGCTTAGGACTTTTTCTTCACAGGTCTCAATGTCTAGCTTTGGAGAAAAGAGCGGAAAGGTCCTACTTTGGCTTCAAATTTCATCCAGCTTCTCCACTCCGACTGATACCAGAGAATTCTGAATCTGGTGGACCGTTGGGTATTTCACAGCCATTGATGAGGCTTTGGTTTTCATTTGTATCATGACCCTCCGTCACCAGAACCCAGAATGAAGAGGGGGTGCTTCTTGGGCCCACACTCCCGAATGTTTATTAGCTGTTATCACCTGTCTTTACTGCTTCCCTAAGAACAGGGACTTCTGACTTGGCTCCCACAATACCCCCAGCATCTAGCAGAGTGGGTGCTCAAGATGTATACATTAACTAATGAACACGTTTGGCCAGAAATGCATCCTTCAATTTTGTTTTTCTTCCTAATGGTGACACGTTGACAAACATTGGAAGAAAGTGTGGAGCCCACTGGAAATAAAAGCCATACCTTGCGTCTGCCAGAAATTCTTTGCAAAGTTTCCCTTGCCAGAGAGCCCTGTGTGGGAGTTTTCTGCAAAGCAATAAATAATAACTTACACCCACCCTCCACAGGCACATTTTATTTTATTGGCTAAATATAAACAAGTAACTGCAGGCTTCTTCACGGACGCCCACGCGGTATCTCTCCACCTTCCCTAGATGGGGTTGTGCCCCTAGTCCTCCTGCCTCCTCCCTCCCCAGAAATAGCCCCCACGGGACCAACCTCCCAGACTCCTGGGGTCAAAGGACCATTGGTTCTGTCGACGGCCAACATGCCGTCGCTTTATCTCAGCCTGCAGATAGCATCATTCCTGCACACAGAGAAAGGCTATGTCTCAGAAGGTCCCTCAGGGATGGCTTGAATTCCAAGTCCCCAGAAATGAGGCCGAGCAGAAAATTAGCATTTCCCATAGAGACAACACTGCTGTTCAATGAAGGGAAAACTCCCCGGCTTTGGTGGCTGCTCTTCTCCTGTCACCTCCTGAAAAGCACCTCTTTTATCTCTGAACTTCAGCTTTCCAGATTTATTTTCAGAGAGGCTCCCCATTACCGCCCCTTCCCTCATGTGGAACAGTTCCTGTGTACCCCTAGGCTCGTGACCTTGGCGCAGGATCCTTGGAATTGGTGGAATGTGTGGGTCTGCCCCACCCGACTTTGAGAACATCGTGAACAGCAACCGTGTCTTAATTTATCTTTAAATCCCCAGAGCCTAACACATGGCAGACCCTCCACAAACATGCTCCAAATGAATGGCGGGTGCCTACAAGTGTGGGTGCACAAATGAATGAATGCGCCTGTCTCCCATGCTTTATATCCATCATCCTGTTGATTCCTCATAAGTCTACAAAGAGGAGTGTTTACCCCTGTCACATCCCCATTACATAGAAGGAAAGACTGAAATCAAAGACGTTAAACTACTTGTGTAAGTTCACCCAGCGAGTGGGGTGCCTGGGTGGCTCAGTCAGTTAAGCGTTTTGACTTCAGCTCAGGTCATGATCTCACGGTCCGTGAGTTCGAGCCCCACGTCGGGCTCTGTGCTGACAGCTCGGAGGCTGGAGCCTGCTTCGGATTCTGTGTCTCCTTCTTTCTCTGTCCCTCCACCTCTCATGCTCTTTCTCTCTCTCTCAAAAATACATAATAAACAAATAAATAAAAGTTCACCCAGCGAGTAAATGGCAGGATCAGGATTTGAACTCTGAAGAATCTGACTTCTGAACCAATCCCTCTTCCCATCCCTCAAGAGATCTTCAAGCCAGTTGAAAGTTTCCCGGCCCCCAGTCCTACCCAGTGGCCAGTTACCTTCTCAGAGGATTGTTTCTCTACAGGCTCACCTGAACATCAGTCTTTCCAAGACTGGAAAGAAGAAATGAGAAGTGAAGATGGGGAGAGGTAAAGTAAAGTAAGGTAAGGTAAGGTAAGGTAAGAAGCAGGACTAAGTCCTCTCACTTCCTGTAAGCATGCTTTAAAATACAAATCTTGGGGCGCCTGGGTGGCGCAGTCGGTTAAGCATCCGACTTCAGCCAGGTCACGATCTCGCGGTCCGTGAGTTCGAGCCCCGCGTCAGTCTCTGGGCCGATGGCTCGGAGCCTGGAGCCTGTTTCCGATTCTGTGTCTCCCTCTCTCTCTGCCCCTCCCCCGTTCATGCTCTGTCTCTCTCTGTCCCAAAAATAAATAAAAAACATTAATAAAAATAAAAAAAAAAATTTTAAAATACAAATCTTGAGTAAAGCTGCAAGGAAAGTTCCTTAGTGAACAACATGCAGTCACCGTTACCAGTTATTTAATCCTCCTCAGTGGTCAAGAGAGAGGCAAGTCTTCCAGAGAAATGAAAACACCCTGATGGAGGAATGTGGGAATGAAACGGATTCAAAACACTTTCTCTGATCCAAAAAAGCACATGCTGTAAGGCAAAAAAAAAAAAAAAAAAAAAAAAAAAAATCATTGACTAAGAAGCAAAGATGTTTCCATTAAAAAAAAAAAAGTTTTAATGTTTATTTTTGAGGCGGGGTGGGGGGGTGGCGCAGGCAAGGCACAGAGACAGGGAGACACAGAATCTGAAGCAGGCTCCAAGCTGTCAGCACAGAGCCCGATGCAGGGCTCGAACTCACAACCTGCGAGATCATGACCTGAGCCGAAATTGGACGCTTAACCGACTGAGCCACCCAGGCGCCTCAAAGATGTTTCCATTTTAAAACCACTTAGCTTGTACCCGGCTCACTCCTTAGTCTACACCACTGCCACCTCCATTTAAAAAATGTTTTTTTTAGTTGACGTACAGGATGTTTTTTAAGTACATGTACTCCACTTGACAGATTAGCTAATCTTTTTAACAAACTATTAATCGTTTGGGGGGGCTCCTTTGCATTACTTGCAAACTGAAGTCTCAAGAGCATGAGCCAAAATTTTGAAGAATGACAAGAGCTAGGGCAGACAAAACAGGTTCCTAACACTCCACTTCCACTTGTCCCTCCCACACCCATAGCAGACCTCTCTAACTGATCACAGCATTGAACTTGCATGAGGGCCCGGAACCATTCTTAAACACATTCCGGTAGGTGGGCTCTAGTAATCTGCTAGAATATCATACCAGACAATCATCCCACCATTCTCGGCAGTGAAACACATGTTGACTTAGGAACTAGGGTGCCTGTGCTCAAGCTGTAACTTTCATCTAATGGTTATAGGACTGGAAACAAGTAATTGACCCTTTCTGGCATCGGTTTCATACATAACCTAGAGTTCATGGTAGCTGAACCAAAGCTGGTCCAGGGAAATAGATGGCCCCAAACCACAAGAATGATAGAAAGCATATATACAATGAGTCTATCACAACCTGGAGAATGATACTGAGGTCACTTGATAAAAAAAATATTGACTAGAAGGTTGATGGCATGAAATCTATGAGGGAAAAGAAGATTGTAAACAACATCAGCCAAAAACACAGGCAGAGAATAAACTCCAGGAACGCTAAGGTTTTAAAGAGCTCCAAGCCAAAAATTCGTAGACGCAAGGAACGAGTGAGGGTTCTCAAGTATTTGCCAGTGTGATCATTTGGGGAAGAGGGTGTTTTAGCTTCCTGGGGCCTCTCATACGTACCACAGGTTGGATGACTTAAGCAACAGAAATGTTTTTGCCTCATGGATCCGGAGGCCAGAAGCCCAAGACCAAGGTCTCAGCAAGGCTGGTTCCTTCTGACATCCGTGACGTAGAATCGGTTCCACGCCTCTGCCCCAGCCTCGGTGGTTGGCCGGTGATCTTTGAGGGCCGTTGACTTGTAGAAACATCACCCTGACCTCTGCCTTCATCCTCACGTGGTGTTCTCCCTGCGTGCATGCGTGCGCCTAATTTCCCCCTTTTGTACGGACACTTGTCCTATTGGATTAGGGCCCACCCTAATGACCTCATCTTAACTAATTGCACCTGCAATGACCCTGTTTCCAAGTAAGGTCACATTGTGAGGTAATGGAGGTTTGAGCTTCAGCATATTAATTCTGGACGGACACAGTTCAACCCGTAACAGGGAACTGTCGCCAGAGCCACTCAGTAGCTGGGTCCTCCTTTTCCCCTTAAGTAGCAACAGCTGGGCACCTATCCCTGCGCGAAAACAGGAGATTACGCAGGACAGCCAGAGGAAGCACAGAGCCACACGTGGTTACCGAGCCCTCAGAGAGACGGGGAAGCCCCCCTCCCACGAAATAATCTCTTGGTAGAACCCACCCAGGAGTGAGTCCTATATTCCCTTTTACACAACCGTCAGTGGAAGCCTATTAATCCCAGGAATCATTTTAGAAAATCAAAACCAGCCATTTAATTATAACAGTGATAGTGGATCGAGATGGGCAGGGTTTATCCCAAGCATGCAATGATGTTTCAACAATTGAAAACGTACTAATATAATTACATGACATTCTAAGGATGGGAGACAGAGTCTACAAATACCTCAATAGATGCATGTGATCAATCGCATTCCTCGTCCCAGTTTCTATCCTTTCCCGTATCCACACTTTCTGCCATGTGACCTTGAGTTGCTTCCTCCAGAGGCCAGGTGTATCTCCCCCACGTCACTGTTGTCGGGCTTCGCCATGTGACTCGGTTTCACCACTGAGAATGGGTGGAGGCGAGAGTGTCCCAAGCCTAGCCGTCTTGTGGTATCATTTGTTTCTGCTTGTCCCCTCTTATACTTCTGCCATCACCATAGAAGCCACCATTTGCTGGCTAGGTCACTGGTCCCAGAAGGATAAGAGACATTGGAAACAGTCTGGATTCAGCCTGAAGCTTAGAGCCAAGCTAGACTAGCCAAATCCTAGTCAACCCACAAATGTGTAAGCGAGAAACATAATTATGGTACTAATCCACCGAGTATGGGTGATTGTTGCACAATGTTATTGTGCCAATAGTGAACTGATATGACGCAGCAAAGGCCTTTCGTAAAACTCAACACTGGCCTCTGATCTAAAATACACCCCCACACATAGTCACACAACTACCTGCCGACTGTAGTCAGCTAATAGGACAAAAAAGCTTCCTTAATCTAAGAAAATTTAAAAAGATTTTTTTTTTTTTTTGCAAGAAACTTCAAACAAGCTGAATGGTAAAACACTAGAAATAGTCACATAAAAGTCAGAAACAAGACAGAGATGCTTCCCTTCAGGGATATTTTGCAATAATGCACCCTAGACAAAGAATGAAACAAGAGAAAAATAAGAGGTATAAATATTGGAAGAAAAGTGAGAAAAATGTCTTTGTTTACAAAAATACAGCTGCTCATCTAACAAATATAAATTCACCAAAAACCTTTTAGAACTAACACCAGAGTTTCAGTAAATGACCAGACACAAGATCAAGAGATGAAATTCAAAAGTGTTCTTCTACGTGAACAAAAACCAAATAGAAAATAAGAAAGAATAATGGTAAAATATATATATTATATATAGTTATAGTATATATTTATTATATATATGTATTTATTAGATATATAAATATATAAATATATAATAACTATATGTAATATATAATAAATGTAATATATAATATGTAACACAAAATATAATATATAATAAATAATAAATATAATAAATATATAATATATAAATATATAAGATACATATCCCATTTAATTTATAATTAAATATATTTATAAATTAAAATATAATAAATATATAATATATATATATTTAAAATATATATATATATATATATATATATATATATATCTCCCATGTATGATAGTAACCAAAAAGAAAAGTAAAAGCAGGGATTACTTTTTTTCACAGGGCTCATAGATACGTAAAGACTCTGGTATTGATGGCAATATCTTCCCAGACTGATTGCTACATTCAGTTCACTCCCAGCCATGGCCGCAGTATTATATTCCCTTTTGAGAGCACCTGACACACCGATTCCAAAACCCATGTCAAAGAACATGTGTGCAAAATGCCAAAATAGTGACTATACCGGGGACAGGGGGAACAGGGTCATATATATCCCAAAACATATTTAAGAAAATTTTTTAAATTATTTTTTTAAATGTTTATTTATTTTTGAGAGAGAGACAGAAAGAGTGTGAGCAGTGGAGGGGCAGAGAGAGAAGGAGACACAGAATCTGAAGCAGGCTCGAGGCTCTGAGCTGTCAGCACAGAGCTGGACGCCAGGCTCGAACCCAGGAACCGTGAGATCATGACCTGAGCTGAAGTCAGATGCTTAACCGACTCAGCCACCCAGGAGCCCCAAAAGCTCTTATTAAAAAACAAAGATGGATTCTTTTCCAATCCAACTACAATTTTATTTACACTCAATGTCTATATAAGGCACAGAAAGATTAGAAGGAAAGGATAGATACAAGGCAAACAGTGACTAAAGAAAGCTTTATTTTTTTTTTTTTCAACGTTTTTTTTTTTTTTTTTTTTTTTATTTTTGGGACAGAGAGAGACAGAGCATGAACGGGGGAGGGGCAGAGAGAGAGGGAGACACAGAATCGGAAACAGGCTCCAGGCTCCGAGCCATCAGCCCAGAGCCTGACGCGGGGCTCGAACTCACGGACCGCGAGATCGTGACCTGGCTGAAGTCGGACGCTTAACCGACTGCGCCACCCAGGCGCCCCCAAGAAAGCTTTATTAATACCAAACGCAACCTAGTTCAATGCAGACAGTGGAAATAGGCTTAGTGTGTAATTAATGCAAGAAGAGAAAAATATTCCAAATTTGTATGCCTTGACACCAAAGCTTCAATACACCAAAGCTTGTGGTGTATTTTTATGCCATTAACCACAAGAGCAACTTCAATAACACAACTGGGTGTGACTTTTCCTCCTTAACACCCCCCACCCCCACCTGCCTGCCTCCCCAAGTCCCACTTCCCTAAGAACATCTCCAAAATAAGCCAGCTACACCCCCAGCATATTCAGGCTCTGCTTCAGGGAAGCCAGGCAGGCAGAACCCACATGGGTGAGTGCTTTAGGAAATGTTCCTGAGGAGGTAGGACACAGCCCCGGAAGTTTGGACGGGGTCTGGGAAGAGGATTGAAGGCGTCAGAGCATGTACCCGAGCCTGGGAACAGGCCTCAGGCAGCTAGCCTGGGAAGCAGTCAGAGTTGGAGGACGTTTGGCGGAATGGCGGCAGGGAGGGGGCCCCAGAAAAGGACAAGGGCCACAAGGACCGCGCTTGGCATTCTCCTCCTGTCAACTCTGGTCTCCCAGAGGCCCTGGCAGAAATTCAACCTCGCTCTCTTTCTGGCTCCCACCCCACCTCGCATTCCAGCCAAAGCTCAGTCTGGTGCAGAAATGCAACCCTCGCTTTCGGGCACAGGTATCACAGAACCAGAGGCCTCTTCTAGAAACCCAACTTTGTGTTTCAATTTGTTGACAAAGATAACTGGCTTCCCTGAGCAGCCAACACAAACTAGCAGCAAAGTCCCTGCGGGCGGAAAACCCAGCCCCCACTCTCTGCCTTTCTGGAGCAGCTTTTCTGTGAGCAAGTTCTTGGGCCCAGGGGCGTGGGTTCCAACCCCAGCTGGGGATGGCCTCCTGGCTTGGTGACCCCGGGATAGTCACTGACCCTCTTTCGGCCACAATTCCCCAGCTGTGCAATGGGATTGAGAGCACTCCGTCCCCTCCCCCTCCCTCAGGGGTTTCCTTGTGTGAGATGCTGGGGCTTGAAGTGAAAGCAAAAGGCTCTGTTGGGAACCTCAATTTATCTACTGAGGTTCCTTTTTCCGTTCGTAAAACATTGAAAGATGCCTACTTTATGTTCGATTGTATGCGAGGCATTGTGGGAAGTTCCAAATGCGAAGGCCCCTCAACCAAGAGCCTGTGGATTTGCCTCTTTTCACCTGAACAATTAGCTACATTCTTACCCCCACCCCCATCCTACCAGCTCTTCCTCGAGCTCTAACGTGCAACCTTGACTCCATCTTCCCTGTTCTTCCCCCCAGGGTGCCGACCTGTTATGCCCAGAATTCGTGATCCCCAAATACTGCCAGGGAGCCGAGTCCGATGTAAAAGCAAAAGAGCCTTTATTCGAGCTAGCTCAAGCTCAGTCCCCTACCTGCACCCGACGCAGCGGTGAGATACCGGGGAGAGAGAGCGAGTTTCAAAAGGACAAAGGTTTATTGGGGCCTAGGGGCAGTTGGTGAGGTAATGGCTATGGCCTCAGCCGTTTGGCTGGGGAAGAGTCCGAGTCCTGTTAGGCAGGTGGGGGGGGAGGGTTACTCAAGGGGAGGAGGTGTGGTCAAGGTGAAGGACACAGAACAAGATGGAGTCGGCCAGTGTAGGTCCGCCCTTTCAGACCTACCTTCTTCCGGTCAGGCTCTCAGCTGTACTGGCTCTTACATCTCACCCCCCAGTGTCCTCATGCTTTTCTCATCCTGAAGAAAAGTCTATCTTTAAATTTGCTTTGTCACATCTGCGCCCAGCATTGTCAACCAAGCTGTGCTCTTGGCTCTCAACTCGGTCCAGACCAGGAGACTGCAAGCTTTTTCTGCAAAGGGTCAGACAGTAAATATTTTGGGCTTTGCAGGCCTTGTGGTCTCTGTCACAACTACTCAACTCCCGCATTGTAGCGCACGGGCAGGCAGTGACAACACGTCAACATGTGGCCGTGTCTGTGTTCCAATAAAACTTTGTTTATGAAGACAGGCTGGATTTGGCCCACAGGCTGTAGTTTGCAGGCTCCTGATCCTGGCAGTGCTTCTTAAATGTTAATGTTCATGAATCACCTGGGAATCTTGTTAAAATTCAGTCTCTGATTCAGGAGGTCTGGAGTAGGGCTCAAAAGTCCGCATTTCCTTTTTTTTTTTTTTAATATTTATTTTTGAGAGAGAGAGAGCACAAGCAGGGAAGGAGCAGAGAGAGAGGGAGACATAGAATCTGAAGCCGGCTCTAGGCTCCGAGGTGTCAGCACAGAGCCTGACGCGGGGCTTGAACTCACGAGCCGTGAGATCATGACCTGAGCTGAAGTCTGACGCTCAGCCACGTGAGCCGCCCAGACGCCCCTCAATAGTCTGCAGTTCTAACAAGCTCCCAGGTGATGCTGACGAAGCCGGTCTCGGGAGCCAGGCTCTAGATGGCTTGTGTGACAGGTAGAGCCTGCTCAAGTGCCCCTCCAAGCCCCTTCTCCCTTGCTGCCTTCCAAGAGAGAGGCTGGAAAAGCCACATAAGCAACTTTCTCATCCTTCCCTTGCAGCCAGGGTGTCCATATGGGCCAGTTGTGGCCAACACGATGAAAGCAAAATGCTGGAGGTCTTTCAAGAGTCCATGAGTTGCCCCCTTCTCCCCGCCCCGAGTTCTCAACAATGTGAGAATTAAGACAATGGAGTGGCATTGGAAGGCTTGAATTATCGCCCTTATTACTTATAAAGGCTGTTACTGTGGAAAGCGCGGTTTATTGCGAAATGGGCCTGTCAACTGAATTGCGGAAAGAGGCGGACTGACGGGTCCCACGTGGATGGGACAGACCCTATCTGGGTGGAGAGATGGGGGGTAAGACTTACAGCCCAGAGGAGCAGCAGTGAACTGGTACCTGCCGACAGGCTCCCTCCCTAGAGGAAAACTGGGGTTCACTCTTCCCAAATTTAGCAACACATTCCACCTCCCCTGGGATAGGGTAAATAAAGGGCAGCAGGAAGCTGGAAATGTGTCCCAAGGGATGGAACCATTTCAAGTGAGGCAAGCATATCACTCCCTCTCCAGCGGCCGCCACCTTTTTGTTCTGTTAAGACACTGGGCATGGGGTGCCTGGGTGGCTCAGTCGGTTGAGCGTCCGACTTCGGCTCAGGTCACCATCTCGCGGTCCGTGAGTTCGAGCCCCGCGTCGGGCTCTGTGCTAACCACCTGGAGCCTGTTTCGGATTCTGTGTCTCCCTCTCTCTCTCTCTGACCCTCCCCTGTTCATGCTCTGTCTCTCTCTGTCTCAAAAATAAACATTAAAAAAATTTTTTAATAAAAAAATAAAAATAAATTAAAATAAAAAAAAAAATTAAAAAGACACTGGGCTTAACCACTAAACCTTCAGTCAGGAGCAGGTGTGTAGTCTAATAGGGAAGCCCCACATCCACCTTCACGAGACTGTAACAACCACTTTTCTCTTGGGACTATGACAACTACTTCTTTGCCATGGGATTTTCCTGGGAACCCTGGTGCAGAATTTCTATTTTCCCCCATGGCGGTCTGAAATGTGTCAGAAGAGTACATGAATTAAACTCCAAGGTTATTCTGGACCCAGGGCCCCAAATTCATCCTCTGTTCTAATTTATGGCCCAAATTGTATCCAGGCATGTTGTCCACACCACTAATCAGAGTTCATGGATTCATTCATTTGACAAATAATGTAGTGAGCACCTGTTTTGTTCCAGGCTGTGTTCTAAGTGCTAAAGACGCAACCGTGAACAAAGATGAACAGCCTGCTCTAATGCAGTCGTATTCCAGCAAGGGGAATGGACAAGAAACAATCATCAATTATATCACACGTTTGACAGGGGAAAGCATCATAGGAAAAAGAAAAAATAGAGCAGGGACGTGGGATCAGGAATGCGGTGAGGTAGGGGAGTGTTGCAGTATAAAAGATAGTCAGGGTGTATACTGGAATTGAAATAAAATAAAATATATTTTAAAAGGTAGTCAGGCTGCTAGGTCTCTTCCTTCAGGAAGATTACATCGAGCAAGCACTTGAAGTGAGGAGTTAACAATGCAGATAATTAGAAAAATGCATCCTGTACATCAGACAGTCGTTGCAAAGGCCCTGCGGTATAAGTAGGTTAGACCTGTTCAGCGAGGAGCAGATTCTCTGGAGTGGAGTGACCAGAAGAAAGGGGAAATCAGAGAGATAATGCAGGGTCACATCCGAAGGGGTAGAAATGACCCCAAAGAGGAGGCGCTTGCAGGTGAGCGAAGATGATAGCTTGGACCGAGATGATTAGCAGTCGAGGAGAAGAGAAGAGGTTGAATCCTGGGTAAATTTTCAAGGTAAAACCAGTAGGATTTCTTGGCAGGCTGGGTGTGTGAAAGGAGAGTCAAGGACTCCATGGTCATCCTTGCACTGAGATTAAATGAAAATATTAAGATACGTGATGTTGGGGACACCAGGAATGGCAAAGTGAGGAGTGTGGCCCACACAAAAACAATTATTTAAGTGGCAAAAAATATTTTTAAAAAATATTTACAGGCTCTAGAATCATCTTAAGGGCATACAGCAAGTAGAGAAACACTCACTGAAGAAAATCTATGAAATCTCATTAAGGACAGCAGAGTGCGTGGTATCTGAGCCATGACCTGCTCCCTCCTCCTCCTCCCACTCTGTGTTATGGAAACTCTACTCTGTTCAGTGTGGCCAAGAAGACAAGGACTCCCTTTTCCCTCAGTTCCCAGGCCGGGGCTACAATTTCGCTCTGAGAAGGGCAAGGCTCCAGTGTTTCTCCAACCCTGTGTTGCAGAACCACTATTCTGTGTGGGTGTGGATGAGGGAACCCGCACCCAGTCCCTATTTGTATGGTGGAAGCTCTACTCCAGCCGACCCTGCCCCAGCTCATTCACCAGGTGGAGGTTCCATGCTGATAGGGAAAAGGCAAGAAGACAAGAAGCTACCATCCCTCCTGAGGTCTCGCAGAGCAAGAGTGTCACTCAACGTCCAGGAGAAAAGGGCCATTGTCCCCACTCCAGGTTCAGTGCAGATTCTTCCCAGGGGAAGAGACAGGCCAGAGGAGGAAGAGCTCCACAGTCCTGCCTGAGGGGATTGACTTTATTTGGAAGAGAATGGGGAGCATTCCCTGTTTAAGGGTGTTGTTGAAAACCAGGAGATCTTGGTGAAGGGAAATGGAGGGCGTGCTGGTAGCTCGTAATGCTGGTAACAGCCCGTGAAACGGTGAGTGACCAAAAGTTTAACAAAAAGAAACAGGGTAAAAAACAGCTAAGAAGAACGCTCCTGGGGTCCCAGTTGACCCTGGGGGTCAGGCAGGCTGTGCACATGTGGTGGTCTGTGTGTGGGAACAATCAAAGCGGGACGTGGGTCAGACCTGTAAGCATTCCCCAGGCCACACACAGAACAATCCTGTGCCTCCCAGGGCAGGAGTTTAAGCACAGCCCGTGACAAAACACTGGCTAAACACTGGCTTCCAGGGGGCTCCCTGGAAGCCAGGAGTCAAAAGAGAACCACACACATCCCTAGAAGTCTTGACAAATGCGTGCAAGCCAAGGCTCTACCCTTTCAGGAGTGATGCAGGAAGAACTTCCAGCTAGCCCCTGGCTGAAAGTGGACCCAAACCATAAATTCCCTGGACTGTGGTAGTAACCTTGAAGCTACACACACACACACACACACACACACACACACACAGTCTCGCTGGCTAAAGAAGCCTAAGCACAAACTTTGACCAGTAAGTAGCTTCTGTGGAGTCAAGGATGACCCCCTAGGTACCCAGAAAAACAAATCTGAGCAGGAACGTCAGAGGCTGCACACTGCAAGGGAAATAGACTTGACCAAATTAGTGGAGCCAAGTCACTAAACAAATAAACAAACATCAAGCAAACAACAACAACAATAACTCCAGAGGCGGAGGGGAATCAGTAGCCAGAGTTACTATAATATATTACCGAGATACCCTGAGGCTAAGTGACACTAACCAGTAATTTAAATCCACACTGAAAAATAAAGAGCGCCAGTAAAGGTAATCGTGGAGCCAAGCAATAAACGATGGCATAATGGCATATTTCTTCTCCTGTCTTTAATTGATACAAAGAGTGGTTGCGTAAAACAATATGTATATAATTGTATTACTGGCTCCACGAAGTATAGAAATGCAATGTATTTGACAGTATTGGGAACAAAGACATACTGAAGTAAAGAAATTAATCCAACCACATGGTAACTGGCATCCATAGGAATGAATGAAGAAGACTTGAAATGGAAAATAAGATTAAGTTACCAAACTGTACGTATATATTAGTTTTCCTCTCTTAGCTTCTATCAAAGACATTCAGTTATGTAAATTAATAATTATAGCAATGTGTTTCTGGGTTTGTAACATAGATAGAGGTGATATTGGGGACAATAACAAAATGAAAGGGGAAGGGCATGGAGTTATACAGCAGAAAAGTTTTGGAATTCATTGGAATTATGCTAGTAAAATCTGAAGAAAATTTGATAAGGAAGCTGTATATTGTAAGCCCTACAGCAACCGCTGTGATAATAACTTTAAAAATATAGTGGAACAGTCATTAAAGTAATTAAAATGCTATTCTAGAAAATATTCACTTAATACAGAAGACAGTGAAGGAGGAGCAGAGGGGGACGAAAGAGAATGAGGCGTAGAAAACAAAAAAGCTAAGTTGTAGGTGTAAATACAGCCATGTCAATAAAAACACCAAGTATAAGGGAATTAAATTATCCAAACAAAAGGAAGAGATTGTGGAAAAGAGCAAGATCCGACGGTGTACTGGCTCCATTTTATTTTCTTAATTGTCTTTGTTAACATTTTATACACATAACAAAATGTTATCATGTTAATGGTTTTTAAGTGTACAATTCAGTGGCATTAAGTACATGTAGATTATTGGGCAACCGTCCATCTCTAAAACATTTACATCATTTCAGACATAAACTCTAAACCTACTAAATAATAACTCTCCATTCCTCCCTCTCCCCAGCCCCTGGCAAACACCATTCTACTTTCTGGCTCTATGGATTGGTTACTCTAGGTAAGGTGGAATCATAACAGTATTTGTCCTTTGGTCTGGCTTATTTCACCAAGCATAGTATTTTCAAGGTTCATCCATGTTGCGACAGATATCAGAATCGCATTCCATTTTACAGCTAAATAATATTCCGTTCCTTTAGCGAGGGTGGTATTAGCTATTTACTTATTGATTACACTTTACTAAGGTATAATGGACAAATAAAATTGTATATATTTAAGGGGTACAACATGACCATCTGAATTACGTGTACTCTATGAAATTATTACCATAATCAGGTTCATTAACACATCCATCACCAACTAAAACATAGTTATGCTTTGTTTTTGTTTTGTATATATATAGGTGAGAATCCTTAAGATCTTCTCTCCTAGCAAATTTCAAGTACACGACACAATATTATTAACCATAGTCGTCATGCTGTGCATTAGATCCCCAGAGCTTATTCATCTTAGAACTGAAGGATTGTTCCTTTTGACCAGCATCTTCCTATCTCCTCCACCTCCTACCCCCTCGTAGCCACTGTTCTACTTTCTGTTTCTGAGTTCAATCTTTTTGTTGTTGTTTGAGATTTCACATATAAGTAAGATTATACGGTATTTATCTTTCTTTGTCACCACGGGGAAAGAATAGTCCTTTTAACAAATAGTATTGAGATCATTGGATTCCACGCGCAAAAGAACGTATTACGTAAAAATTAACTTGACCTAAATGTAAGAGCAGAAATTGTAAAAATCTGAGAAGAAATCATAGTTGCAAACTTCATGACCTTGGGTTGGTGATGATTTCTTAGGTATGACACCAAAAGCAGAAGCAATGACAGAAAAAAAATACATAAATTGGACATCACAATAAAATTTTCATGCTGCAAATAAATGTTTCACACACACACACACACACACACACACACACACACATGCCCTAGATGAAAAGATAATCCATGGAATGGGAAACAATATTAGCAAATCATATATCTAAAAAGAAACATACCAAGAATATATAAAGAACAGCTCAATACCAAACAGACAACCCAATTTAAAAATGGGTGGGGCACCTGGGTGACTGGCTCAGTCAGTTAAGTGTCTGACTTCAGCTCAGGTCACGATCTCACGGTCCATGAGTTGGAGCCCCACGTCAGGCTCTCTGCTGTTAGCACAAATCCTGCCTTGGATCCTCAATGTCCCTCTCTCTCTGCCCCTCCTCCACTAGCGCACATGCACTCTCTCTCTCTCAAAAATAAATATTTTTTAAAAAGAAAAGGAAAGATCTTCAACATCATTCGTTGTTAGGGAAATGCAAATCAAAACCACAACGAGAGAGCACTTCATACCCACTAGGACGGTTACAATCAAAAAGATGGGCAAAAACAAGTGTTGGCAAATATGTGGAGAATTTGGAACCCTTGTGTGTCATTGGTGGGAATTTTTTTTTTTTTAACGTTTATTCATTTTTGAGACAGAGAGAGACAGAGCATGAATGGGGGAGGGGCAGAGAGAGAGGGAGACACAGAATCGGAAGCAGGCTCCAGGCTCCGAGCCATCAGCCCAGAGCCCGACTCGGGGCTCGAACTCACGGACCGCGAGATCGTGACCTGAGCTGAAGTTGGACACTTAACCGACTGAGCCACCCAAGCGCCATGGTGGGAATTTTAAATGGTTCGGTCACTTTGGAACCAGTTTGTCCCTCACAGTAGTAAATACAGTGTTACCATATCCCCCAACAATCCCACTCCAGGCATAAAATCAGGAGAAATGATCTACACAAAAACTTGTACGTGAATGTTCACAGCAGCTTTATTCATAATAGTCAAAAAGTGGAAACAATCCAATGACTAATGAATAGACAGACAAAATAAGGCATATCCAAACAATGGAATGTTATTCAGCAATAAAAAAGAATGAGGTATACGATATACACTACAAAATGGATGAACTTTGAAAACATGCTAAGTGAAAGAAGCCAGTCACAAAATACCACGTATTGTATGATTGTATTTATTTAAAATGTCCAGAATAGGAAAATCTATTGAGCCAGAAAGTAAATTAGCAGTTGCCTTGGGCTGAGAGGAGGGTGTGGGGGAATGGACAGTGACTGCTAACAGGCATGGACTTTCTTTGAGAAGTGATCAATACTATTCACACTTAGGGCACCTGGCTGGTTTAGTCAGTTAAGCATCCGACTTTGGCTCAGGTCATGATCTCATGGTTCATGGGTTCGAGCCCCACGTCGGGCTTGGTGCTGACAGCTCAGAGCCTGGAGCCTGCTTCAGATTCTGTGTCTCCCTCTCTCTCTGCCCCTGCCCCGTTTGCACTCTGTCTTTCTTTCTCTCAAAAATAAATAAACATTAAAATTTTTTTTAAATAAACTTACATTGTGTTGATGGTTGCACAACCCTGTGAATGTATTAAAATTCACTGAATTATATATTTTAAATGGATGATATCTATAGTAGTACATGTATTATATCCCATTAAAGATGCCTTTAAATATCCATACAAAGATGTTCCAATAATTAAATGCATTGACATTGCAATAGTAAAATGCTAACAGGGGCACCTGGGTGGTTCAGTCAGTTAAGCATCTGACTTGGGCTCAGGTCACGATCTCACGGTTCATGGGTTCGAGCCCACGTCGGGCTCTTCACTGACAGTGTGGAGCCTGCTTGGGATTCTCTCTCTTTCCCTCTCTCTCTGCCCCTCCCCCACGCATGCTTTCTCTCTCTCAAAAATAAATAAACTTAAAAACATAAAATAATCACATAAAGTGCTAACATATAGTGATGCTTGAAATTTGAAAATATTTCTTCAAATATTAATTATATCCAGCCCTGCCCCTTACCTGAATTCCAGCCCATGTTTCCTACGGCCTGTAGTCCCCCGCCTGGATTTCCTGTTGGCCCCTCATGCTCAGATTCGGTCCTCCTCTTAGGGGCCCCTCACTGATATAGCATTGCCATTTCTGCAGGCTTCTAGACTGAAAAGCTCAGTACCCACTTTTGACTCCTACATCTCCCTCGTTCATAAGTTCAGGTGATTTCACTTCTGCCCAAGGTCACCCACTCGCTACCTCCCCTCCATGCTGGCGGCTGCTGCCGTAGTTCAGTCCCTTAGTTTTGCTCCTGCATCAGGGATGATCTGTCACTTCTCCCACCATCCCGCACCAATCAATGCCAGGCTAACACCCCCAGGAAGAACACAGCCACATCACACCAAACCTCAGTGGCTCTCAGTGGCTTCCTGTGCTTATTGAATAAAGTCCAAATTCCTTCTTCTGGAAATTCATGACTTTCTAGGTGCCTTTTCCCCCTATTTTCATCTGTCCCTGACGATTCCCTTCACAAATACTTTATATCAAAAGCCATCTGCCATCCCCTTTGAGCATCACTAAACCTCTCCTTTGCCTTTGCCATGCTGTTACATATCCCATCTCCTTGTCCACGAACGTCCAGATGCCTGGTGAGGCTCCTCCAAGAAGCTCTTCCCAAGCTGGTGACAGCACCTCCTTCTTGTAAACGGTCCTCACATTCTATCATGTACCAGTCATGCTGCAGACAACCGTTCATCAGATATTGTAACCCTCTAGGTGCATCCCATCTTGTACTGCTATTTCTAAGCTCATTCATCCATCTCTTCTTTTCCTTCAATATTACAACCAGTCTTTGCATGGGATTCTTCAGGGCCTAATTTGTGCTCGGAGCTTCCAGCACAGGGTCAGGCACTTAGTAGGTACTCAGTAACCATTCATGAACACAAAGCAGAGAGAAAAAAACAGAAATACTTCCTGGCTTTACAGAACTTACACTCTCATGTGGAAGCCAAACATAAATTATGTTGACACAAGACAGGAGGAGGAAAGTATACGATAAATGTGTCCCTCAGTGTTATCGAGCACAAAGGTGACATTTAACACAACTGAGAGGAACAAGAAGGGGCTACTGACTGGGGCGGGATTCTAAGGGATGGATTTAGGATGAAGAGCATTGCAGATTAAGGGAATAGAATCAACACGTACCCAAGTAGAAAAGTGTCAAACACATTTGCAAGAGGTGAACTGTGGGATACGACTGATGAGTAGGGTGTATGCTCAGTTGGAAGGGGAAAGGGTTCTGTAGCCGGAGACGAGCCTTGAAAATTGTGTTGGAGACAGATCACAGAGAGTGTAGGACTCCAGGCTACCGAATTTGGACATTATTCCGCAGGCAGTGAGCAGCCCTAAAGATATTCAGTTGAGCAATGATAGAGCTCAGGGGTTAAAGGAGACCGAAACGCCTTCCTATAAAGCAAACTGTGTCTCCATGAATAATCAGCTGCTGATTTACCTGATTTGTAAATCTGGCTGTTCAGATTTGAAAAATGCCCCTTGCAAAATGGGGGCAGATGGTGATTAATTTTTAAAGGGACAGCAAAGAGTATAGCTCCCTTCTTTAAAAAAAAAAAAAAAAAATTGTTACAACCTCTATTTTCCTAAAGTATGCATAAGTTAACCAAAGACTCCAGGGTAAGTTTCTGTTTGGATAATGTTTATTTTGGTACCTTGAAAGCTTGGCAGTTGTTTAGAAATTCAATTACCACTCGCCTTTAAACAAAACCACCCTTGGGAATGGTGGGTTTGAGCTGATCTCAATATATTAACTTGACATTATGAGGCGGTTACGCTGCAGGTTCAGAGGGTTGATTAAATCTTAAAATGAGCACAGAACAGGCGCCGAAAGCACACACTTTGTTTAATTGGCTCTTTCAACAGACGAGACAAAGGGGGAAAGAAACAGCAACATCAATGGAGGCTATTTTTATTATTGTTTAAAAGGAGCCCTCCTCTGTGTCAGATGGGAAACCTAGCATCAACTCTCGCGGCTTTTCTTCGAGACTGCGGATACAAGAAAAGTGCAAATTGACAGGGCTAGAAGGAAACTGAGGCTCCGAGCCACATGTAAGCCAGCTGAGAGGAAGAAAGGAATGTTAAATACGGACACGGTCGATCAAAACTTTAATGTGCTCTAGCAATTAATCATTGTATATGCATATACACATATACATCTTTTTGAACTTGATTCTTAGCCAAAAGGCCAAGAAGCGATACGTACGCATTTTTTAAACCGAATCCAACAGTTTTAACCCACGGCAGAGACATTTAGATATTTATTGTTCACTGATAATAATCAAATGGTTCTTCCTCATTTCCCAGCCTCCCTGTTGGTTAGATGGAGGCCAGGTGACTGGTTCTGGCAAAGGCGCTGAGAGCAGAAATGAGGTGATATCACTAGTGAGCTGAAGCATTCAGGAGCCCGTGTCCTCCCTCCATGCCTTCTCTTCTCTTGTTACAGGGGTCCTGGAGGTCCTGGGTTCCCGGTGAGTCAGCTCAGTGATGGTAGAGTGTCTGTCAACCTGGATTCCTGAGCAAGAAATAAGGTTTAGTTATGTCAAGCCACTGAGATATTAGGGTTTCTTTGTACCACAGCACAGCCTCGCCTATTCTGACTAGCCCATCCCCAGCAGCCATCCTTTCTGTTATCGTGCTGCATCCCCTAATTTCTGGCTGGACACGTGGCTACCCAAAATGAAGACTATATTTTTCAACGTCCCTAAGTGGCTGAGAGAAGCAAGACGTTTAAAATCCAGCCAATGGAACGTAAATGGCAGTATGGTCTCTTCCTTAAGAAGCAGCAATAATATCCCTTTTTCTCTTCTTCTTTGGCCTACTCTTTATCGTGCTGCCCGGAGTGTAAATGCTGCCATCTTGGACAAGAGGTCAAGGCCACAAGAGGCGCAACAACAGTAGAAGAAGCCAGAGTCCCCGAGAGCATGGAGCACCACACCGATTGCAGACAGCTTCGCCATATTTTTATGTGAATGAGAAATAAATTTATACTTTCTTCATGCCATTGTTGTTTCCAGAATCTTCCATATATTTAGATGTTTGGCTATGTCACCAAATTATCTGTCTTTCTCACTTCTTCTACAGATGTCGTGGAAATAAGTGGCCAGAAGAGAAGGCCAGAGGGGTGCCTGGGTGGCTCAGTCGGTTGAGCGTCCGACTTCGGCTCAGGTCATGATCTCACAGCTCGTGAGTTCCAGCCCCGCGTCGGGCTCTGTGCCGACAGCTCGGAGCCTGGAGCCTACATCGGATTCAGTGTCTCCTTCTCTCTCTGCCCCTAACCCACTCGCATTCTGTCTCTGTCTCTCTTAAAAATAAATAAACATTAAAAAAAAATTTGTTTAAAAATTAAAAAAAAAAGAAGAGAAGGCAAGAATCAGCACTAGGGCTGCCCAGTAGAGTGGATATTTTAGATCACTCAGGTTACCTAGGACAGCTTTACAACTCTTCAAGAAAAAAAGATCCTGGAAAAAGTAGAGGACATGTGACGACATAGGTACAGTTAGTAATATTACCTTACCTAGGAGGTAGAGGCCATAACTGTTCATAACAACTTAAGAGTCCATTTCTTTTCTTTTTCTTGACTCTGAGGTAAACTCTTGGCAAGAGAAAAGTCACTTC
The DNA here is from genome assembly GCF_028018385.1 of Neofelis nebulosa. Taxonomy (NCBI): domain Eukaryota; kingdom Metazoa; phylum Chordata; class Mammalia; order Carnivora; family Felidae; genus Neofelis; species Neofelis nebulosa. The sequence continues at coordinate 110,849,165 of NC_080790.1, forward strand.
CTGTCTCTGACTTGACTTTCTTTTTTTTTTATTTTTAGGTTTCCCACTTGAGATTTCTCTCCCCATTCTGAGTAAAACTCATTGCTACTTATTTGCTGAGCGTTCGCCCATTTCTTATTTTTTCCCTTCATGATATGGTCCCTTCCACATCCTGAAGTCTCAGTGGGTGTGAACTTTCCTTATTCTTCCTGTCCATTTCACTCCCATAATTTATGGTTTGCTACCGAGAGCCCTGTTCTGCTATGGAACAGAATAATTCCCATACCCGATAAGTGTCACTAGAAGGAAAGCTCCACCGAGGCAGGGATTTTTATCCGTGTGTCTCTAGTGCCTTGAAAAGTACCTTGCATATAATAGGAATTCTATAAATACTCGCTGAATTTAACATCGAACAGTCTTCTCTGCTTCCCTCACTACCACTCCACTATTTCCTTCTGCGTTATATCAGCTTATGTGTATTCAATGCACAGAAATATCCTGAGTGACCAACGGCCAGAGTCTAAAAATATATAAATATCGAACTTAAATACACGAATAGGCATCTTTTTTTAGCATAAACTTGTATAACAGAATTTTAAGCAACGGATAAATTAAAGCGTGAGTTTATTGTAAGCCATACTGCGTTGAGAATACATTTCTGGGTGTACGAGTTCTACCTAGAATCGTGCTGTGATAAAAACCATCTTCCAAATTCAGTGGCATACAGCAAAAAACACTGAATTCTCATGCTCCCACGGCTGCAAGGTGGCTAATTTAAGGCTGGCTCAGCCGGGCTTGGTTCCAAGTTCCAGGCCAGGTCCAGATAAGCCCTACGTGTCTCCATATTTTCCACGCGAGGAGGTTACCCAGGGAATGCTCTTCCCACGACAAAAGGCACTGAGCACAAAAGGTAACTCCAACTGCGCAGGCACTCTGCTTGTGACCTATCTGCTAACATCCCATTGGCCCAAACAAGTCACATGATCATACTCAGCGTCAAGGGGTCAGGGAGTAACTCTGACCACTGTGAAGCTCTAGCAAAGGTATGAAGGCATACAGAAAGTGGAGAATTGAGATCAGTGATTCACTCTGTCACACCAGGTTTGAAAAATCTCCAACGTGAAATCGGGCTATTTTCTGATAGAAATGCATCTCTATTAAACACTGCGAACTGACACAAGAAAGGAAAGTGGAGAATGAAATCCCCGGGGTCCCTAATTCTGGAAAACAGTCTTCTGTTTCTTTCTTTCTTTCTTTCTTTCTTCTTTCTTTCTTTCTTTCTTTCTTTCTTTCTTTCTTTCTTTCTCTTTCTTTCCTTCCTTCCTTCCTTCCTCCCTCCCTTCTTTCTTTCTTTCTTTCTTTCTTTCTTTCTTTCTTTCTTTCCTTCCTTCTTTCTTTCTTTCTTTCTTTCTTTCTTTCTTTCTTTCTTTCCTTATTTCTTTAATGTTTGTTTGTTTTTGAGAGAGAGAGCACGATGCGTGGGGAGTGGGGGGAGCAGGGAGAGAAAGGGAGGTGCAGAATCTGAAGCAGGCTCCAGGCTCTGAGCTGTCCGCACAGAGCCCGACCTGGGGCTTGAATCCAAGGAATGGGGAGATCATGACCTGAATCTAAGTCAGATGCTTAACCAACTGAGCCACGCAGGTGCCCCAACATTCTTCTGTTTCTGAACGAACCACACATGCTGGGGAAAGGTGGTGAAGGTGTATTCTGGATTCACACCTTCTCCCGAGCTTATCGTGTTCCATCCTTGTCTAAAGCTTTTGACTCTTCCCCGGGGGAAACCCTCGCTGGAGAAGTGAAATCAAGAAATTTTATTTACTACCTTTAACCTCATTGGGATGATGGTTCCTTATCTGATTAAAAAGAAAGTACCTTGAATGCTAGAGAGGATTGCAGAGTTAATGGAGGGTAGGCAATATCAGAGACCGACCAGATTCCCATCAACAGTATGGGTCCTTTGACATCTGACACATCAATGGCTTCCCAGCCTTGTTGACTGTTGCCTCCCTACTGTGGTCACTCTAGGGACCCTTGACCCGGGGTCCTCAGACTGGACAGAATTTGGGGGACTCCTGAACTGGGGTGGAAAAAAAGTTAACTAATGTGTAGCTAAACTAATGTTTAATTAGTGTAATAGCATTTAGCACTTCCCTCAATTGTGAATATAGGTAACAACCCATAATAGTATCAGCAATGCCTGTGCCTTTATCACCAAATCACACATTGTTTTCTTATCACATGATGCTTGTACATATCTTTTGTAGATATCTTTAGAGATGTGTGTGTTTAGCACGACTTAAAAATGCAATAATTGGGGGAGTTCCGGAAGATGGTGGCGTAGGAGGACGCTGGGCTCACCGCGCGTCCTGCTGATCACTTAGATTCCACCTACACCTGCCTAAAGAACCCAGAAAACTGCCAGAGGATTAGCAGAACGGAGTCTCCGGAGCCAAGCGCAGACGAGAGGCCCACGGAAGAGGGTAGGAAGGGCGGCGAGGCGGTGCGCGCTCCACGGACTGGCGGGAGGGAGCCGGGGCGGAGGGGCGGCTCACCGGCCAAGCAGAGCCCCCCAGTCGGGCTGGCAAAAGCGGAGGGGCCGGACGGACTGTGTTCCGACAGCAAGCGTGACTTAGAGTCTGGGAGGTCATAAGTTAACAGCTCTGCTCAGAAAGCAGGAAGGCTGGAGGACAAAGGGAGGGAGAGCTGCTGAGCCCCCGGACGGCAGAGCTCAGCTTGGCGGGGAACAAAGGCGCTCGCCAGCGCCATCTCCCCCGCCCATCCCCCAGCCAAAATCCCAAAGAGAACCAGTTCCTGCCAGGGAACTTGCTCGCTCCGCGCAAACACCCAACTCTGTGCTTCTGCGGAGCCAAACCTCCGGCAGCGGATCTGACTCCCTCCCGCTGCCACAGGGCCCCTCCTGAAGTGGATCACCTAAGGAGAAGCGAGCTAAGCCTGCCCCTCCCGCCCCCATGCACCTTGCCTACCCACCCCAGCTAATACGCCAGCTCCCCAGCACCACAAGCCTGGCAGTGTGCAAGTAGACCAGACGGGCCACACCACCCCACAGTGAATCCCGCCCCTAGAAGAGGGGAAGAGAAGGCACACACCAGTCTGACTGTGGCCCCAGCGGTGGGCTGGGGGCAGACATCAGGTCGGACTGCGGCCCCACCCACCAACTCCAGTTATACACCACAGCACGGGGGAAGTGCCCTGCAGGTCCTCACCGCTCCAGGGACTATCCAAAATGACCAAACGGAAGAATTCCCCTCAGAAGAATCTCCAGGAAATAACAACAGCTAATGAACTGATCAAAAAGGATTTAAATAATATAACAGAAAGTGAATTTAGAATAATAGTCATAAAATTAATCGCTGGGCTTGAAAACAGTATACAGGACAGCAGAGAATCTCTTGCGACAGAGATCAAGGGACTAAGGAACAGTCACGAGGAGCTGAAAAACGCTTTAAACGAAATGCAAAACAAAATGGAAACCACGACGGCTCGGATTGAAGAGGCAGAGGAGAGAATAGGTGAACTAGAAGATAAAGTTATGGAGAAGGAGGAAGCTGAAAGAAAGAGAGATAAAAAAATCCAGGAGTATGAGGGGAAAATTAGAGAACTAAGTGATACACTAAAAAGAAATAATATACGCATAATTGGTATCCCAGAGGAGGAAGAGAGAGGGAAAGGTGCTGAAGGGGTACTTGAAGAAATTATAGCTGAGAACTTCCCTGAACTGGGGAAGGAAAAAGGCATTGAAATCCAAGAGGCACAGAGAACTCCCTTCAGACGTAACTTGAATCGATCTTCTGCACGACATATCATAGTGAAACTGGCAAAATGCAAGGATAAAGAGAAAATTCTGAAAGCAGCAAGGGATAAACGTGCCCTCACATATAAAGGGAGACCTATAAGACTCGTGACTGATCTCTCCTTTGAAACTTGGCAGGCCAGAAAGGCTTGGCACGATATCTTCAGTGTGCTAAACAGAAAAAATATGCAGCCGAGAATCCTTTATCCAGCAAGTCTGTCATTTAGAATAGAAGGAGAGATAAAGGTCTTCCCAAACAAACAAAAACTGAAGGAATTTGTCACCACGAAACCAGCCCTACAAGAGATCCTAAGGGGGATCCTGTGAGACAAAGTACCAGAGACATCACTACAAGCATAAAACATACAGACATCACAATGACTCTAAACCCGTATCTTTCTATAATAACACTGAATGTAAATGGATTAAATGCGCCAACCAAAAGACATAGGGTATCAGAATGGATAAAAAAACAAGACCCATCTATTTGCTGTCTACAAGAGACTCATTTGAGATCTGAGGACACCTTTAGATTGAGAGTGAGGGGATGGAGAACTATTTATCATGCTACTGGAAGCCAAAAGAAAGCTGGAGTAGCCATACTTATATCAGACAAACTAGACTTTAAATTAAAGGCTGTAACAAGAGATGAAGAAGGGCATTATATAATAATTACAGGGTCTATCCATCAGGAAGAGGTAACAATTATAAATGTCTATGCGCCAAATACTGGAGCCCCCAGATATATAAAACAGTTACTTATAAACATAAGCAACCTTATTGATAAGAATGTGGTCATTGCAGGGGACTTTAACACACCACTTACAGAAATGGATAGATCATCTAGACACACAGTCAATAAAGAAACAAGGGCCCTGAATGATACATTGGATCAGATGGACTTGACAGATATATTTAGAACTCTGCATCCCAAAGCAACAGAATATACTTTCTTCTCGAGTGCACATGGAACATTCTCCAAGATAGATCATATACTGGGTCACAAAACAGCCCTTCATAAGTTTACAGGAATTGAAATTATACCATGCATACTTTCAGACCACAATGCTATGAAGCTTGAAATCAACCACAGGAAAAAGTCTGGAAAACCTCCAAAAGCGTGGAGGTTAAAGAACACCCTACTAACGAATGAGTGGGTCAACCAGGCAATTAGAGAAGAAATTAAAAAATATATGGAAACAAACGAAAATGAAAATACAACAATCCAAATGCTTTGGGACGCAGCGAAGGCAGTCCTGAGAGGAAAATACATTGCAATCCAGGCCTATCTCAAGAAACAAGAAAAATCCCAAATACAAAATCTAACAGCACACCTAAAGGAAACAGAAGCAAAACAGCAAAGGCAGCCTAAACCCAGCAGAAGAAGAGAAATCATAAAGATCAGAGCAGAAATAAACAATATAGAATCTAAAAAAACTGTAGAGCAGATCAACGAAACCAAGAGTTGGTTTTTTGAAAAAATAAACAAAATTGACAAACCTCTAGCCAGGCTTCTCAAAAAGAAAAGGGAGATGACCCAAATAGATAAAATCATGAATGAAAATGGAATGATTACAACCAATCCCTCAGAGATACAAACAATTATCAGGGAATACTATGAAAAAATTATATGCCAACAAATTGGACAACCTTGAAGAAATGGACAAATTCCTAAACACCCACACTCTTCCAAAACTCAATCAGGAGGAAATAGAAAGCTTGAACAGACCCATAACCAGCGAAGAAATTGAATCGGTTATCAAAAATCTCCCAACAAATAAGAGTCCAGGACCAGATGGCTTCCCAGGGGAGTTCTACCAGACGTTTAAAGCAGAGATAATACCTATCCTTCTCAAGCTATTCCAAGAAATAGAAAGGGAAGGAAAACTTCCAGACTCATTCTATGAAGCCAGTATTACTTTGATTCCTAAACCAGACAGAGACCCAGTAAAAAAAGAGAACTACAGGCCAATATCCCTGATGAATATGGATGCAAAAATTCTCAATAAGATACTAGCAAATCGAATTCAACAGCATATAAAAGGAATTATTCACCATGATCAAGTGGGATTCATTCCTGGGATGCAGGGCTGGTTCAACATTCGCAAATCGATCAACGTGATACATCACATTAACAAAAAAAAAGAGAAGAACCATATGATCCTGTCAATCGATGCAGAAAAGGCCTTTGACAAAATCCAGCACCCTTTCTTAATAAAAACCCTTGAGAAAGTCGGGATAGAAGGAACATACTTAAAGATCATAAAAGCCATTTATGAAAAGCCCACAGCTAACATCATCCTCAATGGGGAAAAACTGAGAGCTTTTTCCCTGAGATCAGGAACACGACAGGGATGCCCACTCTCACCGCTGCTGTTTAATATAGTGCTGGAAGTTCTAGCATCAGCAATCAGACAACAAAAGGAAATCAAAGGCATCCAAATTGGCAAAGATGAAGTCAAGCTTTCGCTTTTTGCAGATGACATGATATTATACATGGAAAATCCGATAGACTCCACCAAAAGTCTGCTAGAACTGATACATGAATTCAGCAAAGTTGCCGGATACAAAATCAATGTACAGAAATCAGTTGCATTCTTATACACGAACAATGAAGCAACAGAAAGACAAATAAAGAAACTGATCCCATTCACAATTGCACCAAGAAGCATAAAATACCTAGGAATAAATCTAACCAAAGATGTAAAAGATCTGTATGCTGAAAACTATAGAAAGCTTATGCAGGTAATTGAAGAAGATATAAAGAAATGGAAAGACATTCCCTGCTCATGGATTGGAAGAATAAATATTGTCAAAATGTCAATACTACCCAAAGCTATCTACACATTCAATGCAATCCCAATCAAAATTGCACCAGCATTCTTCTTGAAACTAGAACAAGCAATCCTAAAATTCATATGGAACCACAAAAGGCCCCGAATAGCCAAAGTAATTTTGAAGAAGAAGACCAAAGCAGGAGGCATCACAATCCCAGACTTTAGCCTCTACTACAAAGCTGTCATCATCAAGACAGCATGGTATTGGCATAAAAACAGACACATAGACCAATGGAATCGAATAGAAACCCCAGAACTAGACCCACAAACGTATGGCCAACTCATTTTTGACAAAGCAGGAAAGAACATCCAATGGAAAAAAGACAGTCTCTTTAACAAATGGTGCTGGGAGAACTGGACAGCAACATGCAGAAGGTTGAAACTAGACCACTTTCTCACACCATTCACAAAAATAAACTCAAAATGGATAAAGGACCTGAATGTGAGACAGGAAACCATCAAAACCTTAGAGGAGAAAGCAGGAAAAGACCTCTCTGACCTCAGCCGTAGCAATCTCTTACTCGGCACATCCCCAAAGGCAAGGGAATTAAAAGCAAAAGTGAATTACTGGGACCTTATGAAGATAAAAAGCTTCTGCACAGCAAAGGAAACAACCAACAAAACTAAAAGGCAACCAACGGAATGGGAAAAGATATTTGCAAATGACACATCGGACAAAGGGCTAGTATCCAAAATCTATAAAGAGCTCATCAAACTCCACACCCGAAAAACAAATAACCCAGTGAAGAAATGGGCAGAAAACATGAATAGACACTTCTCTAAAGAAGACATCCGGATGGCCAACAGGCACATGAAAAGATGTTCAACGTCGCTCCTCATCAGGGAAATACAAATCAAAACCACACTCAGATACCACCTCACGCCAGTCAGAGTGGCCAAAATGAAGAAATCAGGAGACTATAGATGCTGGAGAGGATGTGGAGAGACGGGAACCCTCTTGCACTGTTGGTGGGAATGCAAATTGGTGCAGCCGCTCTGGAAAGCAGTGTGGAGGTTCCTCAGAAAATTAAAAATAGACCTACCCTATGACCCAGCAATAGCACTGCTAGGAATTTATCCAAGGGATACAGGAGTACTGATGCATAGGGGCACTTGTACCCCAATGTTTATAGCAGCACTCTCAACAATAGCCAAATTATGGAAAGAGCCTAAATGTCCATCAACTGATGAATGGATAAAGAAATTGTGGTTTATATACACAATGGAATACTACGTGGCAATGAGAAAAAATGAAATATGGCCTTTTGTAGCAACGTGGATGGAACTGGAGAGTGTGATGCTAAGTGAAATAAGCCATACAGAGAAAGACAGATACCATATGGTTTCACTCTTATGTGGATCCTGAGAAACGTAACAGAAACCCATGGGGGAGGGGAAGGGAAAAAAAAAAAAAAAGAGGTTAGAGTGGGAGAGAGCCAAAGCATAAGAGACTGTTAAAAACTGAGAACAAACTGAGGGTTGATGGGGGGTGGGAGGGAGGGCAGGGTGGGTGATGGGTATTGAGGAGGGCACCTTTTGGGATGAGCACTGGGTGTTGTATGGAAACCAATTTGACAGTAAATTTCATATATTAAAAAATAAATTAAAAAGAAAAAAAAATGCAATAATTATTAAATCCATTGCTAGATATGGTTCTGTAATGTGTTCTACTACATTAGAAACATGTTTTGCTAATACTTTGAGAACTGTATTTGTAATCTAAGTATTTTGTGTCATGAATGTAAAGACATTGTGCTGAAATAAGTCCATTGGCTTCACCAGTCTGCCATTGAACAAGTAAGATTAAGAATTTCTCCCACAGGTGAGGTCGCTAGACCCTCAGGAGATGCATTGTGGGTTCACCATGTGCTTGTATGCAACAGCAGGTGCTGTGCCCCAAAATACCTTGGACATATGGTTTCAGTTCATTCCCTTTTATCCATATTTCAAACCCTTTCCCTTTTCATTGCTGTGACTGTCCTCTGCAGAAACTATCCCAACCCCACTCCAGTTTCTTCTTATGGTTTCTAGAAAATCTGTAAAAATCTCTTTTTTTTTATCATTCTTTTATCATATCTTAGTCTCCAACTACAAGGAATGGTCAAGATGGGTTTAACTTAGCAATATCTCCATATTTAATGTTAAAAATTTCCTCCTGATCGTGTTACATCTCTTGAGCTGTCACCAGGGAAGGGAAGTTCACCCCACTCCCTTGTCTGCCAGTTCTTACCTAAGGAACTATCGCCTGATACTGACACGAAGTCTTCTCTCCATTAAGGATGGTTCTGCCTTCTTCCCCAGATCCACTTTGAGACAGCTTCATACCCTCTCCACAGAGTCTTTTCTCTTTTGTACCAAGCAGCCACTGACTCTTCAAATATGGCAAAGGCCTGCTTGATCTCCAGACCTCGCCTCACCCTTGTCCCCTCTGCATGCCACTGTCGATGTATGGAGCCCAGATGGGAGAGTGATGCATTACACATCTTCCACGTGCCACCCAACTCAAGACTTTGCTCATTTCACTGTGGATACATCATGTCTGTCTGGGCGATCAAAGATGAGTTTGTTTTATTGATGCTTTGTAGATGACCAGTAGGGATGATCCAGTCAACCAACCATTTATTGATTCACTTCACATTCAAGATCTTGTACAGAATGACCCTATCAAGCCATATATATATATATATATAAAATATATATATAATATATAATATTATATATATATATATATATATATATATATATATATATATATATCCTGCTATGGACTGAATGTTTATGTATCCTCCTCCCCAAATTTCATATGTTAAAATCTTAACCCCAAGATAATGATATTAGAGATGCGGCCCTTGGGAGGTGATTAGGTTCTAAAAGTGGAGTCCAAATGAATAGATTAGTGCCCTTATGAGAGGCCCCAGATTCGAGCCCTGTGTCAGGCTCTGTACTGATAGCTCAGAGCCTGGATCCTGCTTCAGATTCTATGTCTCCTTCTCTCTGCCCCTCCCCCACTTGCATTCTGTCTCTCTCTGTCTCTCAAATGTGAATAAATGTTTAAAAAAATTTTTTTAATAATAATAATAAGAGACCCAAGAAAGATCCCTCACTCCCTTCCACCATGTGAGGACATGATGGGATGTCAGCAGTCACAACCCATAAGAGGGCCTTCACCAGAGCCCTACCGTGTTAGCACCCCAATCTTGGACTTCCAGCCTCCAGAACTATGAGAAGCAAATTTCTGTTGTTTATAAGCTTCCCAGGCTGTGGTATTTTGTTAGAGAAGTCTGAAAAAACTAAGATACCACCTGTAATGGACATTATGATGTAACACCAGATTCCCCATCAGAACTCATTGTCCCATCTGCTGAGAGTGCTTCTGGCTGATTTCCCTGAGCTGTTATCTCTTCCTGGAAACTACCCTTGGCTGGAGATAGCTACCTCACCCAACAGGATAGTCACATCCAATGACTGGTCATTGGGGGATATAGAGGTTCAGAACTCTCTTTGTGACATTAGAGAACTGTGAAGAGCCATTTCAGCCTCAGAGCACTGCGTAGGTCAGCTGAGGCCTTTGTTGAGACTGCACTGCAGCCCAGCTTCTCCCAGTACCTGATCCTGCTTCCTTCCCATTCACAGAGTTTGATCCCCAGAGCTCCAACAGCTCCACATGCTAAAACCTATCTCAGAGTCCACTTCTGGGGGACCCAACCCGCAGCACTCCCTCACCCCATTCCAGGGCCCTAACCCCACCAGACCTTAAATATACCACTCAGATGTCCTGTTTATTGCCATATCCCCAGTACCCTCTACAAGGCTTGGCACAGAGGAGGAATTTAATAAATGTTTAATAAATTGAATTTAATCTGCAAATTTGACCAGCCTGCCAGAAGTACCCTCCTCTAAGTCTTCTCTAGTAAGAATCTTGGCAGTCTATAAGCTATTTGCCAGTGGGTCAAAATAAACAGCTTGCTACTTAGCCATCTAGAGGTGCTCTCTGAGAGCAGTTAAGGGTCCTGGCAGGTGTCTCAGGCCATACAGCCAAACACCAGAAGGCCAGTGCCAAGAGCCTACTTCCCTGGGGTCCCTGTCATCCCAGGTCCCAGGCCTCAGTGAGACCAGCTTATAATAGACAAGTGGGCACCCAGCCCAAAGCACTGCTCTTGTCCTTCACAGAGGGACTTCTCTCTGAGGCTGATGCTTAACCTTTAATCTTGTTTTGCTTTATCATTGTATCTTCTGGTTTTTAACCACATTATTTTTGAGCCATATGAATTTGTTATATTGCTGTAAGTTTCACAGGATCAAATATTGGGTATTTCATATACTCGACCTGAGTGTTATCCAGCTTAATTTTTTATTATAAACATTTATTCTTATTGTATCTAATTTGTCCTAAAACTTGCTTTTTTGTATATTAATTTATACCTTTTTTTACATCTTACCACTTTGTTCTTTCATTCTTTTTATTTTAGCTTGATTTGTCATTTTGTTCATTAGCATGTCCTTTTAAATTGGCTTCAGATTAACAAAGCCATCTTCCGTCACCACCACAGTCAAAGAGCTGAGTTCTTACGAGATTCTCCTTACAGCCCTTGAGGACTACTGGGAATGTCACAATTGGTCTCTCCTTTAGGAGAAGACTGTCTTCCTCCTATCTACCCATGCCAAGTACCACAAATAAGAAAAAATAAGGGGCACCTGGGTGGCCCAGTCGGTTAAACGTCCAACTTCAGCTCAGGTCGTGATCTCGCAGCTTGTGAGTTTGAGCCCCACATCTGTGCTGTCAGCACAGAGCCTGCTTTGGATCCTGTCCCCCTCTCTCTCTGCCCCTCCCCCTCTCCCTCATGCACACTCACATGCTCTCTCTCTCTCTCTCTCAAAACTAAATAAGCTTTTAAAAAAAGAAAGAAAAGATAAAATATTAATCCATGTGCTTGGTGCTTACTTTAGGGCACTGGTTCTCAACCCTAGCCCTACATCAGAGCCCCCTGAATTTTTTAAAATTCCAGTGCTATTGACATACAGTGGGTTATACTTTTCAGGTGTACAATATAATGATTCAACAATTCCATATATTACTTAGTGCTCATCAAGGTAAGTGTACCGTGATCCGCTTTACCTATTTCGCCCATCCCCCCAAGCCACCTCCGCTCTGGTAACCATCAATTTGTTCTCTATGGTTAAGAGTCTATGTCTTGGGGCGCCTGGGTGGCGCAGTCGGTTAAGCGTCCGACTTCAGCCAGGTCACGATCTCACGGCCTGTGAGTTCGAGCCCCGCGTCAGGCCCTGGGCTGATGGCTCGGAGCCTGGAGCCTGTTTCCGATTCTGTGTCTCCCTCTCTCTCTGCCCCTCCCCCGTTCATGCTCTGTCTCTCTCTGTCCCAAAAAATAAATAAAAAGCGTTGAAAAAAAATTTAAAAAAAAAAAAAAAAAGAGTCTATGTCTTGATTTGTTTCTTTTTTCCCCTTTGTTCATTTGTTTGGTTTCTTAAATTCCACACATGAGTGAAATTATATGGTATTTGTCTTTCTCTGACTTATTTCACTTAACATCATGCTTTCTAGATCCATCCGTGTTGTTGCAAATAGCAAGATTTCATTCTGTTCTTTATGGCTGACTAATATTCATTGTACATACACCACATCGTCTTTATCCTTTCATCTATCAGTGGACACTTGGGCTTCCGTGATTTGGCTATTGTAAATAATGCTACATAGACATAGGGGTGCCTGTAAGCCTTTGAGTTAGTGTTTTTGTGTTCTTCGGGTAAATACCCAGTAGTGCAACTACTGCATCATATGGTAATTCTCTTTTTAATTTTTTGAGGAAACTCTGTACTGTTTTTCAGAGCGGCTACATCAGTTTGCATTCCCACCAACGGTGCATGAGGGTTCCTTTTTCTCCACATCCTCGCCAACATTCATTTCTTGTATTTTTGATCCCAGCCGTTCTGACAGGTGTGAGGTGCTATCTCATTGTGGTTTTGATTTGTGTTTCCCTGACGATGGGTGTTGTTGAGCATCTTTTCACGGGTCTGTTGGCCGTCTGGATGTCTTCTTTGGAGAAATGTCTGTTCATGTCTCCTGCCTCTTTTTTAATTAGATTGTTTGTTAGGTGTCGAGTTGTATACATTCTTTATGTATTTTTGGATACTAACCCTTTATCAGATATATCACTTGCAAATATCTTCTCCCATTCAGTAGGTTGCCTTTGACTTTTGTTGATCGTTTCCTTAGCTGTGCAGACGCTTTTTATTTTGATGTGGTCTCAATAGTTTATTTTTGCTTTTGTTCCCCTTGCCTCAGGGGACCTATCTAGAAAAAAGTTGTCACAGCCAACATCAGAGAAATTACTGCCTGTGCTCTCTTCTAGGATTATTATGGTTTCAGGTCTCACATTTAGATCTTTAACCCATTTTGAGTTTATTTTTGTATGTGGTGTAAGAAAGTGGTCTAGTTTCATTCTTTTGCGCGTAGCTCTCCAGTTTTCCCAACATCATTTGTTGAAGGTGAATTTTTCTTTTTAATACCAATGTTCAGCCATTCTCGATCACATGAGAATATTGGCGTGGAGTCCAGGCATTAATATTTCTTAAGCTCCCCCAGGTAATTCCGATGGCGGTAACTTTGAAAACCACTGGTCTGTGACTGCTCTTCAAAGTGTGGTCCGTGGACCCACAGCAACAGCATCACCTGGGAGCTTATGAAAGATGCAGAACCCGGGGCGCCTGAGTCACTCAGTTGGTTAAGAGTCCAACTCTTTGTTTCAGCCCTGGTCTTGATCTCCACAGGTGTGTGAGTTCGAGCCCTATATGTGCAGAGCCTGCTTGGGATTCTCCGTCTCCCTCTCTCTCTCTCTGCCCCTCCCCTGCTTGTGCTCTCTCTCTCCCACTTTCTGTCTCAAAAATAAATAAATAAACTTAAAAAAAAAAAAAAAGCAGAACCTTAGGCCCCACTTCAGTCTTGTTGAATTCTCATATGCATTTGGCAAGATTCTCAGGGGATCTGTGTACATACTGAAATTTGAGAAGCATTGATTTAAAACACACTTTGATGTGGTTTGCATTTTCACCCTTCTTTGTAAAAAAATCTTTGAAGACTTGAGGATTCTGCATCACAAATATTTGCAAGGTTAATCATTTCTATTCTCTTTTTGATTTACCCTATCTTATAGGAGATAGTGATTTGGCTAGTTGATGATAAAATGCCTCTTTCCCAGTTTGACTAAATTGTTTCTAATTAAAGATGTGGAGAAAGTTGAACTGATCAGAAGTCCCTCTTGAGGAGAGCATCATGTTTCTTTGGAAGGTTTGCCTGGAGAAGCCTGGTGGGGGAGAACAGAGCAGCCGTGGGCAGGATCATCGGCATGTGCCAAAATCTGAGTGGAGGAAGAAAAGCACTCTGCTAAAACAAGGACAGAGTTGGCTCCTGAGAGGGAGAGGAGAGAGAGAAAGAGAGAAGGGGGAGAGGGAGACACAGGCAGAGAAAAGAACTTTCAAGATCAGTGGAAGATGGGTACACGACCCCTCAAACTCTCCATAAGGGTAATGAACCCCTGGGTATGGCAACAATTTGGGGGAAAACAGTGAAAAGTCTTAGTGCACCCAGGTTATGACATAGGAACAGAGTAGAGATTTGATGTTTGGATACAGAAGCTACGACCAAAAGGACCATGAGGAAGGTAGCCTTCTAAGGTCCACAGAAATCACCCAGGGAATGCTTTGGGCCATTAGAGGCTGTGACACTAGGGTGTTGAGTCCAGTTTATTTTGATATATAGGAGTGGGAAGGCCTTAGTTGAGGAGTGGGTTCAGTGTCTTGCTTCCCCCCCTGGATTGCTGGAGACAGGATAGGTCCCCCCACTGACCGAGGCTGCCTGGAAACTGTAGGTTTGACTTAGGCTTGTTTGGGAAAAGCAAGAAATTCCTGGCTTCCCCAGAAGCTCCTGTCCCTGAATGGTATTTCCAACCACATTTCCCAGAGGTCCCTGAGGACAGTGAGAGCTCTTCCCTATCTGACTCCAGGCTTCCAAAAAGCAGGTGCCACATTTGCTCTTAAACTCTTAAAGCCTTCAAGCCTTCGCTAAGTTGGGTCCAGAGCCTCCAGATGCTGTGCTGGAGAGAATGGCTTTCCTTCCTCCAGCTGGGAGGACCTGAGACTGTTTCCTCTCACAGGGAGAAAGTTGGGCCATCTCTGCAACACTGTGCCTCCTCCAAGCTTTCTCACTCAACCAAACCGAGCATTCTCTTGCTGCAGGATTTGGTAGCGGCAAGAAAGTGTTTCCCTTCCTCCCCTACTCAGTGGGACTCAGGACAAGCCTGGCCCTCATACCCAGCGTGCTTCTCTTCAGACTGCTCATGTGCTGGCCAAAACACGTCAGCAGCAAGCACGCCATCCTGGTGCCAAGGGGGTGTTTATAAAAATTGTCCAGATGCTTATTTCTCTCTTCCAGAAATTGCCTTCTGTCTGATCCAGTTTACCGATTTGTGCCAGAACACTGGGTCTTGAAAAACTGTAAAGAATATTTATCAACATCACCCAGAAGTTTTCTCCTTCAGCCATCCCATTCTTCAACCCCACCCCCAACAAGTACATCATTCTAAATTGTTAGGGATGGGGATTTCAATACATAGATATTTTCTTTCTTTTTTTCATGTTTCTTTTCTCTTTCTTCCCCCCCCCCCCGCCGTGTTTCTTAATTGTGGCAAAAGCATACCTAACATAAAATTTACCATTTTCAAGCGTGCAGTTCAGTGGCACTAATATTCCATTTCGATGTGGACTCAAACTGGGATTGTTGGCCGTCTTCCAAGAACTGCCTGCTTTGTTGCATCCCTCTGATTTCCAACCTTGTTTTTGCTTATAGGACAATGACCAGAATGGCTCTCTCTAATGAAAAGTTTGTCTTCTAATCTGGCTTAGGCTCCCTGCTGTCGTGTTGGTGTGTCCAGCCATACAAAGCAAGCCCCCGGGAAATCTGTGCATCTCAGTGAAGTGCTCATTTGTCTTTGGTGTGTTCTCTCTCTCTCTCTCTCTCTCTCTCTCTCTCCCTCTTTTCCTCTCTTTCCCTCTCCCTTTCCCTCTCTCCATGCCCCCCCTTCTTTTGGGTCCTGCCTTCACCTGTGAATCATAATAAGTGAAGACTCAGTGTGGGCTCATGTGATTTCTGATTCCATCTTGATAAGTCTCTGAAGGATGTAGTTTTGCTTAAGTAGAGAAGGAAAGCAAGGTATCCGTGGTGGGATGTGGCAGAACACAGAGACAGCTAACTCCAGACTTACTGCTCAGGACACACTGATTAAAACAGGGCGTAAAAGATCTCTGCAACATAAATCTGAAGAGGGAAATCAGCATTAACATGAAAGTGCCAGAGAAGTAAGTTTTATCCTGAAAAAAATAGGAAGCCACGGAAGGTAGAGGAGGAGTCTAAATCAGTCTGGGTAAGGGAGAGCTTGTCCCCAAAGAAGACACGCTGTGGTTTGAGTTGCAGGCCTGCTGGGTCCAGGTTCTGCCATTAGAGCAGGAGAAGAGGGACCCAGGGAGTTGGTGGGCAAAACCCAGGAAGGACCAACCCAGAGAAGGTGGTTGGTGACTGGGAGTCGGGGAGGAGAAAGGTCTCGAAGGGGAGCTCCAGACATACAGAGACTGCAGGAATGGAGGAGCCAGTCACAGAAAGGAACCGCATGCTGAAGAAGTAGCCCAAGCAATGGAGCAGATATTTGCCAGCCCTCGCCCATCTCTCTTCCACGGTGACATCTCCACACTGAAAGGTGCACCTCAGGAACACCTGCCACCCACGGACGGTGGGCTTTTCTGACTGTGAGAGCCCACTCAGCCCACACATAGGAGCAGTCGGAAGTCCTCGAAAGTTAGTTACCCAGGGGCAGCCTCCTATCCGTATGGACAGGAGTGGTGGACAAATACCCCAGCTCCCTCACCCCTCAGGTGGGAATACTCTGAGGTGCGCCGTCTCTGAGTTCTCCGACGGGACTGAGCCTCCGTCGCCCACTTGGGAATGGGCTCGGTGGCACATCCTTCATTGGTTGTCTTCCTTTTGCTGTGTATCGAAGTTTCCCTCACCTCCCAAATAAATCATTCACACCCTAATCCTGGTCTCTGGCCTCTTTCCAGGGGGGCCCAACCCAAGGGAAGCCTCCCCCTTAGTGTGTAACCAGAACCCCTAGATATCCACTGAAGGTGTGCAACACTGAGCCCGGGGGTCCCCTCTCCCCTGCAGCCAGCCCTTCGCTGTGGTCTTCTGGGTCTAGTTAACCCAGCCAGGGGAGGAAACAGACACAGGGGGCTCCACAGAGGCAGGGCACCTGGGCACGTGCACCACCTCTACCACCAAGGCCATGGACAAACTCAGGTCTGGGAAAGGGCCCTGGGGGCCTGGAGCCCCCTTCACCACGTTGGAAGGAAGACAGTATGGTTATGGACATCGAGGGGACCCCATTGGGGGCAGCAGGTGGGGTTCTCTTGCTAACCTGTCAGACGCTGAGACTGCTTTGTTTCTCTTCATCAGACTGGAGTCTTGGGGACTTTGTGGGTCATCTGTCCGCCACCTCAGCCGTGCTCTCCACGCCTAACTCTAAGGCAGAGGAAAAGGATTTGTTAGTATGATCAGAAAGGAAAAGGAAAGTGATATTGGGACCGCCCACGATAGCACTGAGGCTGCCCACTCTCCAGCTGGCCTTCTGGCAAAAAATGGCCAGGGTTTGCCCATTGACTTGCCTTGGTGCTGAAGAAAGAGCCGACGGGGTCTCAGGCTGTCGTCCACATCAGTCATTACCGGGAACTGGTACTGACCCCAGTAGCTTGCTGGAAATTAGTGCGGTGAGGAGAGGTCATCTGGATGCAAACAGGAGATGCCAGACCAATGAGTGAGATGCTGTTGCCAAGCCCAATCTCAGTCCCTCCCAGGCTGAGCCAGGCCCGGCGACTGGGGCTACAGTCTGAACGGTCACGGGGCTACAGGCCCTTAAAAGAGGTTCAGCCGTTCTCTCAACCTGGCCCCTGACACTTCACTGCCCACTTCTCAGCTCCTGTCAGGGATGATGTCAGGGAGTCCCCTTGCCTGACCTCACAGTGATCCCCTAGCTGGCATGCTCCTCTCAGCCCCCTCCCTGCCACTCTCTAGGGGCCACAGGCATGTTCCTGGATCTCCTCCAAGCCCTACAGGGCCCATGGGAGGCTGGAGCAGGGCTGGGCAGGGAAATCTCAGGGCCTTTCAACACAACCAAGCCTCGCCATCATTTTTACTTTGTCATGACCTCTCCCTGGAGGTGCAGGCCACTCTCCGAGGAGGGCTTGGCCTCCTCCCCAGTGCACGGCAAGGTGTTCCCAACCGCTCTGGAGTTTCCAAACCTGTCTTATCCGGTACACACATCCCCCATCCCCAGTATTTTGACCAAGAGGGAGACAAGGGAGCAAGTCTGGACTCTTCAGTTCTCATCCCCCCACCCATAGCTCCTTTTCTGGAGCCCAGAAAGGGTCCTGCCCCTGCCTTCGCCACCGTGTGACATAAAGTGCATGTCCCCACACCATGACTTCGAGTGGGACACCACTGAGTTTTCCCAATACTTTTTTTTTTTTTTTTTTTTTTTTTTTTTTTTTTTTTTTTGGGACAGAGAGAGACAGAGCATGAACGGGGGAGGGGCAGAGAGAGAGGGAGACACAGAATCGGAAACAGGCTCCAGGCTCCGAGCCATCAGCCCAGAGCCTGACGCGGGGCTCGAACTCACGGACCGCGAGATCGTGACCTGGCTGAAGTCGGACGCTTAACCGACTGCGCCACCCAGGCGCCCCCCCAATACTTTAAGAGAAACTTAGTGGAGCTTAGAAGGCCCTTTCACATATCCACAAAGCCCAGCTCTGGCAAGCACAAATCCTTGCCTTCTGCCATTCTCGTTCTGAAGGGGGCTTCCTTGAGAGCTCTTCCTGCTTCCTGAGCATCAACCACTGAACGCTAACTCCTTTGTCTCCCTCTGGGTCCTGTTTCATCCATGAATCATAACAAGTTGAGGCCCTGGGAATGACAAGAACTGTCAGCAACAAGGAGTGCATCCTTGAGTGTCGAGGGTTAACATCAGATCTGGATCTGCTCGGAAGTGACCTTGACCTCCCGCTTCCCACCGCCTGGTTTCCTGGAACCACATAGTAAACATGAAACATTGTACACGGGTTTGCAGGCTTTGGGCCTCCTTGACTCACACAGGGTGAAAAGCCGATGGAGAGCAAAAGCTATGGTTTCTGTGTCAAGGTGACCCGCAAGCACCTTGGCTCCCACTGTGGCAGCTATACACACCCCATGTGGTCAAGGAGGCCAGAGAAGCTGGGAGCTTGGGGGGCTGCTGGCCCTCCTGATATGGAGATGTTGGGTATCCTTTGTCTCCATTCCTTTATCCTTCTATGAAGATAAGCCTATTGGTCAGGGTTCTCCAGAGAAACAGAACGCACAGGATGTGTGTATACATAATAGAGAGAGATTTATTTTAAGGAAGTGGCTCATGTGATTGTGGAGGAATGATGAGTCCAAAATCCGATGGGGGAGGCTGACAGGCTGGAGACTCAAGGAAGAGTTACGGTTCGACTCCAAAGGCAGTCTGCTGGCAGAATTCCTTCTTGCTCAGTGGAGGTCAGTCTTTGTCCTATTAAGGCCTTCAAGTGATTGGATGAGGCCCACCCACATGGAGGGCAATGTGCTTTACTCCGATTCCACTGATTTAAATGTTGATCTCATGGAAAAAACACCTTCCCAAAAGCATTCAGAATGTTTGGCCAAATATCGAAGCACGTGGCACAGCCAAGTTGACACAAAAAACTGACCATCATACTAAGTAACCATAGTAAACATAAGGCGATTGATTGCATCTCGAAGCTTCTATTATGACCATAATCGTAACCCACAACTACTGTCTAAGTGCAATCCCTGCTAGTTCTCTAAGTGTCATTCTGCTCCAAGGGTCTGTGAAAGGCACATTGGCCCAAGAGGGGACCATTTTTTCCCCCACCTGACCACTGGCATCTATACAGCCCTGTCTGCAACTATGCAGAGAGACTTTCCCCTACTCTTTCCTTGGCTCTTGTTTTCCTCGCAGACCACACAACAGCCAAGCTTGGGGATGGGCACCCAGCATCGTGCTGACTGCTCAAGAGTCACCCCGTGGCTGACCTGGTCCTTGGAAGGCCCAGGAAGAAGGTCCGCTACTCACGGAGAAGACAAAAATTGCTCAAATGTGGTCTTTTTTTTTTTTTTCTCAAACTTAATGTCTATTTATTTGAGAGAGAGTGAAAGAGAGTGAGCAGGGAAGAGGCAGAGAGAGAAGGAGACACAGGATCCAAAGCAGGCTCCAGGCTCTGAGTGGTCAGCACAGAGCCTGATGCGGGGCTTGAACTCATGAACCATGAGATCATGACCTGAGCTGAAGTTGGAGGCTTAACCGACTGAGCCACCCAGGCGCCCCTCAACTGTGGTCTTAAAAACGAACATCCCCTCTCATGATGCACAAGACTTTATAGTTTGCAAAGCATTTTCACATCCACTATCAATTTGAGCCTTCCCAAAGCATGTGAGAAAAGTCTTGATTCTGGCCTCTGCTGCTGCCTGAGGCAGTCAAAGATGGAGCTTTCCAGATTTCCTCCGCCGGCTGACCCAGGGGCTGCCCTAACATGTCCCACTTGCTCACGCTGGCACAGACATGTGGGCGATCCGGGGGAGGCTCAGAGATGGCAGGCTTCAAGAACCCCTCCAGCTCCGAGTCCCTCAGCCTCAAAGATACGTCAGGCTGCCAGCCCAGTCCTGAAGACAGAGAAGCAAGCCATGCCCTGGCACTCCATCAGCCACTGAGTCCCCAAAAGGCCAGGATGTCTGGTCTGGCTTACAGCCTTGAAAAATGGACTCAGCTCGTGTTATCAAGAAAGCCGGCAAACGGCCCCGGGAAGTTATAAAAGCCCTTCAGCCTCTCATCTGGCAAGACAGCGTCTGGAAGCCCCGGGTTCTCTGTCTGCTGAGCCCCATCCAAGCCCAGTGGACAGGGTAGCACAGACACAGCTGTGGTTGTGTGTGCCTGTGTGTGTGTGTCAGTGTGTGTGCAGCTGTGCACAGACGTATATATTTGTGAGTGTTTGTGAATAAGCGTGCGCATGTGGATAAGTATGTGTGTGGATAAGTAGGTACCAGGTGTGGGGAAAGGGGGGCCACGAGGCCAACTTCAAGCACATTTGAGTTGAAAACCCAGCAGGAGTTACTGATAAAGAAAGGAGAGGGCCGGAACGCCTGGGTGGCTCAGTCGGTTAAGCGTCTGACTTCAGCCCAGGTCATGATCTCGTGGCTCGAGAGCTGGAGCCCCACCTCAGGCTCTGCGCTGACAGCTCAGAGCCTGGAGCCTGCTTTGGATTCTGTGTCTCCCTCTCTATCTGCCCTTCCCCTGCTTGCACTCTGTCTCTCTCTCTCAAAAATAAAGATTAAAAAAAAATAATAATAATAATAAAAAAGAAAGTAGAGAGCCAAGCCCTCAGCAAGACCCATAGTTCACAGGGAAGCCTGTGGTCCCTGCCCTTGGAGAATATGTCTGTGGAGGAAATAGACACACAGCAAATACTCAGATCCTAGGACGCTGTGGGGACTGTTTTAGTTCAGAACCAGAGCCAAGGCAATGAGAGAACTTCCCCACGCAAGACCGTGCATGTGGCCCCAGAGCTGGATGGACGTGGGGGAGGCTCTTCTGCCCTCCAGGGACCTCAGACTACTGCCGGGGCAGCCCCCAAGACAGCAAACAGACCAGCGATCAGCAGCACCAAAGGGCCCCAACCAGGTGCTACATGAGAGAGGGAACAAGCTGTGTGAGGTCTGGAGAAGCAGGGACACGGCTGGCCAGAAGGGCTGGCCAGCATCGTCCATGGGCTCAGTGCCACAAGGGGTAGGTGGTCAGGGCATGGAGAGCCACTCTTAGTGAGCAGCGGTGACTGTCAGAAGCCCAGGTACTTGGCCCCCACCTCTCTGCTTCTCATCAGTCCCAACCTGGCAGGAAACATCATAAGCCCAGAGGCGGGTCTGCCCTTAACATTTGTGAAGAGGTGAGAAGAGACGACAAAGGGAGGCCCCTAACACGCAGCCGACACCCCTCTCACGGCAGCCCTGTACCACACAGGGCCTTGCCTGCACATGTGTGGACAACTAAGCCTTCCAGTCCAACCTCTGTCCATAACCCCGCCTCCCTGGTCATGCTTGTCAATGGCACGGGCTAACCTTGGCACAACAGACCCAGAGAAGATGGCCACACGGGGCACAGTGGCAGGATGAGGCCATTTTTTTTTTCTTTCTTTTTGTATTCTCAAGTTAGTTAATATACAGTGTAGTCTTGGCTTCAGGAGGAGAACCCAGTGATTCACCTCGTACATATGACACCCAGTGCTCATGCCAACAAATGCCCTCCTTAATGCCTGTCACCCATTTAACCCACCGCCCCCATCAACTTTCAGTTTGTTCTCTGTATTTAAGAGTCTCTTATGGTTTGCCTCCCTCTCTGTTTTTATTTTATTTTATTTTTCCTTCCCTTACCTTATGTTCATCTGCTAAGTTTCTCAAATTTCACATATGAGTTAAATCATATGATATCTTTCTATGATATTTAGCTCAGCATAATACCCTCTGATTTCATCCATGTTGTTGCAAATGGCAAGATTTCATTCTTTTTCATCACCAAGTAATATTCCATTGTATATATATATACACACCACGTCTTCTTTATCCATTCATCCGTTGATGGACATTTGGGCTCTTTCCATACTTTGGCTGTTGTTGATAGTGCTGCTATAAACATGGGGGTGCATGTGCCCCTTCGAATCAGTATTTTTGTAGCCTTTGGATAAATTGCTAGTAGTGTAATTGCTGGGTCGCAGGGTAGTTCTATTTTTAATTTTTTGAGGCACCTCCATACTGTTTTCCAGAGCAGCTGCACCAGTTTGAATTCCCACCAACAGTGAAAGAGGGTTCCCATTTCTCCACATCCTCGCCAACATCTGTTACCCAAGTTGTCGATTTTAGCCACTCGAACCAGTGCGAGGTGGTCTCTCATTGTGGTTTTGATTTGTATTTCCCTGATAATAAACACTATTGGGCATCTTTTCATGTGTCTGTCGGCCATCTGGATGTCTTCTTTGGAGAAGTGTCTATTCATGTCTTCTGCCCATTTCTTCACTGGATTATTTGCATTTCAGATATTGAGTTTGGTAAGTTCTTTATAGATTTTGGATACTAACCCTTTACGGATGTGGACATTTCAATAGAAGATTCCAAAGTCCTGCTTACCCTGAGTGTGGTCTGGAAGTAAGGGAGGTGACAGGGTGTCAGGAACCCCTAGTGAGCAGGGGTTCTCTAAAGCAGGACTGCCCAAAGCATGGTCCGCAAAGCAGACCCAGCCCTAGAGCTGCACTCTGCACCCTGACTAGGTTAGCATAGAAATCGAAGAAGCATTTAGGAAGCTTGTAGCAATTTGACCACCTAATTTTGCCTTTTGAATCTAATTAAACAAAAACTGGGGCTTTGTTTTGTGTGTTTTTCTTTAACGTTTCGCTTCTCTAGTAATTCATTACTAGAGAATTACTGTATTTTACAAAAGCATTGGTCCACAGCAGATTGGGAGATTTAAAATCTGGTCCTTCAGCACAGTCTGAAAAGCTCTGCTCTGCAGCACCGAACAAGGTCAGAGACCCCGAGTGCCCAGGTCTAAGGGTCACACTTCCTGGAAGTTATGTCTGGGGAATAGGCAGCCCAGTCTCTCTGCGGGATATGTGGAAGCTGGCCCCAATCAGCCAGTCCTTCAGAGTGAAGGCAGCAGGGCCCTCCGGAAAAGACCACCGTGAATAAAGGCTCTCACGGTGGGGATTGGAAAAATTCCTGCAGATGACATCTGTGCTACACACAGGAGTCCCAATACTTGAGTCTCTGCTGAGCCATTTGCCAGGCAATCCTGACCCAAGGCACCTTCCCTCTCTGAGCCTGTTTCCTCATCTGCAAAATGGTATGAGTATTAAAACAGGATAAAGCATCTGAAACCCTCAACCCACTCAGCATATGAGGTGTTAGGAGGCTGTGAACTCAGAACCAGCTTTTCCTGCTGTGCTCACACCCAGGATGGCAGGAGAGACCCTGGGTGGGGGAGTAGACATCAATAGGCCAGACCTGGATCCATATGCCCTCTACCTAGGAACTTGATCTCTGGTGGCCCTCACTGCCACGAGCTTCCTGGACCCCTGCAGTCACAGGGCCTCCTCCAACTCTGCAGGGAATACTCCCACCCAGTGAGGCCTGAGTCATTGCTCCTGTGGGCCCCCAGAGAGGGATGAGGGTTAGCAGGAACCTAGGATCCCGGTAGGAATACAGACACTTAATGGTTCCCATATGGTGAGCTCAGAAGCAACAAATACTAGACCTATTACTCAGCCCCCACAAGGCCCCGTACCCAGAGATGGCGAGAAGGGGCAGGGCTGAACTGGTGAGAGTGTAAACTTGGAGGTCAGAAGATCTGGGGTCCAGTTCTGATGACATCATTCACAAGCTGTGTGACTTCTAGCTAATACTATGGAGGATTCATCTTGGGTCAGGTTTCCCAGAAGCAGAGCCTGAAACAGGGATACGGGTGTGCAAAGGTTATTGGGTGGAGAGAGGGGTTCTCAGGTAAAAGAAAGTAAGGGACACAGGGTAGAGCAGGGGACGGAGCTTAATTGGGCTGTGGTCTCAGCTGGAATCTAGCTTCAGAAGCCTGACCCCACGTGGAGCTCTGGAGTACAGATGTACCACAGAGTTGTCCCTCCCAGAAACAAGGAGGCTGAGCGGTTATACCCCCAAATCAGTAAGTCATTGACCAAAGTCATTACACCCCATATCAGTAAGTATAACCAGGTGTGGTTATACTCTCCCAGGCTTCTTCCACAAGGCAGCTCCCATCAGCCAAGAGAAGATTGGCTCCCATCATTCTCCCAGAGAAGATTCCAGAGGTAAGCCCTCAGTAGCCAATGCATGTAGCTACTGGGGGAGGGTCCTGTGTCCTGGGCACCAATAATATCTACTACAGAGTTGTTGTTGGAATTAGTGAGATCGTTGACATGAGTACAGCCGTGTCCACACACACACGACACTCAATAATGCCAATTACATTGCGTCACAAGATCACAATTCTAATATTGGCTGTGCAATATTGCTAATGTTCAATATTGCCAATATTGGCAAACACACTCTCATGGTACCTTTGCCAAGTCCTTTTACCACCCCATTCCTCTTAGCCTAAAGCACCCTATCAAGGGGAGGGAGTCTCCCGGTTGTTCTCTAAGGTTCCTTCCAACTCTCAAGTTCAGAATTCCAGGTTCTATGCACTTCTGGATTAAAGACCCTGTTTTAGATCCTCTTAATCTCCCAGATTTAGTATACCAAGAAATACAGTGAAAAACTTCTGGTAATACAGGAGGTTTCACAGAATGGCACCCACCCCAACCTACTTGCCCCAAATTCCCTACGTCCTCGCTGGCCACCCATGTTGTCTAATTTTCCATCATTCCAAAGGGTTTCACTCTTTTTGTAAGGCCTGACCCCTTCACGTTTACTTATATTTCCAATGCCCTTGAGAGGGGTAGTATATTTAGTATGTGATGGCTCAATGATTTAAAAAATAAGCTGAAAGCTGCAATCAATGGGCTCCTCCACAACTGGAGGGTCCTGAGAACTAGTTGAGAGGGAATCAAAGAGGGTGGAAGTTCTGTTGACAGTGGTGTCCAGGACAAGTGTCTGTGGCAGAATACGAATCGTGGAGCATTCTCAGCTCTATTCCCACCACTTACACCCTCCCCATAGCAGTCCTGCTCTGCTGGACCCCCAGGCAGTCCTGGCCTCTTCTTCTTTCCTTCCCATCTTTTCCACACACCAAAACTTATCTCTCCCATGTCCCATCTCCCAACCACACAAGCTTCTTTGCTCTCTGCCAACGACTGAAGGTGAATGAGCAGATTGGTTAACCCAAGACATGACATGATCAGCAGCAGAGGGCAGTAACGGGACCCTGGGCACCGAACTGGGGGTTACACTCGGACTCTATTCCCTCCCCTGTGCTATTTGTAACCACGGTCCGTAGCAGAAGTTTTTTTGAACAGAAGTTTTTCCCCTCCCTGTGCCTCCACCCTTACAAAGTGACTTTGCTGCTCCTTCCCTCAAGAGGCGAAGTCTTCCTCCACTCCTTGTACCTGAGCTTGGCCAGGTGATTTCCTCTAAATAATAAGACAAAGGTGATGCCAGCAGTGACTTGAAGAGAGCTGTTGGGGGGGGGGGGGGGGATTGCTTCTCTTGCTGCTCTCAGGAAACCTACAGCCACCATCCTACGGGCAAGCCTGGGCTAGCCTTCTAGAGGAAGAAAAACCACGTAGTTCAGTTACCCCATCATGCCAGCCAACAGCCAGCCAATCACCAGTCATGTGAGGGAGGCCACCAAACCTCAGCTGACTGCAGACTCACAAGTAAGTTAAGCAAGATCAACAGAACTGGCCAGCCAAAATTACTGACTCACAGAGATCATGAACTAAGTACATGGTGTTATTTTAACACACTACGTTTGGGGGTGGCTTGTTATGTGCCAATAGCTAACTGATACAATAACAAACTTGCATGGTCAGAGAGGCAGAGAAGCATGGGACCGAGTCCTTGGACTGGACTTTACATTTCTCTCTTTGTTGTACCACAGTCTTGGTTGAGTCGTCAGACACACACACACACACACACACACACACACTGAGACTCAGTTTCCTCATCTTTGAAATGGAGACAGGGTAACTGTCCCTCTTGGGGTTGTATTGCTTCTTCTTACGCAGCCCCAGAGCATCGCTCATCCTCAGTCTTCCAGGTTTCCTGCACTCAGAGCAGAAATCCCTCCCTCCCTCACCCCCACTGAATCCCAGGGGACTCCAAGAGAATGTGTGACTTCCACCACAGCCCCAGCATCCACCCTTCGTGGTCAATCTGAGAAGGGTCAGAGGGGCTTGGTATCTGGTGGGTGCGAGTGTGGGAACAGTTTCTAGAAAAATTTATGAAAAGCAAAACACAAGCTTCTCCCCTGGGAAAGTAAGAAGGAAACACTCAGCTCCAGTTGAAAGACAAATTTTTGAAGAAGGAAAGTTTATTTAGAGAATAACCAAGCCCCTAAATCAACAAGCTGTGGCCTTATCTCTGAGCATGTGGGTCATTATGATTCTCTCTGCTCTGCTGACCACTCTTGGCCAGGCTGGACCTTGGGGCAGAGCCCTTGGGCCCAAGGTGGCCGAGGAGGCAGAGCCCTGGGGACTGAGCCTTGGGTCCAGTCATGCGCTGAGAGCCAGAGTTGGGGAAGAAGAGGTGCCAGCAAGTGGGACGCTGCAGGCTGCCCTATTGGCTTTTATTTTTAAAACTCCTTATCATTTCTCTGGAGATTTTTTTTTTTTTACTGCCTCGGGCTGCGTGCTGAAGGAGGTCCAGGCTGTGTGCCCCTATCATCCTTCTGTGTCCCCTGGGGCCCCCACCCCACACACTATTGTTCTGTGAAGACAGAGAGACCATATGCACTATGCTAGTTTTCAGGAGGTTTTTAGGACTGGCCAAATGCAGGCAAGACTCTTTGAAGCAAACCTTATATCTGACAAGTTGGTAGACTTGAACAATAGACTCAAGGTAATTATTCCATTTTCTGAACGATTTGCAGCTTGACCAAAGGACCAGACATTTCTTTTCTTTCATGTGACTGAGAGCCTCTTACTTGACATTAGAGACCTTACCGAAACTAATCTACTCTTTGGAGACTACCTTGGGGTCAAAAGCAAGGATCTCGATTGGCAGCAGCATGGAAGGATGCCACCTGCAAGGCACCTGGGATCCACATGTGGCCCACGTCCAGGAACAAGTGTCGTGGGCTCTGACAGGGGCCTTCCAACTCTAAATCTCTTGCCAACCTGCTCCCCAAACGACCTTCTCCAGGGCCCATAGCCTTTCCTGAGACTTGCCATCTTACTGACAGGGAAGAATTCCTCTCTTACTTGGATCTCCCTAGATGCAAACCCCAAGGCAAGGAAAATTATTCTGGAAAATAGTGTTTGGGGGACAGGGTGGGGAAATGACGTGGGGAAGGGAAGAGAAAGCAGTCAACATCGTTTATTATTATGTATATTGAATATGAACACAAATATATCTATATACTACACAAATATTAAAAGCAATGGTCCAATCCCTCTCTATCCCACCTGTTGAAGATAGAGATTATTCTAGAGCACAAGGCAGGGGAGGGGGAGGCAGTGAAGGCAGAAATGCCACTTCGATGCAGGGGAAAGATCACTAGACTAGGAGACAAGGGTCCTGGTTCCAGTCCTGGCTCTACCATTGGCTTGTTTGATATTCTTTCTGGACCTCAGTGCCCTCATAGGTGAAATAAATTAGATGAGAACCACTTGGTCTTTCAATATTCTGCAAACATACTATATTAGCCAGGAGGCAGTTGCAGAAACTGAAAACTACTTGAACTGTACTAAGCAAAAGTAGATTTAATGCAAGACACTAGGGATTTAGAAAGCTTTCGGGAGGCTGAAACCACACAGCTGAACTAGCTCAGCAGAGGAGCTGTTTCTGATGCCACACACATAGGAACACAACACCTCACTGGCACCGGGCATCACAGGTCTAGAGTAAGGGCATACTCTGCAGACCTCCACAAGAAAAAACACATGGATGCCCTGATCCCTGCCCCTCAACACCCATGAAGTTAGCGACTAGACACTGGAACGCACTGCAGAAAACCCCAGCATCTCAGTGGCCAAAGCCTGCTAGCCAGAAGAACCAATGGAAGCGGCAGAAAGTTGGCCTCTGTTTCAATCTCGTTCAGAACCCTAGCTTCCGGGGAGTCTGGCAAATGTGGGTTTTGATTTTCCAGCCCCTCCATATAAAAAGGGCACTAGAAGGAAGTTGACATGGATGGTGAGCCCGAGGCACTCTATCCCCCCCAGGTGCTCTGGGCCCGCACAGCTGTGCGGCACACCTGAGCTTCAAAGAGGTGTTGGACATAGCCCTGTCCCCAAAAAGCTTATAGTCCAACTGTGTAGCCTAAAAGTGCAATACAATGGTGCTGTTACCAGTTAAAAGTCAGTACCAAAAGATGTGGGGGAAGAGAGGCAGGAAAGGACTCGAGGCAAGGGGGTAGACAGTTGCTTCCAGGATGACAAGAAAAAGTGCAGAGAGGAAAAAACGTGACTCCTGGAAGGTCAATTAGGGAGAGAGGCAATCTAAGGGGAAGGAGCAGCGGACGCACGGGCACAGATGGACAAGTAGTCGTTTGAGAAACAGCTGTGTGAGATGCAGGGCCAAGGCAGGAGGTGCACAGGGTAGGGGGACTGGCCCCACAGGTGAGGAAAGGTGGACCAAGCAAGGGTTGCAAGCCATGCAGAAGACCTTCGAGGGCGTGGGACACCAGTGAAAGATTTTAAGCAGAAAAGAAGTATGGGTACAACCAGTCTGGTAATCTGGATCCCTGTAAAGAGAACCCGGAATTCTAGAAATCCAAAAGACTGGACCAGGAGATGCAGGGAAAGACAGACTAAGAATAGAGGGACAGGAATGCGGAGTGGGAAAAATCACAAGGAACTGACTTCTGGTCCAAAGTGAGCTTCTGCAGGCACAGCTGTGCTTAGTGCTTCATGTAGCTGCGTCAGGGTGAGAGGCCACAGGTCAGTGACCAATGCAGTTTCACTAAGGAAGAATATTCTCAGTGACTTGTCCCTTCATGGAAACCCTGCCTTACCCAAAATGGATGGAAAGTTCTAGAGGTGAGGAGTGAATTGGGGAAGAGAGAGAATGAGTGAGGGGAGACAAAGAGAAGGGAAGAAAAACAAAAGTCTGTGACTAGGTGTATTCCCAAACCATGCTGACTAGTACGAGGATGTAGTCCCAGATCACAGCCTAGCCCACGTGCCTTCTTTGAGAGCTGAACTTGGCCCCTCAAATCCTGAGTGGTTCTCTGCAATCCCCTGGGACTTGCACAAAGACCTTTCTCAGTGACTTTCACCCCCAGTCTTTGGGAAGCTTATTTCCATCCGTGAAGAAAGAGAACTGTGCCTCCCTCCGCCACCTCCCCCATCCATTGTCCAGGAACCTTTGTCCTTTCTTCACCAAACACTTCTCCAAGTTCACGAGGAGAACAAATGTGCTCCCCTGGGAGCAGCATCTGAGATGGAGATTGGGTGCACATAATCTAGTGGAGGAGGGACCTCAGGAGAATGGGAATGAGAAAAGCAAATGGGGCAGAGGACAGAGCTGAGCAAGGATGTGCTCTCAGCTGGAGTCTAGCATAGAGCTCTGGGCATGAATGGCACCACAGAGTAGACATACTTTGAGGTAAGAGGGCCAGTCTTTTGTATCATGTCAATTGTTGGCTAAAAGCTGCCCTTCCCCAGCAGGGGACATGTAACCTCCAAGAGGAGATAGTTCCCACTCAGCTGAGGGAAATTCTAGGGAGAAAGAGCCCCTTGTGAGCCTTTAGCAGCCAACACAACCACTCCACAGCAATGGAGAAACCATACCCCTTCCTGGCAAAGGGAATCTGGACAGGGCACCAACAGCATCCAGTGCAGGTGAAATGCTCATTTTGTCAAGCTCACTGCACTGGATCCTTTTCTCCTCACCATGCCTGTCTTCTAGGAGACTTCCTGTAAAAAGTCAAAAGAGCCCTGACCTTGAGGAGAACAAGTGAAGAGTACAAGTGGCCCCACGGGTCTCTTTCACATGGCTATGGGTACGCCATGAATCCAAGCAAGTCTTCTGGAACACAACTTCTCCCACCTTCCACTCTCTGGCTCAGCCCAGGTCTCAGGACCCTGTACCCCCCACAATAACTGGTCCACAGAAGAGTTCACTAAACTTGTTCTGTGGTCCCACAGGTATTCAGCTTGGCTGCCCCTAAGCACTGGGAGAGATGTTCCTTCCAAGTTGAGAGAGCTCTCTCAGATAGCTTTACATGAGCATAGTTCTGGCTAAGCTGCAAAGTAACTACATGAGCTGCTTCTCCAATTCAGGACATGATATAGAACACCTTCTTTAATATTGTCTTAATTAATCATTCAAGACCTATTAGTAGAAGTCCAACATCTCTGTGTCAAGCAGGCTCCTCCTTGCAAATTTTCTAAGGAACTTGGAGCCTGAATCAGTTTGAAGAGGGTTCATTCTTGCTTCCAAATGCCAACAGGAGAGAGAACTGGAGTCTCGCCAACTTCTGGGGCTCTAACTTCTTATTTTTTGTCAGTGTCCAAGACAGGTCCTTTGCATCCTTCTCCATGGCTGATGGACTTCCCTGGCCCAGATGCACGGAAGGCCTCATGTTTGGGATCCAAGGCTGCAACCATATTAGTTTGCAGCCCATGCTCACTCACCAGATCCCAGAGATGATGGCTAGGATAGAAGACTCCCACCTCCACACACGTTGGACAGAGCAGGTTCTCCCTCACCAACCCCTTGGTCTTCATACCAAGCCCCATCCTCAACTTAGTGAACTCCACTTCTAGAACCTCATGGCTCCTCCAGCCCCTGGGCTTGGTCCACCCCAACAGGTTTCCATAACTTGGTATCTCCAGGAACAGACATTGAAATCTTTGTCCTTTTTCTCATGAAAGATCCTGAGACCCTTATGCAAATAAGTTCTTCTAGTAACCTAGAGCTTTGCATAATGAGAGAAAGTTTCCCTCAGCTCCACAAAACAAAAGACTTAGGACAGGTACTCTGGAGTCCTCTTGTATGTTATTCATTCAATGTTCTGGTTCTTCCCTCCTTCTGGCTCAAAATAGAATTGCACTTCTCTGCCCTCTTGTGGTCCAGGTGGGACATGTGATCAGTTCTGGCCAATAAGGTATAAATACAAGTGACACATATCACCAGGGCTGGCTACATAATTTATAGGGCCCAGTGCAAAATAAAAATGTGGGGCCCTGGTTTTTAAATTCTTAAGATTTTCAAGATGGCGACAGCAGAGCATTAAACCAAGCACGGAGCCCTTCTGAGCCTGGGGGACCCTGTACACAGCTTACATGCCCATGAAACTGGCTTTACCTTGCCACTTGCAAATTGGAGCATTTAATTACCTACATGAAACACTCCAGAGGTCTTTCTTTTCCTCCAGAAGACCAGCAACATTTGAGATTGTGGCTGCTCCATCAACCTGGGTCCCTGACAGCTACCAGGAGCAGAGCTCCTCCCCCACAACCCATAATGGACAGGTGGCATAGCAATAAATAAGGCTTTTTGTGGAGTTGTTTGCTATTGCAACATAGGTATCCCATCCTGATTGAGGCACACCCTAACCCAAGACAATAGCTTTCTACGAGGCATATGTTTACCCCTGTAACACTGCCACTCATTTACCCTTTCTAAGCCCAAAACGATAACTGTCTCTCCCATCCTGTCAATCTCATGAACAGCTAGCTCCTTCACTGGATGAAAATCTGTACCTGGTTATGAACCACTTGCATAACTTTTCCAGGGCGTCTGACCCTGGGTAAGCCCTCAGGAACTGGAATTCTAGAGATTCTAAATATTTTGAAGTTTTGCATCAAAACTCCTTGGACTCTTGGACTCCACATTATAAATGCCAACACAAAAGATCCTAAACAAAAGCATTAACTCACAGAACTGGAAGTGCAGAGGTAGGGTAAGCTCTGGTTCCGTTTCTTAGAGATTCTCTCAGCTCTGCCCTCCTCTGAGGGGAGCTTGTTCTCGGGCTCCCTTCTCAAGGTGGCAAAATGGTGCCCAGCAGAAACAGGGGCAGTGCGTTGCTTTGTTCAAAATAGTGGAGAACACAATGAACCTTTCATTTAACCTTAAAAGTCCTTCTCTTCAGCCTCATTTGACCCAGCTAGGTCATGTATCCGTTCCTGGACCAATAACAATGGTGAGGGGAATGCCAAGTGCTGATGGTTTCATTCATCAACGTTTATTGAGCATTTGTTGAGTTCGGGGCATTATTCTAAGTTCTGTGATGACAGGAGCTTAAATATGGCCTCTGGAAATATATATTAAGAGAGGTGGGATGGGCTTTCCATAAGTGGCTTCGACTAGTCAGAACTGTCCCACCTCCTTCCGTCCTCGGCTGGGCTGAGACGTGCTTTCTTTTTTTTTTTTTTTTTTTTTTTTTTTTTTTTTTTCAACGTTTTTTTATTTATTTTTGGGACAGAGAGAGACAGAGCATGAACGGGGGAGGGGCAGAGAGAGAGGGAGACACAGAATCGGAAACAGGCTCCAGGCTCCGAGCCATCAGCCCAGAGCCTGACGCGGGGCTCGAACTCACGGACCGCGAGATCGTGACCTGGCTGAAGTCGGACGCTTAACCGACTGCGCCACCCAGGCGCCCCGAGACGTGCTTTCTTTACCTGCACGGATTGGGGGAGTGGGAGTAGGGGGGCAGGCTCCCGGCACAATGTTGGGGTTCTGCCAGAGAATGGAAGAGGGAGTGGATATTGGGTAGACAACCAACTATGACTGCTCTAGTCCTTTTTCTGAAAAGATTTAGCTTGTGAAGCACATTAAGACCTAATTTTGCAGTAAAACAGGCTTCTGCATAAATTGCAAACAGAAATGTCAATAGTACAAACTCTTTTGCAATATTTTCACAGTATGTAGGAAAAGCTATAAAAATTTTATATCTAAGGGAGTTTATATTTAATGATTCCAAATCCCCAAATTTGTTAACCAGTTGCCATAGCTCTCCCCCCCATCTCTCTCAGATCAAAGTCAAACTCCCCCTACCCCCGGCCCCATCACCCCTCCTCTCTCCCTTTCTGCCTTGTCCCTAAACAATCTCTTCAGATCTCCCAATTCCTTCAAGGTTTGGCCATGACACCAACCTCAAGATCCAGGGCTCTTGCCCTCATTTCCAAAGGGATCACTTAGTGATCCTAATTGTTTCATTGTGGAACTAATGCCCACTCATTATAGAAAATAGGAAAAGATAGAACATTCTGGGCCCACGGGTCGCTCTGTTGGTTAAGCGTCCGACTCTTGATTTTGGCTCAGGTCATGATCTCCTGGTTTGTGGGACCAAGTCCTACATTGGGGTTCACGCTGACAGTGTGGAGCCTGCTCGGGGTGCTCTCCCCCTCTCTCTCTGCCCCTCCCCAGCTCACCTGCATGTGTGCACACAGGCTCCCTCTCTCTCCCTCATTATAAGTAAATAAACTTTTAAAAAAATACATAGAATAGTCAGATGAATAAAAATAATCATCCACACCCAGAAAATATTTTGGTCTCTCTCCTTTCAGTCTTACTTTTATGTATTTTTACGCAGTTGAGATCATGGTGAATCTATAACTTTATGTTTTGTCTTTTGCTCTTATGCAACATTTATGCAGTATAACATGCCCCATATTTACAAAATCTTTATAAAGCTCTTGGAGTTTAATGATAATCTGTCCTCAGACAGCCTGTAGTTCATTCAGTCTCCCTTTCCCTTGAGCATTTACTTTGTTTCCAGTTTGCTGCTACTATAAAGATTACGATCATTTCAAGCAAGAGCCTTTTACCAAATGGTCTCCTTGACATCGATTCCCAGACATGGAATGACTACATCATTAGATATAAAATTTTTACAGCTTTCCCCACGTGTTGGGAAAATGTCGCCAAAGAGGTCACACTGTTGACATTCCTGTTTACGATGTATGCGAAAAGCTGTTTTACTGCAGGCATTAGCTTCCAGTAGCTTCCCGTTGCTGCTGTAACAAATTACCACACACTCAGGGGCTGAGAGAAACACAAACGTGTTCCCTTTTGGTTCTGGAGGCCAGAAGTCCAGAATCAGTTTCAATGGAATCAAGTCGAGGTGTCAGCGGGGCTGGAAGCTCTAAGGAAAAACTCGCTTCATTGCCTTTTCCAGCTTTATGAGGCCACTTACAGTCCATGGCTTGTGACCCCTTCCTTGAATTACAGTCCCTTGCCCCTTTATCACATCTCCCACTTCTCTTCCACAGACAACTCTTTCTGCTCCCATCTTATAAAAGATACTTGTGATTACCCTCAATTCCCACCTAGATAATCCAAGATAATTTCAAACTCCTTAGTTTAATGACATTTGCAACATCCCTTTTGCTCTGTAAAATAACATTCAAGGCTTCCAGAGATTCGGGCATGGACATCTTTGGAGGTCACTCCTCAGCCTACACAGTACACTCTTGCCCACATCAGGTATTCCTGTTTTTCCTTTACTTTGGACTAATTTGATGTGTGGGACATTAAAATATCAATGATGAGTGAATTTACCTTTTATTATTTTAGTAATTTAAATTTCCTCTCTTACGACTTGTCTGCTTCTTCATGTATCTGTTGAGATATTAAAACTATGCTTACCAAATTCAAAATTATTTTTACATATTAAGAACATCAACCTTTGGGGGCACCTGGGTGGCTCAGTCAGTTAAGCATCCGACTTTGGCTCAGGTCATGATCTCGCGGTTTGTGGGTTCGAGCCCCACATCGGGCTCTGTGCTGACAGCTCAGAGCCCAGAACCTGCTTCAGATTCTGTCTGTCTCTCTCTCTCTCTGCCCTTCTCTCGCTCATGCTCTGTCTCTCAAAAATAAATAATATGTTTAAAAAAGCTTCTTAATTAAAAAAAAGAAGGGCGCCTGGGTGGCTCAGTCGGTTGAGCGTCCGGCTTTGGCTCAGGTCATGATCTCACAGTTTGTGGGTTCGAGCCTCGCATCAGGCTCTGTGCTGACAGCTTAGAGCCTGGAGCCTGCTTCTGATTCTGTGTCTCCCTGTCTCTCTGCTCCTCCCCCGCTCATGCTCTGTCTCTCTCTCTCTCCTTCAAAAATAGATAAAAACATTAATTTTTTTTTTTAAAAAAGAACATCAACCTTTGGTTTGGTGTGTGTATTGCCAGTACTTTAATGTTTGTATGTTTTCAGCAACTATTTTTTTCTTTTATATCTCTTTTGCAATTTATGTTTGATTTACAGAGAGGAAAGTTTTCTCGGGGTGGGGTGGTATAGTTCTATGAGTTTCAACAAACGCACAGAGTTAATTGAACTGCCCTCTCTTGATATTGGTAATATGTATACTTTTCTGTTACTATTTTGATTTCTGTTTAATTATGATGGGGTGGGAGCAGGATGGACTACCGACAGAAATTTTTAATGTTATCTAATAAAATTTGTAACTTTTATGATTTCTTCCAACTTTTTAAACTTTATTAAGTATTCCCCATCTAGAGATTTCCTCATGCTTTTATAGTCTTTTTTATATTATAGTTGGTTCTTTAATCCATTGAAATTTATTTTGCTGTACAGTAAGATGAGACTCTAAATTGATTTTTTCCCCGAAGTTGTAAAGCTATTGTCCCAGTACCATTTATTGAATAATCCATTTCTTCCCTACTGTTCTATGAGTCTTCCCCAGGGAGTCATTTAAAGGCACAATTTGAGGAGGCTAAATAAACTCTTACAGTTTTTTTAAAAACCTGAATTTTCTTGCTCGGAAACACAAAAGAAATCTATGCTAAGTTTAAAACCTTTTATGATTAATTGTTAACATATCTTGGATTCCCAAACCAAAAATAAATTAAAAGTAGTTGTTGTTTTAAGTCATTAGTTTTGTCTTCGGCTCTATAGTGGAGTTAAAGTGAAAACTGACAGGTTTACCCAACCACCTAGTGGTTACCTGTGGGGTCTCAAAAAACTTCTACGTAAAATTTTGTACTTGGAGATGGATAGGCGGAAAAAATTTGTACTTGGTACACACACTTGGTGTGTGTACGCACGTGTGTGTGTGTCTGTGTGTGCGTGTGTATATAGTGTTTGTTTAAGCCCTTGCTCCCCAAACTTTGATTTCCCCAACCAGCAGCATCAACCTCAACTGACAGCTTTTAGCAAGTCAGGATCTCAGGCCCTGCCCCAACTTACTGAATGGGGATGTGCATTTTAAAAAAATTTTTTTTAATGTTTATTATTTATTTTTGAGAGCGAGACAGAGACGGAGTGTGAGCGGGGAAGGGGCAGAGACCGAGAAGGAGATACAGAACCCGAAGCAGGCTCCAGGCTCTGAGCTGCCAGCACAGAGCCCAACACAGGGCTTGAACTCATGAACCATGAGATCATGACCTGAGCTGAAGTCAGACACTCAACCAACTGAGCCAGCCAGGTGCCCTGGCCTGGGGATGTGCATTTTAACAAGATCCCCAGGTGACCCGTGAGCAGGTTAAAGTCTGAGAAGCACAGGCTTCAGCATGTGCTGAATTACTGCTTGATTTGGCTAGGGCTTTCATTTTGATAAATTCTATCTGCAAAGCATGGTCTTTTAATCACAGCAAACGAACAGAGACCCACCCAGGTAACTCCATTCAAGGGCACCAAGAAGCATCAAGGCAGCTCCACGGGCTGAGTTGTGTGGTTCTTCCCTCAACCTGAAGAGTTCCCTGGTCATCACTCCTGTTCTTTACCATGAATGTGACTCAGCCACTGGCCTATCTTCTTACTTTCCCCCCAGATACATATTGGCTGGTTCTTTCTATAACTTCCAGATAAAATTCCATAAAGGGATTGTCTGATTGCCTAATGATTGGCTTTACTCCAGGAAGCAGAACGTTCATGCCAGGCTCTCTCATGGCCAGCCTGGGTATTATCTACCCTGGGGCCCCTTCCTTATCACCAAGGGTGATACGATTTCCCTTAGAAGGGCCCATGGGTGTGGAATGCCCAATATTGTCACACATGCTTTTCTTACACTTTAAAGAAGGAAGCACCGTGGTCCATCACAGTCTGAGATCTGAGCTCTGTGCCTGAAGATGAACGGAATGTGTTAAAACATTCGTAACTTCTCCCCAAGGCGCTTCGTGTGTGATTGGGTAGAGACTTAACTGTCCCTAAAGCCAGGAGTTGCTATCCCACCCATATTTATTTTTGTATTTGAGTATAGTTGACACACAATGTTACATTAACTAACGTACAGGTGTACAACATAGTGATTCAACAAGTTTATACACTGTGCCATGTTCACCACAAACGTACCTACCGTCTATCCCAATACATTGCTATTACGATATCGTTGACTATATTCCTTGTGCTGTGTCTTTTATTCCCATAACTTATTCATTCCATAACTGGAAGCCCCTATCTCCCATTGTTCTTCATCCACTTTGCCTCACCCCCCCCCCTTCCCCTCTGGTAACCATCGGTTGCCCGTAAATCAAGATCACGGTCTTGCCCACAACTTGCTCATCATTTGACCACTAAAACAAACCAGATATTGAGTTTTCATCTACTTCTTTTGCCCTGGTGTTTCTCTCCTGGCCCGGTGTGTTTGGTTCTTAAGCCCAGTACCTGGGCTCTCCTATCTTCACCCCACATGTAGGTTAATGTCTCAACTACTCTGAGCTGCTTCCATATCAAGGATGCAAGAGCGAGCTTTCCAGGTGGCTGGGGAGGGCAGAAGCTGATACTTCCAAGGGCTCATCTCAGGCCTGGCCTCTCCATGCCAGCATTCAGAAGTCATTTTGGCCAAATAGGACACAAGGGCTAGTGACCATTTACTGAGCACCTGCCAAGCTGAGGGACAGATAGGAGGAGATCTAGTCCTTACCCTTGGAGAGCTCACCATCTGCTATGAAGATAAACCAACTTACAGCAAAGAGAAAAGCAATTAGACAAAGAGGAGTTTTTACTCAAAAGTAGTAAGAGAGGAGAGGCCAGGTAGTCTGGCCAGAGTGTTTACTTTAACATCATAACACCCACAAGTGTTCGTTCATTCATTTTGTACACTAGTTCATTCATTCAGCAAACGTGTGGAGCACTCGGTGTCATTTAAATCCTCATGCTCCTGAGAGGCAGAGAGTATTATCAGCACTTTACCGATGAGGAAACTGAAGCCCAGAGAGGCAAAAGGGACTTGCCCAAGGCCACATGGCTCACAGGTGATAGGGCTGGGATTCACGCTGGGGGCTGCTGCCTGATTCCCGAGCTCCCACTCTCAGATGGTGTGCCGTTGGCTCCTTACCCGGGGTTGGGACTCAAAATAGCAGGGAAGGAGGGTGCTCCTGGAAGAGGGTGGTGTCAGGAAGCTTGCTGTTGGAAAAATGGGAGATGTATTCTCCAGATAGATTAAGAGGAGCATTTGCTGCCTCCTATAGAGGAATCTGGAAGGTGATAGACATTGGGGCTACTTGGAGAGATCTAAAGGGTAAGTGACAACCAGAACAAGGACAGAGGAGCCAGAGGGCCTCAGAAAGACCTCAGAATCCTTGTCTTCCCCAGTATTACAAAGGCACATGAGCCTTTGCCCATACACCCCAATCCATGTAAGGAAGAAGAGGCAGGGTAGCTGAGGGTGGAAGCAATTTTATCCCGAAGATCCCAGGCTTTAGTTAAAGGGAACTGGATAAGATATTGTAGCATAGTAAGTTCTAAAACTGGGGGTGGGGAGGGGCACCTGAGTGGCTCAGTCAGTTAAGCGTCCAACTTCGGCTCAGGTCATGATCTCATGGTTCCTGAGTACGAGCCCTGGCATCAGGCTTGCTGCTGTCAGCATGGAGCCTGCTTGGGATCCTCTGTCTCCCTCTCTCTCTGCCCCTCCCTGCTCATGCTCGCTCTCTCTCTCAAAAATAAATAAACCTTTAAAAAGAAAAAGAGTAGGGGTGCCTGGGTGGCTCAGTTGGTTGAGCATCCAACTTCAACTCAGGTCACGATCTCATGGTTTGTGGGTTCAAGCCCCGCGTCAGGCTCTGTGCTGACTGCTCAGAGCCTGGAGTGGGCTTCAGATTCTGTGCCTCCCTCTTCCTCTGCCGCCTCCCCACTCATGCTCTGTCTCTCTATCTCTCTCTCAAAAATAAATAAACATTAAAAAATTTTTTTAATTAAAAACAAAACCGGGGGTGAGGAGACCAGCTCCCTTTGACCAATACTGAGTGGGTGGGGGTTCAGATAAGAAAACAGCCGAGAAACTAAAGACACCCCACATTTTCCCAAAGTGAGTTGCAGGCAAGCGTCTTATAAATCTGCCACACACACAGCGGGGTCACATCTGCGGAGGTTGGTCTCTAACGTAAGGTAAAATCATATCCAGTGTTTTGAAATACCTTAAAAATCCCTTCAAAGGCCACCATCCTGGCAATCAGCCTGGTCAAACTCCGGAACATAAAGCTGATCGTACAATTGATCGCTGGAATGAAAATGCACATGTTGTAACCTCACGATGACCGTCGAGCGTCTGGACCCTGGGAGGGGTTGTGAGGATCCGAAGGTCAGTGCAGCCCAGCAGAGCAAGCGTTCCCACTGCGACAGGGAACACAGTCATGGAAAGAGGGGGAAGTGACACATCGGTCATGTGTGTGACGTCTTCATAGGAGATAAGCCTAGAGGTCCTGGAACTGAGACAGCAGCCCACGGGCTGAGAAGAAAGTGTCCTTGCAAGGAAGCTTCTGCTCCTACGGACATTTATAAATAAGTTCAACAGCCATCTGCCTTAACTGCTTTGACCAACCCGCTGCCTGATCAAGAAGGCGGGAAACAAGAGGTCCAGCCTACGCTTCTCCAAGCCCACACGTCACAGCTAATTTCCACCTCCCCACTGCAGCCATGCCAGTGTGCTTGCAGCACTGATTCCAGAAGTAGACATCGCCTGATGTCCTCCCCTGGAACTAAGGTGCTGGAGGCCCACATCTGACACTTGAAAGGAAAGCAAAGCTGAAACATGACGACCGTCTTCCACAGATATGAGTCATGGCCTTCACCCTGAATCCGTGTTTCTAATAAAGTCTTGCTGAAGGAAGAGCGAATTGTGGAAGGCATCAGGGAAAGGGAATCTGCCAGTGACTAATCAGACTCCTCAATTATACCTGTAGGGATTCTGGAAGCAGGATGGGCTCCACTGGACTGTGAAAATCCCTGGTGGCTCAGGTATAATTCGGCCCAAAGAAAAATACTGGATTACCATTAATCTGAGTAGGTAAGGACTACGGATTAATTTAAATACTAACGATGCATGGTCTCACTTGTGCTCCCATACCAGGCAATAAATCTTGCCATCATAATTCTCATTATACCATTGTGTTATTTCTGTAGATCAAGGCTCAGGAGCAGCCCTGGGAGCCCCACATTTTCTCAAGTTTGAAATTCATTCATCAACGTGGATGGAACTGGATAGTGTTATGCTAAGTGAAGTAAGTCATACAGAGAAAGACAGATACCATATGTTTTCACTCTTATGTGGATCCTGAGAAACTTAACAGAAGACCATGGGGAAGGGGAAGGGGGAAAAAAAAAAAGTTAGAGAGGGAGGGAGACAAACCATAAGAGACTCTTAAAAACTGAGAACAATCTGAGGGTTGATGGGGGTGGGAGGGAGGGGAGGGTGGATGATGGGCATTGAGGAGGGCACCTGTTGGGATGAGCACTGGGTGTTGTATGGAAACCAATTTGACAATAAATTTCATATTAAAAAAATAATAAAAAAATAAAAAGTTCTTATTTGGAAAAAAAAAGAAATTCATTCACTTATTCAACAAATATTCTATGTGTATCCTATGTGCACCGGGGTTACAGTACCCAACAAAAACAACAAATCCCTCGATCTTAAGAAGTTGATATACTGTTAGGGGAAAACGATCAATAAACCAATTATTTTCAGTGTATATATATTTAATATATCAAGTGGGTGAATAAGGCACTAGAGACTGCTAGTAAGGGATGCTATTTTATATGAATGGTCAAAGAAAGTCACTCCAAGTAAGGATCCCAAATAAATGAGGAATGAGTCAGGCTGAAATCTGAGGGAAAACATTCCAGGCAGAGGGAGTAACAAGTCCAAAGGCCCTGAGGTGTGACCTTTCTTGGCAGGTTCAGAAAACAGCAAGAGGGGAGTGTGGCTGGATCAGAGTGAGCAAAGAGAAGAACAGTAGAAGCTCAGGTCAGAGTGGTGATGAACGCCTGCCTTGTTCGTCATGGAAAGGCTCCATATTTTACTCTGAATGAGATAAGGAGCCTTCAGTGGCTTTTGAGCAAAGAAGAATTTACATATGGATGTGACCTACACTTTTAGAAAGATAAATCTGCTTCTAGTATGGAAAATGAGGTTGGCAATAGTGAGACCTGTGGGAAAAGCAATTGCACTCATCAAGACCAGAGAAGACAGTAGTTCAAGCCAGGCTGGTGGCAGTGGAGAAAGTAAGAGGTGCTCAGATGTTGGAAATGTCATGAAAGTTGAGCCAATAAGTTTTGCCACCATGCTGGACTTGGAGGATTAGAGAAAGAGGGGGATCAAAGATAACTTTAAGATCAATCTAGACTTCAGTTTTTAAGAATGGCCAACATTTATTTACTCCAATTTCCAAAGAGCTCTGGAGAAGGCTGGCCAGCCCGGCAAGCTTTCCAGCAGGAAAGAAACAATCAGAACCGAGCTTGGGCCAACGGCCTGGTGGTAGCACCCAATAAGAAGAGTCCTCTGGAGGGAGGTAGAGCTCAAGAAGGTATGGCTTCAGCAGCATGGGACATGGTTGTGAGGTGAGAGACCTGGTCACTTCCATAGTTTTCCACACCTTCCCTAAAACTGCCAAACTATCAAAATGTTGTGTGTGATAAGATTTCTGTGACTATGGGCTTTGTGCCCAGTCTGTTGTTGGGAATTTGAAGAAATTGGTAGGAAGTCTCTGGACTCTCAGGAGCCATAAAATTGGCGATTCCAGTCACTTATACCCAGATACCCCCATAGCAGGGCCCCTTCCCTGCCAACATCAGAATTCTAAAATATATTTATTCAAGTGTTTTACACGGGCAGCTTATCTCCTCACCAAACTGGTGGGTCTCTTGAAGACAGAGATGACTTTAAACTATTTAGACCCTCAGAGACTTACTCAAGCTCCACACAGAGCCCTCAAACTGAACCTGATTGCATTAGATTAACTTGGATTCTATAATGCTCATGGAAACTTTGGCTTAAATTCTAGTTCCTTCATTATCTTAGTTTGGAGTCTCCCAAAAGCAGACCCTGAGACAAGAATTGCCATGAAAGTGGTTTATTTGGGAAGTGATGTCCAACAGCACCAAGAAAGGAGTGGGAAAGTAAGACAAAGCAGGGAAGGCTGCCCATGCAGGGGACATCATGAGCAGGTCACCACAGTGAAAAACTAGGAGCTCATTTCAGCTGGAGAGTTCTTGGCGACTGTATAGAGCACACATCAGAGTGTCCCACATAAGGGAGAGGAAGCTAGAGTGTTTATCCACCAACTCTCATCTGCCATTAGTTCAGGGCTACTCACAAGACTCCTAAGCTCCAGCATTCCAGCCTGCCTTATATAAGGCAATTCCAAAAGCTGGGGAACATCCTCAAACAGTCTCAAGTGCTTATAGCAGGAAGCTTTAGGAGGGAAAGAGAATAGTGAGTGCCAAAGAGATAACATGGGGAGGGCATCAATAGCAATTGCAAAACTAATTTTCTTCCTCTTTTAAGTGATAAAGACAATGCTGGCTCACAGAAAAACTAAAAAGAATGGTTGCATCAATTCTCTCTCTCTCTCTCTCTCTCTCTCTCTCATATTTTCTCCCTGTTTCCATGTTGCTGGCTTTCTTTGGTATTGGCTTCACTCTGAGCATCTCTTCATGTCTTCGTGGGTCAATGGCAATAAGACCATAAGAACAACTCCAATCTGACATCATTTGACGTCATCCTCACATTCAGAAATCCCAGAAGAAAGAGATTTGCTTTCCCAAAGCCTTCAATAAACATCTCATTGGACCAGGCTGAGTCATTTGCCCATGCCTAAGAGGGGCCATAGGAATGAAATAAGGTCGTTTGAAAGTCCAGGACTGTGGACCCACCCAAGAGCCTTAGAGGTTCGATTTAACTCCACAATAACAACATAAACAATGTGAGGAATCAAAGGCCTATAAAGGGGTAGACATTTGTTCAAAATCACACAGCCACTATGGGCAATCAATAAGAGAATGACGGACCACCCAATAGAAAAATGGGCCAAAGTTTTGAACAGGCTTGTTTTGAACAAGCCCTTCAATAAAGAGGATAACCAAATGGTCAATAAACATATGAGGTGCCCAAACCCATCAGTCATAAGGGAAATGAAAATTAAAACCATAATATCATATCATTACACAACCATTATGATGGCAAGGATGAAAAATACAAAAAGTACCAAGTATTAGCAAGAATACAGAGCAATTGGAAATCTCATACAATGCTAGTAAGAGTGAGGTTGCTGAAAACGTTTTGGAAAACTACTTTGTATTAGCTACAAATGCTAAATGCATGCCTATTCTATGGCCCAGCAATCCCATTTCTTGGAGCATGTGTAATAGAAATGCAAACATATATCCATCAAGACATGCACAAGAATGCCATAGCAGCTTTATTCATAGTAGCTAAAAACTGGAAATGAATCACACATCCTTCAAAGGCAGAATGAACAAATAAACCATGGTCTACCATAAAATGAAATACAGTACAGCAATGAAAAAGAATGGCCTGTTGTTGCACACAATGTGGATAAATCTCACATACACAATGTTGAGAGGGAAATGACAGACGTAAAAGAATATGCACTGAATAATTCCATTCATATGAGTTTCAAGAACAGGCGAAATTAATCTACATTATTAAAAGTTAGGATAGGGGCACCTAGGTGGCTCAGCTGGCTTAGTGTCCCAATTCTTGATTTTGGCTCAGATCATGATCTCATGCTTCATGGGATCGAGCCTTGCATTTGGCTCTGTGCTGACAACATGGAGCCTGCTTGGTATTCTCTCTCTCCCTCTCTCTCTCTCTCTCTCTCTCTCTGTCTCTCTCTCTCTTTGCCCCTCCCCAACTCATGCATGCTCTTTCTCTCTCTCAAAGTAAATAAATAAACTTAAAAAAAAAGTCAGGTTAGTGGTTACCCTTGAGGAGGTAGTGACTGGGAAGAGAGCACAAGGTGGGGGATTTGGAGGTGCTAATCATATTCTGTTTCTCTCAGTGCTGGTTACACGGGTGAGTTCAGTTTGTGAAAATTCATCAAGGAGCAGTACACTTTTGTCCACTCTTCAGAATGTATGATAGAATTCAATTTTCTTTAATTTCACAAAAGACAAAAAATTATCCATCTTGTTAATTAAAGAACTGCAATTAAAAAAACCAGGGCCTTTCTGTCCCAATCAGAAGGTTTTCTACCAAACAAATTCTTCAGCACACATTCAGGGTCCCCTTTAACCGGTCCCCAACAAAGCTGGTTGCTTCTCTGTTTCACTTTATTGGAGAATGG
This sequence comes from Neofelis nebulosa, assembly GCF_028018385.1. Lineage (NCBI taxonomy): Eukaryota > Metazoa > Chordata > Mammalia > Carnivora > Felidae > Neofelis > Neofelis nebulosa. Next base: position 110,894,057 of record NC_080790.1, read on the forward strand.
AGTCCCGTTGCCTCTCTTATCCTTACCCATGTATGAAGGTAGCTTCCCAGCCTGGCCTGGATCTTTCCCTTGGCAGCTTGTACCACCCTCCCTGCTCTGGGTGGGAGGTAGCTGCCAGGATTCCAGCCTCCCTTTTCACCAGCTCTTTCTCTTCTGGAATTTCCTTGAGCCAAATTGTTCTTTGAGTCTTTGGCTGGTCTTGCTGAGCTCTTTCCAACTCCTGTTTAATTCCTTCAATGGGTAAAAGTGTTCCAGATTCAGGATGAACAGATGGGTGCATGAAAAATGAAATTCACATAGTCATGAAAGCCTTTGGTCCTCATTGCCAAGGTCAGGTTATAGAATCCCTTAGAATTCAGGTCATAGTAGACCCTCTACCCCATAGGAAATTTGAGATCATGTGCCCTCAGGGCTCCAGCTGTGGGTGGGCTACACTCAGGGACCCACTCTGTCTTTGCTGGTCTCCTTGAGGTGATAGTATGTTTCTGGAACAATATGTGAAATTGGACTTACAAGTTAGTCTAATGGCTGGGGTGGGAAAAATCAGTCTATGGCCAGTATAGGGTGTTCTCTGAGGCCAGGACTGGAGGTAAGTCTGGGATGGGTCAGAAGTCCATCCATAGCCCCAGGGGGTAGGTCATAACCAGCAACTCAAGTTTCCCTCAGTGAGGAACAGATCAAGTTCTGTGTCAAGACAAAGGTATGCAGATGCCCTGGCAAAAGATACCCAAGCAGCCACTCTGACTCAGAAAGAAGATGTGGGTTTTGGCTGGCAAAAGTGGTACTTTCTCCCAATATCCAAACTACTTTGTAGTAAACTTTCAAGTCAAGGCACGTCTTTTGGCAATACTCAGGACTTAACAAGCTTCAGGGTCACCCCAAGTTCATTTCAATCTCTTTCCTCTTTAGCAAAGAGCTTGCCCTGAGAAACCCTGCTTCCCAGGCCCACCTGACCCTTCCCTTGACCTCAGACTTACCTCCAAGTGCATCCCCTCAGGCCCTCAACACTCATTGTCTCCCAGCTCTCATCATGAGCACAGTGAACCCCAACAATCTCAGAAGGTTTCAGAAACCTTATACCCACAGGTTCTCATGTCGAGGCCATCTACATAGTTTGGGTGACCCTGGACACACTCTCTGAAATAAGGATTCAAGTGCAAGTTTAATCTGGGAAGAAGTGACAGCAGGAAGCATGTGGAAGCATTGTGGAAGCATGGGAGATCATGCAGAACACCCTTCAGAGTTACCTCAACTGAGGATGAGGAAACTGTTGAGGTGTCTTTCCTGCTCTGTGGCTCTCGGACACTTCTTGATTGTCCTGTACACAGGCCACATGCGCTCCCCAGCCGGAGAAGGAAGTCCTGGGGCAGAGTCACAATGTTCACCATAAGCAGCTTTTAGGGTGCAGAGTGAACGCTGCACGGCTGTGGGCACCAGCAGCATCCGCTAAGGTCCTCATAATCATATTGCCAGCATCCCTCACGCCAGTGATCACAGAGGACTGATCAAGCACTTGGCCCTATGTATGGCTGTGCCATGGGGACAGAGAAGAAACTCGGGCCCCAGCCTTGGGCAGACAAAGTTCACACCTGCAGCAAGAACCAACGTCTAACCAGATGGCCAATAGCCCCTGGCCTGACATATGACCTTTATGAACATGCGCTACGTAAGAACAAGTGTAGGAAGAAGAGGAAGAACAGGAGAAGGGATGCATCTACAAGTTGGCCTTGACTAATGCACGGAACTGCACTGGCAGAAGGAGGAGAGTAGGCCTGCAGGGTCAGAAGGGGTGAGGGGGTGAGCAAGGCTGGGAACGAGGGTACAGCTAGCTGTGCGTAGGGCTGGCAAGGTAGGTCCAAAGCAATTTAGTCCAGCAGCCAAGTATCCGTTAGCTCCTTCTGTGCCCGTGGTGTGGAAAGCAGGAATGTTGGTTTGATTAATTATGCATTCTGCTGTGGTTATCATTATTTGTGGATTAGAGGGTAAAGAATCATCAGGCGGTGCCAGAACAGCAAGAATTCAGGAAGTTAGCTCGGATGAAATAAGTGATAGGGATCCATGGGAGCTGGTTGGGCAGGGGAGTGGCCTGATGAAAGAGTCATTCACATTTGCGGCTGTGCCTTCACCAGGAGGAAAGCAGGTGTCTTCCAGGGCCTCTATGTTCCTAGTAGAGCATCCCCTTCCGTCCTCCAGAGAGCACCCCCTTCAGCCCATTCTGCATGTCTACCTGAGGGCACTGTCTGATGGGGGAGGGGCTCCCCTGGGCACAGAGCATGCCAGAAGTGCCCCGGGGTTAGCTCCTCAGCGGCAGCCCTCACCCAGTGAGGGAGGCCATTGGGGAGCAGTGCTCCAGCCACCTCCCCCCTCGGGGGGATATTCGAGCAGAGGCCCCCAGCAGGACAGGGTTTCCTGAGGGCCCCCACCAACCCGTTAATGCCCTCCACTGGTGTTTTCTCCCTTCCCTGTCTCACCGCCCCACTCCTCAGAGTGACTCCTGCCGGAGTCCCCCAGATAACCTCCAAACAACTATCTCAAATAACCCCCTTGGATCCAAATTGTTGTCTCAGGGTCAGGTCACAATACATAGCACGAGACAGAGAAAACATGTGTATGGCACTTACATATGAGAATTGCAAGTAGAAATGTTTAATAATCTTTCTCTGGATCTGAGGGGGCTGGCAGGGAACTTGAGAACAGGAGAAGGGGGGCTGAAGGCAGAGAACTCTGGGGGGTAAGTCAAATATTTTCTTTTCTCTTTTTGATGAAGCAATGGTGGTAAAATCAACTCGACAGTTATTCATAAACCACCATGTTAAGGGAAGAGCGTCTTAAACAGATCGCTTAAATTGTCCACGGCACCCAACCAGCCTGCTCATTGAGGCAGAGCATAAGTGCCACACAGAGATACAGCACCTGTCCTGGTTCCGTCTGTCCTCAGACTCCCATCCTGTCTCCCGGGCACCCATCCCCATTCATGCAGTCACTCAGCTCCCTAACCACGACGCCAGGGAAAGCGACACTAACAGTGTCCTATTGATAACTCCCACTTGCACTGCCACACCCCACACCCAGCTGCTAGCACCCACCTGTTCCCTGGCCACTGGAGTCCGCTGTGCTGCCTGTAGCACCGGCTAGACACGCCAAACGCCCCAGGATCGGCTCTCAGCCACGACTGGAGTTGGTGGCTGACGATGCAGCAATCCCCTCTGGCTGGGGTAACCTTGAGACATGCACTCTACCCTGCCTCCCAGGGCTTCCTGTAGAGCTGAGCCCCACTGCCCTCCATGGTAACAGACTGAAAACACCTCCTGCAGTGGGCTGACTTCCCTTCTCTGTCTCACTTCCTGCTCCCTAGCCAGTGTTTCCTGGGATCGCCTCCCAAGTAAGGTGTTTGCACTCACATGCTTGCCTGGCTCCTGCTTCTTGGGGAACCCAGCTCAAGGTGAGAGTGGGCAGGTCCCCTCTTCCCTCTGAGTCTGTAGTCCAGGGAATAATATCTTCTGTCCTCTCAAATGAGGGTGCCTGGGACAAGATAGGTTCACTCAACACTTGAACACAGTAAGAAAACTGTCAACATTCACTTGATGATGATAAAAGTTCAACGCTCACTAGGGGAACGTCATAGCTATCACTTTTCAAGTGCTTAATACAAGTCAGTTCATCTCCTTTGAACTGGGTGACCAGCCAGTGAGGTGGGATTTATTATCCCAATTCACAGATGAAGATACTGAGGTTCAGAGAGTTTTAGGAACTTGCTCAAGGTCACAGTAGAGGAAGTGATGGTGCCAGGATTTAAATCCCATTTGACCCCAAACTCTGTTCTTATACCCCTATGCAAAACTCTTTCCAAATAAAAAAGCATCATCTTTATATCCGGTGTTGGTTGTATATTGAATTGGGGGGAGGGGGGAACTACCTCTTTTTACCTTGAAAACCCCTGTTTAACTTCAACATTCAGCTCAGGTTTCACTTCATCATGGAAGCGCTCTCTGCCCCCTTCCCCAGTAAGGCTGGGCTAAATGCTCAGGCCCCCACTGGACTCCATGCGCATGCCACAAACCCTGCTGTGATTTTCCATCCACTTTGCTGCCTACACTCACCTCCCTGCCCAGCTTGAAAGGGCTTCAGGAAATTTCCCAACCACATGTGCCCAAAGGCCTGGGGCCCCTCAGGATACCAAGAAGCAAGAGTAATAATAACAACAAAAACAACAACTCAATAAACAAAGAAGTGACTATCATGAGGATACAATGTCTCCCTACACATCTCTGTCAAAAGAAAAAGAGAAAGTGTCATTTAGTCAACATGCCCCCTTAGCTTTTCTGAGGCTTGTTTTCCTCCTCTGGTCTCAGTGACCCCCACAGCCTTCCACTTCTGACAAGGGGTGCTTCTAGGGGTGTCCTAGGCCTGCTGGGCATCTCAGGGGAGACAAGGAGTGTAAGATCTCCTTCAGGAACTTACCCTAAAGCTCTTAGACATGGCCCAAATGACAGTATGGGCCCAGGTGCCAAATGGATTCAGACTGGGGGAAGTTAGAAAAAGAAGGAATCAGAGCCATGTCTCTGTCTTCTCCTGTGATGAGAATACCCGTGAATGGTCAGGGATGGGGTGAATACTGGCAGGCGGTGAGGAAATGGGAATAGGAAGAGGGCCAGGCTAAGGTGTGAGATCAACCAAAGTGCCAGGGGGGTAACTTTGGATCAGTACTGCAGGAGGTCACATCAGGGACAGGGGAGCTGGGATATTGATACCTCGGTCAGTCATTAGTTAAAAGCTGCCCTCGGCGTGTAAATTTCCAACTTACTCGCAGTCACAAGGTAGGTTCCAGCATGAGGGAGCCTGGGAAATGTAGTTCTCTACAACCTAGAGCAGAGACGGGTGAAGGAAGAGAAATGAGTCTGTGAGCAAACCAATGAGAGGCGTGCCAGCTGACCTAGGGGACTCAGTCTGAGACTCATAATGCTTGAAATGTTGTTCCCAATTTCTATTTCATGATTTCAAGAAGATAACTCAAAGCTGGCCAATGAATTCTCAGGATTTCCTGAATTTCAAGCCTGGTTATAAGATTCCAACACAAATGTCACCCTCCACCACAGGACAGCTAGCTCGGCCAGGTGGCATGCACCCGGGAACTTCCAGCCCTGGAATTTTCAGTTCTCTGAAGTCTCAAGGCCTGGCTTCTTGCCACTGGAAAGGAGACCAGGATGAGGTGTCTCGTGTGGAGACACAGCTAGAAGTTGTGGCTGATTATTGAAGAAAAACCAGGTTAGACTGCCTTTGTGGTGACAGAAAAGTGGGCCTTGCTAAAGCTTTTCTAAAAATGATTCTAAGCAAAGACATGTCTGGGTTTCCCCTAAGATTTTTCAGAATATCAGTCTCCTAGGATGCAAAGCAACCCAGTGTCTACACACGAACAGCATGCTGGGATGAGAAGAGCTGAGGGGGAGAGGTCACTCTGGAGAATGACAGCAGGACACCAGTGAAAGGCAGGGACTCCCGGTACATCCACAGGGTCTCTGATCATTCCTCCTGCAGGGATTCCCCCCCACCCCTACTGGTGCCTTCGAGCAAACAGAGACCCCCTTCATTCACCTCCAAATCTTGCTCAACCCGAAACGCCGGGCCAAATGTAGGGCATTTCCCCCACCTCCCATCAGGCCTCAGAGGTCCCATCAGGCCTCAGAGAAGTTGCCACACATCCTCACCCAGTCCCGTTCATTAAGAATTGACCCATTAAGAGTTGTGTGTCTCCCTCTCTCTCCGCCCCTCCCCCACTCATGTTCCCTCTCTCTCTCTCTCTCTCTCTCTCTCTCTCAAAAATAAACATTAAAAAAAACAGCAACAAGAATTGACCCAGACTCTAAGCACTCCTTCCATCCTCACCATTAAAATATAGTGGTCCAGGAGACAGTGACCTGTAAACTCTGTTACTAGGATGTTTCAGTTTCCTGGAGCTGCAGGACCAAAGCCAAAGCAATGATGCGGTAATGGCAAGACCTCAAGCATGTGATGAGCCAATGGGAGAGATCTGGGAAGGGGAGTGGGGGAGAGGAAGCCTCTCTGGAATTATCAGTCACCAGGACCAGGGGTTCTAGGACTGGAAGAGCGTAGGAAGTACAGCTCCCTTTTTTTTTTTTAATGTTTTTATTTATTTTTGAGGCAGAGAGAGACAGAACATGAGCAGGGGAGGGGCAGAGAGAGAGGGAGACACAGAATCTGAAGCAGGCTCCAGGCTGTGAGCTGTCATCACAGAGCCTGACGGAGATCATGACCTGAGCCGAAGTCGGACGCCTAACCGACTGAGCCACCCAGGTGCCCCCAGCTCCCTTTTTAATCTCCCACAAGCTCTCTGGACCCAGCACAAATGTCCCCCGGGACACCCAGACACATCAAGTTATAGATGCTGAATTAGAAGGCTCTGCAATAGGGAGAGATGGGATGGGGACCAGATGTCCAACATCAGTGCCAGCTGGTCAACCAGTAATTAGTGTGAAAATTCCCTTTCCTCAGTTCTTAGTGACTTTTTATTCAGATTAAAATCAAGTCAAGGCCCGATGCAAGAATATCTCTTTATAATCCCAGAGCAAGCAACTCCCTCTAAAGGAATAGCCAGAAAAAATGATTATTTTAATGTTCTGCTTGCAAGGCACATGAATGTCTGAGCTCTGAATGCTTCTTCACTGAACAAGCAAAGGGCACAGATAAACTGTACCTTGAACCACAAGCCATGGCTGTGAGAGTCCCTAGACTGGTTTGGGATGGCCCATATCAGTGCTCACACTATTACCAGCAGAGGCACCAACGTAGGGTATTTTCCTCAGCACCATCACCTCCACCCATCCTGATGGAGTCTTCTCGTCCATCGTCACCACCTTGGTGAGCTTCACCATCTTCTTCCCCTTTATAATGACCAACATCAACACCAAGTCCAGTTCAGTGTCCTCTCCCCTGGGCAACTTTCCCAGCCATCTTTTCAGACACAATTGGTTGTTCCTTCCTCAGTGACCGCCCGCCCCCCCCCCCCCAAGATGGCATACTCCTGTGGAATACGACTTGTGGGTCAGTCTCTCCTATCAGCCTGTGAGCTTTTCAGACACTGAACTGATTTTCAGTCTTTGTTTCTCTAACATCCAGCAAGTCCCTAGAATACACAATAAAAGATTGAGAGGACATTTCAACAATAGGGTCCTTAGTTCTGCTTCCAACTTCCACTTGCCTGGTCTACACAGCTCTAAGTGAACTCATCCCTTCCTCCCTACAGCCCCCACTACAGCTGCGGGCCTCAGAAGAATCGTTGTGCTCATAGGTCCCCTCTTCTGCGTCTTCCCACCCCCCCCCCCGGCAAGTGGCCAGTTCAAGAGTTACTGGAGAAGAAAGGGCAGCCATCGGTGGTATTCGAGAATAAACACCAACAAGACTTGATAGGCATAGAAAATGGCAATGAGAGTGGAGCCAGATGATCTCAAACGAGGCTGTTGCCGCTGACCGACAGGACAGTCCAAAAGAGACCTGAGGACAGGAGGGAGGGAGGGATGAATTCAGTTAAGGACAAGATGTCTATAGGAGGTCAGCAGTGTTTAGCGGGAGATTCTGGAAGATCAATGGAAATACAGGACACAAACCTACGGGAAGTGGTGTACCTGAAGCTGGGCATGGAGAATTTGGAGTTCCCCCACGCTGAGGTGAAAACTAAGGGCGTACAAGATCATCCATCCGAGAGGTCCAAGGACAAGACAGGGTAAAGAGCAAAGAAGAACAATCAGCCTAAGGCTGGGCTTTGGACGCACTATCACGTATTGAGGGCAGGCCATGGGGTGAGGACTCCGGGAATAAGTTGGCCTAACAGGGCCATATTTGAGCCTGAAGCAAAAGGGAAAATCAGCCATGCTGATCCTGCCTTTATTTAACATTTTAATATTGTATTCATCGTGGATTTTTGTATTTCCGTTCTTTTAATGTTTCACGAAAATGTTATCTTGAGAGATAGGATCGAATGGAGCCGTCCAGCAATGTCCTCCTCAAGGAAAAAAAAGAGACCTGTGGCAGCTGAGTCCCGTGGCCAGAGCCCAAGCACTGGATTCCACCGGCCAGGATCAAATCCTGGCTCTGACATCTCTTAGGTGCATGAGCTCAGGCAAGGCACTTCTCTTCCCTATACTTGGCATCCTCACCCGAAAAAGAAAACCTTCCTCGTGAGGCTATCACAGTGCCTGCCTTACATAGTGATTCCTAAAGAGTTGTCTGCACCCCCGGTCCTTAAGGTGCTAAGGAGGGAAATGAATAGGCTGGACAATGGAGGAGATGCTAGGAGTGATGAGTCCAGGGAGGACAAAGAGGCAGTGCAGCCTGGAAACCAGGCGCCTTCTTCTCCACGTCTGACAGATGGACAGAGCCAGACAGAACTGGAACACTGCATCCACTGTCCACATTTTATATGTTGCATTACACTCTATTTTTTAATATCTGTGACTTCCTTCCATTTGTGTGGGGGATGGAGAATGAAAACCTTCCCACAAGGCAGGAAAGGCCCAGTGCTCAGAGCAAGCTGGAACCTGGCCGCTATCTGACCCAGTCCGTTCTCCCTCCCCTGTCCTCCGGAAGCATTGTCACAGACCCTTTGATCAGTGCCCTCACGGTGACAATGCACAGCCGCTGTGTGGCTCCCGGAGGACTGGGGACAGTCTGGGCTGGGGAGGGGGCTCTGCCATAATTTCCTTCCCAAACCTTTTTTTTTTTTTTTTTTTTTTCAGAAGCCTGTAACTCCCCAGCATGTTTTTCCTTGGTGGAAAATGTCCATGTTTGGTGTCTGCCCAAAGGAGAATCTCTATGGAAAGTTTGAGAAAGATTCCCTCTGGCTGGGAATGTGAAAAAAAGCCCGTGCCTTTCCCATTTGGAAAAAAAGGAAAGAACATACTTGAGACGTGGTTATTTTTGTCTCAGATTCAGAAGGAACTGACTTGGACAGTGCTCACTTGGCCTGCATTCCCATCGCTTTGTTGGTAAAGGCAGATAAACTAAGCCACACGGAGGTGATGCCGACCCACAAAAGTTCATGTGTCTTCTCAAGAATCTTTTTTGTTTTGCCCTTTTATTAGATACAGCCCACAAATAACAAAGTGTGCAACTCTTAGGAATCTTACGTCTACAGCTTGATGAATTCTTACATGGGCGTATAACCATATAACCACCGCCCAGATCAAGATATATAAAACATTTCATGGGGCGCCTGGGTGGTTCAGTGAGTTAAGCATCTGACTCTTGATTTCAGCTCAGATCACGATCTCATAGCTGTGAGATTGAGCCCCGCGTTGGGCTCTGCACTGAGCCTGGAGCCTGCTTGGGGTTCTCTCTGTCCCTCTCTCTCTGCCTCTCTCTCTCTCTCTCTCGCTCTCAAAATAAATAAATAAACATTTTTTTGAAAGCTATAAAACATTTCCAGTACCCCAGAAGTCTCCTTCCAGCCACTTCCCAGTCAACATTCTCACTCTAAAGCTAAGCAGTTAGTTTCGCTTATTCTTAAATTCCATGGAAATGGAATCATCCAGTATGTATGCTTAACTTGTCATTTCATTCACTCAACATAACGTCTATGAGATTCATTCATGCAATCACATATCATATCAGTCTGCTAGGGCAGCCGTGACAAAATACCACAGACTCAAGGGCTGAAACAACAGAAATGTATTTTCTCACAGTTCTGGAGGCTGGAAGTCCAAGATCAAGGTGAGGCTTCTCTCCTTGGCTTGTAGACCGCGTCTTCTCCCTATGTCTTCACGTGGTCTTCCCTCTGTGCATGTCTGTGTCCCAATTTCCTCTTCTTACAAGGACACCAGTCATACAGGTTTAGGGGCTAACCTGATGAACTCATTTTACCTTAATTGCCTCTTTAAAGACCCACTCTCCAAAGACAGTCACATGACATACCAGGGTATAGGACTTCACATACAAATTTGGGGAGGGAAACACAGGTCAACCCATAACACATATTATACTGAATGTTTGGGGAGTTTCTTCTATTGCTGAATTAGATCCCACTGTGTGATTCTACCACAACTTATTTATTCATTCTTTTATATCAATAGATACTGGAATTAGTTCCTGCTGGGGACTATTGCAAACACTGCTGTCATCGACATCCCTGGTACATGTCTTTTAATGAACATAGGCACTCATGTCTGGTGCATACGTACCCGGGCGTTCAGTTGCTGCGTCATAAAGTATGGGTGTGAGTAGCTTCAGCAGACACTGCCAGACGGTTTTCCAGCATGGTTATAAAAGGCTTCACAAATTTAAGAAACAAAACAGATGAACATAGGGGAAAGGAAGCAAAAATAGGACGAAAGCGAGGGAGGCAAACCTTAAAAGACTCTTAAATGCAGAGACTAAACAGCGCCGCTAGATGGGGTGTTGGGTGGGTGGGGGGATGGGCTACCCGGGTGACGGGCATTAAGGAGGGCACTTGTTGGGATGAGCACTGACTGGGTGTTATATTTAAGTGTTGAATCACTAGATTCTATTCCTGAAATCATTATTGCACTGTATGCTAACCCATTTTGATTTAAATTTAAAAAAATAGAAATAAAGGGGCGCCTGAGTGGCTCAGCTGGTCGGGCATCTGACTTCAGCTCAGGTCATGATCCCTCGGTTTGTGAGTTCGAGTCCCACGTCAGGCTCTGTGCTGACAGCTCTGAGCCTGGAGCCGGCTTCGGATTCTGTGTCTCCCTCTCCCTCCACCCTTCCCCCACTCACACTCTGTCTCTCTCTTTCTTAAAAATAAACACACATTAAAAAAATTGGAATACAAATAAAATATAAATAGATAAAATGAAAAGACTACATATTGTATGATTTCATGTATATGAAATGTCCAGAATAGACAAATACACAAAGCAAATTAATGGTTGTGGTAGCTTACCTAGGGCTGAGGGCAGGGGCTGGAGAGTGACTGATAATAGGTGCGGGGTTTCTTTTCGGAGTGATGAAAACATCCTAAAATTAGATGGTGATAGTTGCATAACTCTGTGAATGTACCAAATAAAACTTCTCTTCTGTGCTTTAAGTTGTATAACATGTGAACTACATCTCAATAAAACTTAAGATGAAAAAAAAAAAAAAAAAAAAAGCTCCACACCTTTGCCAACGCCGGTATTAACACACCCTTTTATTTGAGCCTCTCAGAGAATCTTAAAAATCAACTTTCAAAGCAAGTTCAGCTGCAAAATCTATGCTCCTGGGAATCAGGGAGCGCATTTGCCATACATATGTGTGGATAACCCCAATTTCTCTTGTGCCTAGAGCTCTGGTCTCCTGCCTCCGCCCGACTCCTGCTCAGGAGCCTTGGGAGTTTTAGTGGGATGTGTCCCCAGTTGGGACTGGCACAGCATAAGATCTGGGGGAAGCCTAAGGCCAGTGAGTAACTGACTGAGGGAGAAGGAGAAGGAGACAAAAGCAACGAGCAAAATGCAGTTTAAAGAGTCGTTTCTGGCCACCTGGGGAACGAAGGCTGTGTTTGCACCGCAGAGAGAGCTTCAAAGAGCCCCTGCAAGACCATCTGTTTCCTCACTGACAGTTCCAGCCAGCCTTTCGTGAAAAGGAAATCCTCAGAATCCCTCACATCCGGGACGCACGAGGAGGCTTCTCTGAGAACACCCTTCAAAACAGTGGTCACCCTGAAGGTGCTGGATTCAGGACGGACCTTCCACCCACCTCCCCCCAACCCCCTGCCGATTCCCTCCCCTACCTTGCCTGCCCTAGTGCTGGAAACTGCCACAGAGCAGCAGTCCCCTACATGACAGCATTTGCTTTCCTGGTGTCTTCAAACCTCCCGAGACTGTCCAGTCAGAGAAAGACAAATACCATATGATTTCGCTCATATGTGGAACTTAAGAAAAAATAAATAAACGAGCAAAGGGGAAAGAGAGAGAGAGAGAAATCAAGAAAGAGACTCTTAACTGGAGACAACAAACTGCTGGTTACCAGAAGAGAGGTGGCAGGGGGGTGGGGGGGTGGGTAAAACAGGTGATAGGGATGAAGGAGGGCACTCATCGTGATGCACTGGGTGACGCGTGGAAGTGTCGAATCTCTATATCGTATGTTTGAAACTCATATAACACGGTATGTTAACTAACTGGAATTAAAGTAAAAACTTATTTACAAAAACACATACTCTGAAGACCACCTAGACCTCAAGGGAACAGGAAGATAACCATGTCTTATCCAGGTCCCAACATGCGAGCCTGGACCCTCAGAACGGGCAGGAAAAACATAAAGCGAATCCTTATCTTACTCCTTGAACCAAAATAAAATCCAGTCGAAGCGAATATTTCAGTGTAGAAAAGAAACCATGAAAGTATTCGGAGGCAAGAAATTAGTAAATGTGCTTATAATCCTGGACTGCAAAGTCCTTTCTAAATAAGATAAAAACCCAGAAACCATTAAGGAAATGATTGCTACCTACAACCACATAAAAGTTAAAATTGTTTGAGGGATGAAAAATACCATCCAGAAAGGCAAACAATAAACAGCAGGTGGAGGGTGAAACTTACAACCCATCTGTCAAAGGCTAATTTTCTGAAATCACACACACAAAAAACTTTTTTGTATTAATGAGAAAGGGCCTAACAATCCCATAGGGAAAAAAAAAATGGAGGAATGGGTGAAAACAGGAAGTCACAAAAGAAGAAATCCAGATGTCCAATATACATAAGAAAAAAACGCTCCACCTTAATCATAAATAAGTAAATGCAAGTTGAAGCTGTAAGATACCTTTTCAAAACTGATCGTACTGTCAGGATTACAAACAGGTAACAGCAGCCGTTTAGTGAGAGTTTGGGGAAACAGGCATGTGTGTGCACTATTCGTGGGCATGTGCATTGACGGAGCCCTTCTGCAGGACGACCATTCTCTACCTATTTGATCGGTTATTGTCACTTTCTTTTGCAAGATGGCTGCCTCTGCTCTAGGTACCATCCACATTTGAGGCCAGAAGAAGGTAGAAGATTTAATGCTAGGGAATGCTCCTCTCCTGCCTGTCTCTTACACTCATTGGCCAGAACTGTGTCACATGAGACCCCTCCACCATCCAGTTACAAGAGCTTCTGGGAAAGTGAGTATCTAGCTAAAAAGGAACATATTACCACGATTGCCTTAGCCGACCATGATTTGTCTTTAGAGGCTGAGCACCTTACCACCCTACATAAACTCCTCAACAGGGATTATCGGGGTGATAATATTTTATTATAATAACAATCAATTATTTTAATTCTAATTATAAAAGTGCTTTCAATGAATGGGTAAATAAATCATCAAACAAGCTAGAGATATGGCCATCTGGTTGGCTTTATTGAGAGCCAAGGATAGATGGTAACACATATGTTGGTGACTTCAGGTGGGGGCAATTTAGAGTATCTGCCATGGCAGAAGATGGAACAGTAATTCTCTCACAGGCACTGGGTCTGCTTTAAGCTCCCAGACCACTCCCAAAAGGCCACTGATGGAACCCAGAATGTAGCCATGTCTTGATCGTTTTGGACTCTCTCATCATCCAGGAAACTGGGGACTCCCCCCGGGACTCAGGGAAGTTGCTTTGTCTAAGGCGCTGACAGACAGGTGGGTTCTACTTAGCCCAAGTATCACTAGCGTCCCTGCCAGAGAAAAGAGTAATTCCACAAAATGCCCTGAATCCTAGCAGGATCTGCGTTCCTGCAAGGCTCTCCCGTTTTCTGCCAGATGGCTCTTCACCTTAGTCATGTTCAGTCCCCCCACTAGTTAAATGGGTCAAGGGGATCCATCATCTCTAAGGCCCTTTCCAGGTCTGTAGGGCAGCAGTTCTAAACAAATACTCTTCCTGCACCAGAGCCTCTGTGGGGTTCACTATGGGAGATCCTGGAAGTCCAACCCACTGGGACTCAAATCCTAGCTCCTCCCATACAAGCTCTGGAAGCCTCAAGCAAGTTATTGAACCCCTCTGAATTCATTTACTCATCTCAATAAAAAAAGAGAGAAAGAAAGAAAGAAAGAAAGAAAGAAAGAAAGAAAGAAAGAAAGAAAGAAAGAAAGAAAGAAAGACTTTGCAGGAAAGGAAGCTCACCTGGTTTCTACTCCAGCTGAAACTTCTGGGTGCCTTCTGGGGTCCCAAGTGGCCCTATGTTTCCAAACCCAGTGGGCACACCTTCGTCCTTATTTTTCCTTTTTGCAATACCTGATGGTGTCCCTTCCATCCTCCTCCCATCCTTGAAGCTCCTCTCTCCCCTTCTTTGAACCCAACCTCTCCTGCTTTTCTTTTTCCCCAGTCCACACTTCTCATTCTCCTTTATGGGATTTTCTTCTCCTGCCACGCTTCATTTATTATTATTTAAAAAAATTTTTTTTTTATTTTTGAGAGAGAGAGAGAGAGCATGAGTGGGGGAGGAGCAGAGAGAGAGGGAGGCACAGAATCGGAGGTAGGTTCCAGGCTCGGAGCTTGTCAGCACAGTGCCCGACTCAGGCTCCAACTCATGGACCACGAGATCATGACCTGAGCTGAGGTCGGACGTTCAACCGGCTGAGCCACCCAGGTACCCGTCTCCTGACACGCTTTAAATACCAATGTTTTTAAGCATGTAAAATAATGCTCTACCTCACTCACGATAAGAGGAATGCAAATTAAAACAATAAGAGATCGTTTTTCACCCATCAGATTAGCAAAACATAAAGAGTTTGGCAACAGTTTGTGGGCAATGATGTAGGGAAACAGGCACTCTTGCACATTGTAGACTGCGATTGGTAAAAACCCCTTTGGAGTGCAATTTGGCATCATCAAAATTTTAAATGCATAGGAGGATTTAATCCAGCAATTCCATTTATAAGAATTTGTAGTAGAGAGAAAACCTACCAGACATCTACCCAATGCCCATTCTCTCCTTCTTTACAACAGAACCTGATTTTGTTGGCAGAGCAATGGGCCAAACTAAAAGATATGTCCCAGCCTCCCTTGAGATAGAGATGGTTGCTTGACACAGGTCTGACCAATGAGATGTAAGAAAAAAGAAAAATGTTTGGAAGGCTTCTAGAAAAGTCCCTTAGGGGCACCTGGGTGGCTCAGTCGGTTGAGCATCCGACTTCAGCTCAGGTCATGATCTTATGGTTCATGAGTGCGAGCCCCACATCAGGCTCTGTGCTGACAGGTCAGAGTCTGGAGCCTGCTTCGGATTCTTTGCGTGTGTGTGTGTGTGTGTGTGTGTGTGTGTGTCTGCCTCTCCCCCACTTGCTCACGCTCTCTCTCTCAAAAACAAACATTAAAAAAGAAAGAAAATTCCTTTAAAAGGATAACAGACTTTGATGACAATGTACTCTTCTCCCCTTTGTTGTCTTTTCTCCTGCCTCCTGCCTGGAAAGAGGATGTGATGGCTGGATCTGGAGCAGCCACCTTGTAACCACAGGAAAAGAGTATGAGGACTTTGCTGTAATATCATTGTGCCACTAAACTAATGCCAGCATTTGCCTACCCCAGATTTCTCATGACATAAGAAAAAAATACGTCCTTACTTTGTTTAAATCTCTGTTGAGTTTTTTCTTACATGCAGCCAAAACTAATCCCTAAGTGATGTCTGTATGTACAAGGATATTTTTGCTGTATTGTTTATGTAGCAAAAGCCTCAAAACACACTGAATTCCCACTTATAAAGAACTGGCTAATTAAATTATGGGACCTGCACGAGGTGGAGTATTATGCAGCTATATAGAGTATTATGCAGCCAAATAAAAGAATGAGATAAATTTTTATTGTTACTAATAAGGGATAATTGTTAAGATATGTATTTATTTTAAGTTTTAAAAGAAAGAAAGTAAATATAATACACTAACATTTATATAAAATTGCTTTATAGGCTTAGAACATTTCCAGAATACATGAGAAACTCACATATCTCTGGAGAAGGGGTCTGGGTTGTGAGGGATCAGGAGCGAGAGAACTCGCCGTTCACTGTATACCTTCTTGTGCCATTTGAATGTTCACCATGTGCACATTTTATCTCTCCAAAAAGCCCATGAGAATTGTATTACTTTATTGGACAGAGAGAGGTAAGAGGGAAAGCCAATTATTTCCATGACTCATTCTTTTCATTGAATGACCCCCCAGCCCATGGCCTCAACCACCACATATATAATAATAGACCCAAACCTGAATTATGCAGTTCTGAGCCTTCAGATGAATGCCACACTTACTTACTGGACCACCCTTTGGGCATCACCACCTGGAGGCCCCGTGGACACCCAAATGGAGCAGGTCCACACCTGCAATGCTGGTCTTCCACCTGTGTTCTCGGTAAAGTGGCCAACGATACCCATTCGGTGGCCCTGCCATCTGGGAAAGGAGGGAATCACTCCAAGTCCTGCTTTCCACCCTCTGTCTCGAACCTCCCTCCTCTCCCATCTGGTTCCGTTGGTCTCCCTAGAGATGCCGCACTAGTCGAAACCTTCCAAAAGTACAGGCAGAAGCCCCAATCCGCTGCTTTGCCCCTCTTTGCATGCCCACCCTCTTCACTTCTTGTTCACTGTCTTCCCTCCTGGACTGGCATTCCCATGAAAAGAGGGACCACTTCTGTGTCTTCCACCGCTAAATTCCTCGTATTGATAGCAGGCTCTGAGAGCAGGGGTTGCACACCGATCGCCTGAGCTAAAAGCTGTGGCCAGCCTCTCACCCTGCTCTTCCAGTCCTGTCCCATCCATCCGTCTTCCCGCCAGCCCCCAAAACCGTCCGCTTCTCTCCATCCCCGAAGCAACTGCCCTAATCCGGAACTTTCCGCTTTTCTAAATGATGCCCACACCCCTTCACAGGACTCCCTACTTGGCCCCCTCTGACACAAATGTCGGAATGGAATATGGAAAATGGCAATCTTGTCATGTCACCCACCGATAAATAATCATAATAAATAAATAAGTGTCGCAAAGCCCACCTCTACCTTACACCTTTGAGACTGTCTCGGAGCCTTGGCCTCAATCACATGGAACCATTAACACTTTTTCAAAAATGGCAGTGCTTCAGATCTCCATGCCTGCCCACATATTCCTTCCTCCACGTGGAACACCGCCACCGTTTCCCATCACCACTCTTTAATTTTCCTTTTACTTAAATCTTTCAAACTCAGCTCAAAGGTTACCTCCTCCAGGAAGCCATCCATGACTACCCAGCCTGACAGAAGGTTCCTCCCATCAGGACTGTGAGCTCTTGAGGGAGGGGCCGTGTCTCATTTGATTCATACCTTTGGTGCCCAAAAAAGTGTCTAATATAGGGAAAGCGCTCGATAAATGTTTGTTGAATGATCAAATAAATAAATCAGTGAATGAATAAATGGATTTTGCTAGAATAAAATGAGGCATGTATAAATTACCTGATACCATGCCTCGTCCGTAGCTGCCCAGAAAATTTACTTTCATTCCTTCCTTACACTCTCCTGTCACTCAATTTTCCCTGGTCTTCCCAGCCCACGTGTACCAGTGGAGTCCCCTTGACAGGCAGGACATGCTTGGCCCCACCTCCCACCTTGCCTGTTCCAAAGATTCTTTTTTTTTTTTTTTAATGTTTATTTATTTTTGAGAGGGGAGGGAGGGGGAAGGACAGAGAGAAAGAGGGAGACACAGAATCTGAAGCAGGCTCCAGGCTCCAAGCTGTCAGCACAGAGCCTGTTGTGGGGCTCGAACCCACAAACCATGAGATCATGACCTGAGCCAAAGTCCGATGCTTCACCAACTGAGCCACCCAGGCACCCCGCCTGTTCCATGATCCTGAAAGACCCCAAAGGGTCTTGGAAACTTACCCATCAGCTACCTTTACCACATCACACCTGCAGTGTGTGTCCTCCTTTGCCCCAGCCCCACCTCCCGGATCCACGCAGCCAGTCCCCAGGGTTCACAGGACAGTGCTGCTGGTCCCGTGCAGGGTGCTGTGTCCACGCTCCTTCGTTTATACTCACAGCCCCTCACTCCACCAGGTTCAGCTAGTAAGAGGTCCTCAGACCTCCCTGCCCTCTCCCTGCTGACGTTCCTGCTCCCCGGAGTAGGTTCCTGCCTCTCACACCCACTGCGGGGCTGGCTCCCTTACCACCCCTTGCCCTCCCCTGCAGGGTGGTCCGCTCTGTCCTCTCCAGATTCCAGGGTCCAGGGGCCTCTCGGAGTCCACGCTTGCTTCCCCACCTGGCCTCACTGCCCACCCTGGCTTCACAGCTGGGAGCTGGATCTCTACAGCCGCCAGGAGGCCAGAACGGACATAGTTTATTCCCATCACTGCTTCCCTCTAAATCTGAACCGTGACCAAGAGTTAAAAAAAAAAAAAAAAAAAAAAAAAAAAAAAAAAAAAAAAAAAAAAAAAAAACAAGAGAGAGATGAAAACCCATAGGAACAGGACGTCCTTTTCAGTTGCCTCCCCAATTCTGTCAGGGGCTTAGTCCAAAAGAGGCTTTAATTGGTCAAACTATGTGTTTTTCACTGAAAGAAAATGCCATAAATGAAATAAGATTCACATTTGGCACGGGTGTGGGGGGACAGGGAGAGAGGGACCTCCTCTTTGTCAGGCCCTTCAAAAGGAAATCGGGGTGGGGTGGGGAGGACCCAGAGCCCCCCACGATCCCCAGGGGCGAGGACTTGTCCCCAGGGACACCCTGGAGTCTGTGTCCTGTATCGGGCCACAGGGGCCGGCACAGTCTTCCCTCACTTCCCGGCTAGGTGCCAGCACCGACCTCACACCAGCTGCCTGCTCCCTGAGCATGTGAGAGGGGTGGGGGCTGCAACCTGGAAGCATGTGGCCCTCCAGCAGAAGAGGCCATGAGGGAGGTGACAGCCCCCAGGCAGATGAGGCACCAAAGGCCTGTGCAGAGCGCAGGGACAGGAACAGCAACCTCTCCTCCGTCCACATCTGCTCCCTCCTCCCATGTCCACTCGACAACATCCCATTCAGAGAATCTCATGAGGTCCCCGCAAGACAGGGAAGAGGCTCCTGTCTACTGGAAGACAAGCGTTAGACACAAGATATGTCAAAAAGACAAAAAAAGCAGTCACCTCACGACAAGTCACAAACTCGCGGAGTGCTCCTTCTGGTGAGTGTCAGGAGCTTCCAGATAAACTCACCATCTCACCCAAACCTGCCCCCAACAGAGTCTGGACTTCCATTAGAGCTCCATTTTTGCCACCTTGAGATCTGAAAAACCTGGGGGAAGGGCATATCAGTTCCCTGAGAAGAGTAGGGATTGATCACAAAGACACAGGAAGTCCACTGTTTGTGTGTGTGTGTGTGTGTGTGTGTGTGTGTGTGAGAGAGAGAGAGAGAGATGACAGGGACAGGAAGAGGGGGAGAGGGAGGGCAGGAAGCGAGGAGGAGGAAGGAGAGTTCCAAAGAATTAGAAAAGAGGGGCTGGGGCCACAGCCAATCAACACAGCTTCCCAGGTCTTAGCTGCCCAGGATCAAGGTGAAACTGAGCAGTCAAGAACGCCTTCCCGGGGTGGACCAGGGTCACTCTTGACCCCCTCACTCACAGCAGGTCTGAGGCCAGTGGGTTGTCTTCTATTGTCAAGGTCACCTTCCCCAGCTGAAAACCGACTAGAAGTCTCCACATGGGTTAGGGAGAAAGAAGGAGATACCTTCAGCAAAGGGACTGGCACCCCAAAGGGAACGTCAACAGGAAGCAAACATCTCAGGTTGTCAGCGTGGGCCAAGGCAAGAAGGAACAGTGTCCCAAGAAGGCCCCGACAAAAACAAATGCATTTTACCCGAGAAGAGAGAGGACCTCAGAGGTGTTCTCTGGTAGGCATTTTGTTACATCCATGAGCAAAGACAGTTGGATCTTGGAAAGGGGGAGGTGGGACAGGGAGTTCCGCTGGGGTAGAGGAGGATGGAGACAACGGACCAGGGGAAAGGAGAAGCCAGCAAGATGAAGGCAGGAGGAGTGAGTGGGGGGGAGGGGGAGCAGAAGTGTGCCAGAGGCCAATGGGAGCTGTTAGAAAGGTTTGCATGGTAGAACTGGGAGCCCAGCAGGAACCCTGCAGGCCACATATGCTCACCTGACAGCTATGCCTGGCACCAGGCCTAGGAGATAATCAGGCAAAGTGTCCTGCAGACTGGTCCTAGGACTAGCTCAGACCTCATCAGGGCCTGCCTCAGCCTGACGTCCAATGCCCCGATGTTTGTTTTCCTCTGCAGAACCTGATTCCCTGAACCCTAACTGGCCCTACCACCCAAGCTAATATTCTGAACAACCCTCGCCCAGCCTCTTGCTATAGAAGCCCCGCCAGGCAGCTTCTCTCCCTTATCTCTTATCCCCGCCAACATAGAAAGAACCCCGGACAGGAATCCAGGTCTGGTCAGGACAGGGGATAAGCTGTCACCCACGTCTGGGCCTCTATGTCCTCCATGAGGAAAACGGGAGCCATAACATCAGCCCTGCCTGTGTCACAGGGCGCTTCAGGATGGAACGAGGTAAATGCACGGGAAAGCTCTTTGGAAACTTTCAAATGTTGTGGAGGTTTATTATGATTATTATTCATGTCTGATTTTGCCGCCTCCGTGGAGCCCCAGCTCCAGTTTGTGCCTATGCGATGCCAAAACAACCAGTCAAGTCCATCAAAAAGTCACTCAATTGAGTGGGAAAAAATGCAGGCGGCTCTGTTGCGTGCTATCAGAAAATAAAGCCGCGAGCATATCACTGGTGTTTTTGGGAACGTGCAGTGGGTTGTTCTAGGCACTGGTTTTGAGTTTTTCTAAGGTTTTCACCTCCTGTGAACCAAAAAGAAAATGACGATGGAAAAAATCAAGGCCCTCAATTGTTTCCCAGGAGTGAGGATGGCTGGATGGCTTAGGGGAGCCAGGCTTAGGGGAGGTTGGGGGCGGGGGGAGACAAAAATTCCTGCAGGGGAGGGACCATTGTCACTCTTGAACCCCTCCCTCACTCACAGCAGGTCTTAGGCCAGTGGGTCATCTTTGGTTGGCAAAAAGTCCCCTTCTCCAGCTGAGAAGCGACTTGGGTAAGTCCCCACATGGGTCAGGGAGAAAGAAGGAGATACCTGGATGGTTAGCCAAACCAGCAAAGGCTGTAAAAGCCCTGGCCCTGACCACAGGGGCTGGCACCCGGGAGATAGAGACCGAGAGAAGGAGGGGCTGACATCTGGGGGTAGAGAAAATTGTGAGATAAAAAGATGCTTTTAAATCAGAAATGTCCCTAGAGGGCTGCTTCAGAGTGGCAAGTAACTCAAGCCAGTTAGTTTTTCTCCATGTGAGCAGTTCCACAAACATTTTGCTGGGAGAAAAGATGGAATCCAGTTTTTAAGAAGCGGCTGAGCTATCATCCATGAGTTTTATTTATGCAGGCCTTTCCAGCACACCATTCTCATCCGAAGGCATCTGCCTCTGAAATGAAGTCTCTGGATGGAATGGGAACATATATGAGTGAAAAACCAAGTCGCATCCTGGATTTAATTCTATCAGTTAACAAGTCTTTCCCAAGCAGCTGAGGACTCCCAATCCTTGGCTAGAGGCCAGTGGGGGCAGGGGAGGGGAATGAGAGAAGGGCGTCAGGGAGAAAGAGACCCACAGGATATGAGAAGGGCCATACCATGGGGTCGCAGGAGTTCAGAGGCGTGTATAGGCTGGAGCTGTCCCCACCAACAGAGTAGGTCTTGAGATAATATTTGGGAAAGAGACTTTGTTCAACATTAAGTTGTTTGTCCAAATATGTATTTTGATCATTATTAGCATATGTTTGAAATAGCACTTGAAAGGTGATTAATGTAGTAGACGCCGTCAGGGTTCCACCTGTATCCCCTGGGAACCACCTATTCCCATAACCCACCAGGACGGGCAACTCTCTCCCTGGGGGTTCCCTTGGGCTGCTGGAGCATGCGTAGGGCGCTAGCCACAACTGACAGCAAATTAGCCCCACCCCCAGAAGCTACACCAATGACTGATGGGAATGGGTGTATAGATACCTCACCTCCCTCACCCCACAGATGGGATAACTCTGAAGTTCTTGAACTTCACAGTCTCCTAGACCTCAGATTTCTCCCAGATTTAATCCCCAGAGGGATTAGGCCCCAGTTGCCTCCAATGGCAGCTAGCCTGATAACTCATGTTTACTGGCTGCCTTCCTTCCTCTGCCTCATTCCCCAACTCCTCAACAAGTGCTTCCTGGGATCACCTCCCCAATAAACTATTTGGACATGAATCCTTATCCCGGAGTCTACTTCTTGGGCAACCTTAATTGAAATTATACATGTATTTTTATCACCCTTTCAAGCTTAATTTTGTATCTTTTATCCTATTTAATCCTCCAGCAGCCTAAGAAAGTGGAATTATTTTTTACATGATGGACTGAGACCCTGAAAATTAAGATAACCAGCTGAAGATCACATAATCAGTAACTGACACACCTCGGTCTATGTTTAATATCTGATATGCTGACTCCTGCCCTGGTACTCCCTCCATCACACCCCACTGCCCCAGTCATTCCCATCTCTAAATAAACTCTGCATGGGGTGCCGGGATGGCTCGGTTGGTTGAGCATCTGACTCTTGATTTCAGCTCAGGTCGTGATCCCAGGGTTGTGGGATTGAGCCTCACATTGGGCTCCACACTGAGCGTGGAGTCTGCTTAAGATTCTCTCTCTCCCTCCCCCTCTGCCCTTCCCCCATTCGCACTCTATAGCTAACTAGCCAGCTAGATGATAAATAATAATGTAACCCCAGAGTTCATGTGGACAGTGTCCTTACAAGAGAGGTATGTAGAATGATACATTTTCTCAGACTTTACATATCTAGGCTATAAATAATATATTCCTGCTACCTTTACCTATGAATAACACCTTAATGGAGCCAAGAATTCTTGGGTAGCAATCCTAGAACTCTGCTGATAAATAATTCCCAAAGTACTGTAGTGGCAATTACCTATGGATATTAACAGAGGCATAACATTTGTTATCGGGAAACGTGGATAAACGAGGAGAAACCTTTTTTTTTTTTTTTTTTACTAAATTAATGGGCTTTCTAAATTTCAAAAGTATTGATCCATCGCAGTCCCCAAGCGTGTATCTGTCTTCCAGAGCTCAGCCATCATAGTCTCCCAAGACAATGATGGACATAACATCTGCTTAAGATATGATTTTGTAGCATTTACCCCACTTTCTTTATCAGCGAGAGTTCTGAGTCCAGACTGAATTACTTTTCTCAATATACCGGAAGTATTAAATCTTCACCAGGATGCACTGAAATGTCAGATTCTTTGTTATTCTGTTAATGAAACACAGTTCAGCTCTTTTATTTTTACTGTAATTTTCTCACTTTATTTAAATTTTTATGGAAATGGTTTTCCAACACTACCTATCTATAAGAAAATTATTCAATAATTAGAATATTTGATTTTATATCCCAGAGCCTCCGTTTCCCCCAAGAATCTCCAGCTTTCCTTTCTTTTTTTTTTTTCTTCTCAGAAAGCTACATATGATTTTCTTGCATGAAAATATTTACAGGTACACTTTTGAAAGTGTCTCTGTTGGATAAATAAAGATACATTCTGTATTTAGTGTAGTTATATTTTATTGGCCTGGGTGATATTGTCTAATCAGAATTCTTTTTTTTAACATTTTTATTTATTTTTTGAGAGACAGAGACAGACAGAGCATGAGTGGGGGAGGGGCAGAGAGAGAGGGAGACACAGAATCCGAAGCAGGCTCCAGGCTCCGAGGTGTCAGCACAGAGCCTGACGTGGGGCTCGAACCCACAAACTGTGAGATCATGACCTGAGCTGAGGTCAGATGCTCAACCGACTGAGCCACCCAGGCGCTCCAGTCTAATCATAATTCCTAATAACAGTGAAAGAAATGAGGAGAGAGATGACCTCTGATAGCAAAATTCTCACACTTTTTTTTTCTACCACCATGTGGAAAATGTTTTCTCTTGCATAAGTGTACCTTATTATTTAGGGTTGTGCAGTTCAGGCCTTTTGAGGTTCATCAATCATTTCTGGTCTCAGGAAAGTATCCTTTCATGCCTTTAATTCTTCTGCTCCATTTTTGTGGTGGGCTCCATGCTTTCTCTCCAGGGTTGTCATCTTCTCTCTTATCAATGTCATCTCTTGACCTGTTGCATGGCGTTCTAGACTTTCTTAAGTTTGCCTGAACCATCACTAATTTTATTTTCTGCAATGTCATTTACATTTTATGCTATTGAGTTTTCATCTTGTTTGAACAAATAATGCAGGCTTGGGATGCAAAATAGGAAACGGGAAAAAGTAAATCTCCCTTCCAACCATGCCCCTCAGGCATTTCTCTCCACAAAGGTAAGCACTGTTACCAGTTTCACAGAATCCTTTTAGGAATAATTTATATACAAGTATATACAAACACACACACACACACACACACACACACACACAATCTGCATATCTATCTCTTAATATGTTTTTAGTGACAATTCCCTATACTGTTGAGAATGGTAGTATGTCTTGACAAATAAGTACATGTCCCAACCTCTTCAAGCCTCACGTTGTCAGTTATGACATTTATGGGTGCAATAAAAGAAGATAAAAAGGTGGATCGCCAAACTCAATATGAGGAAGCTACTTGTTTGCCATGACAAAATGGCAGCTTCCAGGCTGGTCAACGAGAATCCAGATTCCTTCCATCTTTTTGTTCTGCCAGGCTCCCACATATCAGCGTGTTAATCTGAGTCTTCATGGTCCCAAGATGGCTGCAGGAGTTCCAAACATTGTACCAGAAACAATGATTTCTAGAAGCAGAAGAGTGGTTATTTTTCCTTGTGTCTTTTATAAAGAATGAGAAGATAATTCCCAGAAGATTCCAGAAGTCATCCTCTTTGCTCCCATCTGACAGAATGTCATCATTCGGCCAATGCCTAAACCAAACATTGCTTATAAAAACAGGATTTCCAGGAGGCACCTGGGTGCCTCAGTCGGTTGAGAATGCGACCCTCAACTTAGCTTCCGGTCATGATCCCAGGGTCATGCCCCGCATTGGGCTCCGTGCTGAGCATGGAGCCTGCTTAAGATTCTCTCTCTCCCCCTCTGCCCCTCTCCCCCGCTCATGCATTCTCTCCCTCTCAAAATAAAAATTAAAAAATAAATAAATAGATAGTAATAAAATAAATAAATAAAAGTAATTTAAAAGTAAAACAGGATCTGGGAATGCAAGCTGGTGCAGCCACTCTGGAAAACGGTATGGAGGTTCTTCAAAAAAACTAAAAATAGAACTACCCTACAACCCAGCAATTGCACTACTAGGCATTTATGCAAGTGATACAGGTGTGCTGTTTCGAAGGGACACATGCACCCCCATGTTTATAGCGGCACTATCGACAATAGCCAAAGTATGGAAAGAGCCCAAATGTCCATCGATGGATGAATGGATAAAGAAGATGTGGTATATATATATATATATATATATATATATATATACACACACACAATGGAGTATTACTCAGCAATCAAAAAGAATGAAATCTTGCCATTTGCAACGACATGGATGGAACTGGAGGGTATTATGCTAAGCAAATTAGTCAGTCAGAGAAAGACAAAAATCATATGACTTCACTCATATGAGGACTTTAAAGCACAGAACAGATGAACATAAGGGAAGGGAAGCAAAAATAATATAAAAACAGGGAGGGGGACAAAACAGAAGAAACTCATAAATCTGGAGAACAAACAGAGGGTTACAGGAGGGGTTGTGAGAGGGGGGATAGGCTATATGGGTAAGAGGCACAAAGGAATCTACTCCTGAAATCATTGTGGCACTCTATGCTAACTAATTTGGATGTACATTTAAAAAAATAAAACAAGTTAAAAATAAATTAAAAAATAAAATAAAATAAAACAGGATCTCCAGGATTTAACCAGTTACGACCTACTTCCTAAGACTAGGGAAGGGACGAGCACAAGGCTTGAAGATAGCTCAGCCACCACAAAGCTCTGTTAGGAAGGAGGGATAGAGGGAAGGTTCCGTGAGGGACGGATGTTGGGTATGCAACCAACTACGTCTCTACAACACACACTCTTACTCACATCGGTCACCACCAGTCTTCCACCGGCTCCCAAATCTCCAGCTCAACACCTTCCAGTGACCTCTTTTCGGTGAGGCAAACACCCGCCCTCCCCTGCCTCCCACACACATCCAGTGTGCCCTTCCCACTCCACGAGAAACACTCCTGCCCTATGAAACTCCTCTCAGGGCATTCTGCGCCCCTGCTGCTTCACAAAATCTAGCAGCCCCCAGAACACGCTTTTCCTGAGGCCCTCTCTAGCGGTTACCTGCTTCATCTCTCACATCCCCAGCATCCCAGGCATGGGTAATTGCTCTGGACTGAACGTGTGACCCGCCCCCCAAATTCCCAGGTTAGAATCCTAGTTCCCAATGGAAAGGTATTAGGAGGTAGTAATTAGGTCACGAGGGGAGAGTCTTCATGAGTGGGATTAGTGCCCTTCTAAGGACAGACCAGAGAGAGCTTCCTTCCCCTGTCTCTCTGCTCTCTAAAGGGAAGATGCAACAAGAAACATCCACAAACCAGGAAGGGGTCTCTCAGCAGACACCAGATCTATTGGCACCTTGATCTTCGGCATTTCAGCCTCCAGCCCCGTGATAGGTAAGTGTTTATTGTCTAAGCCACCCAGTGGATGGTAATCTGTTACTGTAGCCCAAGCCAAGAAGGCAGTTCCCCTTGCTTCCGAATCCTGATGTCCCACTAACTAGTTGAAACTCCAGATCCCTTGAGACTCCGGGTCCTATGGCATTGTCCCCCTTCCCTGCTCCTCACAGTTGCCGTCCATCACACTCCTCGTCACTCCTCTCGTTCGCTAACAATCATGGCACCGAACGACAGTGGTTTTACAATCCACCTGTAGACCCCCACTCAAAACCCTCCTCTTAACGGTGACACTTCCTTTCCCATACTCTTTCTTCACCCAACCATTTCTAAGGTCACAGTCTGGGCTTCGGCACCACTCAAATAATCTCTGATACCTGCCTAGTTTTTAATTTCGGTTTAATTTACATCCCAGTTAGTTAGCGTATAGTGCAGTAATGATTTCAGGAGAAACTATCTATTTTTTTAAAAGCTCTCTGACTGACAATACCCAGGAAAATGCACACATGTATTCACTTTTTGATCCAGCTAGCTCACTTCTAAGAATCTATCCCAGTGCTGCACCAGCAAAAATATACCAAGATGTAGGACTAAAGTTAGTCATAGCAGCATTATTTGTAACCGTGAGAGGCTGGAAACGATCTAAATTTCCAACGATAGGGACGTGGTTAAGCTAATTACAGTTCATCTGTACAATGGGCTACTATGTCACTGTAAAAAGCAACAGGGAAGATCTGCATAAACAATTAAAAAGTGATCTCCAAAATATTTTATGTTAAAAAAAAGAAGAAGAAGAAGCAAGGTACAAGATAATGTGCATAGTTTGCTACATGTGCAAAGAAAGGAAAGAAAGTGCTATGGTGTGTGTGTGTGTGCGTGTGTGTGTGTGTGTGTGTGTGTGTGTGTGTCTGTGTGTTTATCCAAAAAGAAAGTGTCTTAGTTCAGGCTCTCGTAACAAAAACACCATCCACTGAGTGACTTAAGCAGCAATCATTTATTCCTCAGTTCTGGAGGCTGGAAAGTCCAAAATCACCAGAGCCAGCGTCTGGTAAGAGTCCACTTCCTGGCTTGTAAACAGCTGCCTTCTGGCTATGTCCTCACATGGAAGGGAGAAGGAAGAAGCAAGATCCCTCACGCCTCTTGTTTTAAGGACACTAATCTCATCATCAGAGCTCTACCCCATGACCTAATTACCTCCCAAAGGCCCATCTTCAAATACCATCACATTACATTCATGTTAACATATGAATTCTAGAGTAATCAAACATCCCATCCATAACAGGAGGTAAGCAAAAACTAATTTTTAAAATGGTTAACGATAAGGGGAAAGAGAGAACTTGGGAGATGGAATGGAATTTTGGAATCATATAAATGTTTCATGTAATTTTTAAAAATAAGTTAATTCAGGGGGCGCCTGGGTAACTCAGTTGAGCATCCGACTTCGGCTCAGGTCATGATCTCACGGTTCGTGAGTTCGAGCCCCGTGTCAGGCTCTGTGCTGACAGCTCAGAGCCTGGAGCCTGCTTCGGATTCTGTGTCTCTCTCTCTGCCTTTCCCCTGCTCATGCTCTGTCTCTCTCTGTCTCAAAAATAAATATAAACATTAAAAAAAATAATAATAAGTTAATTCAGGGGCACCTGGGTGGCTCAGTCAGTTAAGCATCTGACTTCGGCTCAGGTCATGATCTCACGGTTGGTGAGTTCAAGCCCCGCATTGGGCTCTGTGCTAACAGCTCGGAGCCTGGAGTCTGCTTCAGATTCTGTGTCTCCCTCTCTCTGCCCTTCCCCCACTTGTACTCTGTCTCTCTCTGTCTCTCTCTCAAAAATAAATTAACAAAATACATGAACATTAAAACATTTTTACATAATAAGTTTATTCAAAAAGAAAAAAAAAGCATCTCTGAAGGTAAAAAAGAAGCTTAAGCAAATTAACTTACTGTATATAAGGTTGGTAGAATAATCATACAGGAAATAAATATTTCAAGTAACTCAGAAACACAGTGTTTTGACCACGCATCCCTATAAGGCCATATAGGGAGCTATATTCTAAAAAGCAAAATGAGCAAGAAATCTTAAAGTGAACATAGCAGTTTCATTGTTGGCAATAAACTTGGACTATCTGTTTCCTATTGCTGCTGTGACAAATGACCACAGATTTAGCGGTTGAACCCAATGCAAATTTCTCATTTCGTACCTGTACGTCTGGACACAATTCCTGAGAATCGTGAGACACAATTCCTCTCCATCTGTGAACCTATGAAAGTCAAGAAACAAGTTATCTGCTCCTAAAGTGTCACAGAGGGACAGGCATAAGATAACAATGATAGACATTTGATTCAAAAGAGAAGAAAATGGAAGGGAAGACACGTGTCCCAAGCTATTTCAAAATCCAGCCTGAAAATTTGTTCCATGGTCTGGGATTAACCCTTTCTGGCTCATGGCCCCACCCTAGGAAGCATCTTTTATTTCTTTTACAAAAAATAGCACATGTTTGCAGCCCAGTACTTTTATCAGCTTGTTTCTTGCCTGTAGAATTGGGGGGGCCCAGCTGTCTTCTTTCACATTGTACTTTCTCTGTACCTTTCCATCTAAGCCGGTGGTGTTTCTGCTGGCATAAATTTGCAAGAGCTTTGTGGATCTGCTATGTCTGTCTCAGGGATTTGCTCCATTAGACAAGAGGCTTCCCCTACAGAAATGTCCTGGAGAATCCCATCTCTGTTCCCGGCTTCTGCCGAGGCAGCTGAGGGGGTCCATGAGTCACACACCTTCAAGGCTCCTCCGTATGACTGCATACTCTGAACACTGATCCCTCCAAGGCACTAACAGAAGGTTGTTCATCCACACCCTTCCATTTCTTTCCAGAGCGTGCTTCCTGACAGCGAATCTCCTCATTTTAACTTCTTTGGTGTTCTGGATAAGCTGAGATTTCCCCAAATTACCAAGCTCTGGTTCCTTTTTGCTTAACCTATCTCTTTCCTCTTACATTTCACGATAAGAAGCAAGAAGAAACCAAGCCCCATGTTGACCACCCTGCTGAGAAATCTCAGCTGAATATCCAAACTCATCATTTGCAAGTTTTGCTTTCCACAGAACTGTGGGACACAGTTCAGTACACTTTCAGCCGATTCCCTTTTCACCAGCTACCAAGAACGTGTTTCTCATTTCCATCCGAGCCTTACCGACAGCTCTTTTAATAACCGTGTTTCTGTCGATGGTCTGCTCCTGATGACCCCGGTGCCCTCTGAGACAGTTTACCCTGCTTCTCACTCCCTTCTGAGTCAGCACTAACACAGCCATTCACATCCATATGTCTATTAACAATCTATTTGGGGCAATCTAGGTTTTTTTTTTTTTCCTATCACACTCCAAAAATTCTCCCAGCTTCCAGCCATTGCCCAATTGCAAAGCCACTTCCACACTTGTAGGCATTTATTTCAATAGTTCCTTGTGTCCAGGCACCAAAATCCGTGTTCACTTCCTACTGCTGCTATGATAAACTACCATGGCCTAAAACAATGCAATTATCTTACAGTTCCAGAGGTCAGGAGCCTGAAATGGGTCTCACCGGCTTAAAATAAATGTGTTAGCAGGGCTGTATTCCCTTCTGGAGGTCCTGGGAGAAACCTGTTCTCTTGCAGTTTCCAGCTTCTAGATGCTTCCCACATTCCTTGACTCATGGCTCATTTCCACCTTCAATGCTGACAATGGCCAGGCTAATCTTTCTCCTGAGCTCTCTCTCTAGGTTGGACACTTCTGCCTCCCTCCTCACCATTTAAGGACTCTTGTGATTACCTTGGGCCCACCTGGATAACCCAGGATACTCTCCTTGTTTTAAGATCACTTGATTAATAAACTTAATTCTTTTTTTTTTTTTTTTTGTATAAATGTTTATTCATTTTTGAGAGAAAGTGTGGCCAGGGGAGGGGCAGAGAGAGAGGGGGACAAAGTAGGCTCGGCACCAACAGTAGCTAGTCCAATGCGGGGCTCAAACTCATGAACCATGAAATCATGACCTGAGCTGAAGTCAGACACTCAGCCGACTGAGCCACCCAGGAGCACCTAGTACACTTAATTCTATCTGCAACCTAAACTTTCCCTTGCCATGAAACATAACAAATTCAGTTTCTAGGGATTGAGACACAGACACGTTTGGGGAGTGGGGGGTGTATTATCCTGCCTACCATAGTCAGTATTTTTATTTTGAAAGCTACGCACATATATATGTACACACACATACAAACACATATTAAGATAAAACAAATAAGTAATTATAGTAAAGTTATAAGGAATCAAACTGATTTTTAGCATATGATAAAAGAGATACAGATATAAACTCAGAGTTAAGTTAAAACCCTGTATGGCCAATAAGCATATGAAAAAATGATCAACATCACTAACCATCAGAGAAATATAAATCAAAACCACAGTGATATATCACATTACACCCATTAAGGTGGCTACTATTTAAAAGAAAGAAAGAAAATAACAAGTGTTGGAGAGGATGTGGAAAGATTGGAACCCTTGCACACCATTGGTTGGATTGCAAGATGGTGAGACCACTGTGGAAAATGGTATGGGGGGACTCTCAAAAAATTAAAAATAGAACTCCCATATGATCCAGCAATCCTGCTTCTGGGAATAAATCCAAAAGAACTGAAAGCAGAATCTTAGAGATATTTGTGCAAATACCAAATACGTATGTTTATAGCAGAACTATTCATTATAGCTAAGAGACAGAAGCAACCCAATGATCCATCAACAGATGAGTGGATAAACAAAATGTGCTGTATACATACAGCGGAATATTCTTCAGCCTTAAAAACGGAAATCCTGGGGAGCGTGGGCGGCTCAGGCAGTTAAGCATCTGACTTCGGCTCAGGTCATGATCTCACGGTTGGTGAGTTTGAGCCCTGTGTCGGGCTCTGTGCTGACAGCTCCGAGCCTGGAGCCTGCTTCGGATTCCGTGACTCCCTCTCTCTCTGCCCCTCCTCTACTCGCTCTCTGTCTTCGTCTCTCAAACATAAATAAACGTTAATAAAAATTTTTTTGTAAAAAGAAGGAAATCCTGTCACATGCTGTAACATGGGTGAACCTCGAAGCTATTGTATTAAGCGAAATGATCAAGGCCATTGTGTTAAGTGAAATGTGACAGTCATAAAAACACAAATAACAGACGGTTCCTCTCATATGAGGTGTGTTAACTAGTCAATTCATAGAAACAAAGTAGAATGGTGCTTACCAGGGCCTGGCAGGAAGGGGGGATGAGTAGTTATTACCTAATGGGTATAGAATTTCAGATTCGCAAGATAAAAGAAAGTTCTGGATCTCTGTTTCACAACAACGTGAACACACTTAACACTCCTGAACTATACACTTAAAATGGTTAACATGGTAAGTTTTGTGTTATGTTCAAAATTTTTTTTTACGTTATCTATAAATATTATCACAATAAAGAAATGAAAGCACGAGAATCAAGTTTCTATCATTGTTTTTTTTTAATTTTTTTAATTTTTTTTATTATGAAATTTATTGTCAAATTGGTTTCCATGCAACACCCAGTGCTCATCCCAACAGGTGCCCTCCTCAATGCCCATCCCCCACCCTCTCCTCCCTCCCACCCCCATCAACCCTCAGTTTGTTCTCAGTTTTTAGGAGTCTCTTATGTTTTGGCTCCCTCCCTCTCTAACCATTTTTTTTTCTTCCCCTCCCCCATGGTCTTCTGTTAAGTTTCTCAGGATTGAC
Organism: Neofelis nebulosa; assembly: GCF_028018385.1. NCBI lineage: Eukaryota > Metazoa > Chordata > Mammalia > Carnivora > Felidae > Neofelis > Neofelis nebulosa. Next base: position 110,926,411 of record NC_080790.1, read on the forward strand.
ACAGGAGTGAAAATATATGGAATCTGTCCTTTTCTGTATGACTTATTTCACTTAGCATAATACTCTCCAGTTCCATCCACGTTGCTACAAAAGGCCAGATTTCATTCTTTCTCATTGCCATGTAGTAGTCCATTGTGTATATAAACCACAATTTCTTTATCCATTCATCAGTTGATGGACATTTAGGCTCTTTCCATAATTTGGCTATTGTTGAGAGTGCTGCTATAAACATTGGGGTACAAGTGCCCCTATGCATCAGTACTCCTGTATCCCTTGGGTAAATTCCTAGCAGTGCTATTGCTGGGTCATAGGGTGGGTCTATTTTTAATTTTTTGAGGAACCTCCACACTGTTTTCATAAAAACCCTCGAGAAAGTCGAGATAGAAGGAACATACTTAAACACTGTTTTCTTGTAAACTGTATTTCAGAATAACCAAATAATTGATGAAAGTTCTTCATAGAGGAATCACAGCTAATAAATGCAGAAGGAATGACAGATTTAGAAAACAGTTTCACATCCCCAGAAGAAATAACGAATCTAGGAAACATACCAGGACACAAATCTTGAAGGGAAGTTTGTGGGGAAACTTTGTAACAGAGAGACCAGGCTGACAGCTCCTGAGCCAACAGTTCATTCTTAACATTCGTAGAACGTGACAACTGGATGTTACAGAATCCCTAATGTGATGTGAGAGGAAATCTATATGTAAAGTACACTTGCTAGAGAAACACAGAAGAATAAAATCTAAAAATGCCTAGATGAACATGATTCACAAGATCACAGGGAGGTGACACCAGCAAAAATGGCAGAGTGAGGATCTCGGAAAATTCTCTCCTCTATAAAATAAAAAATCATCAGAACCAACTTTCTCAGAACTCTGCCAATTAACCTGAGTTTATTACTAACAGAGCATTTATTAAATCTAGCTGAATCTCATTAACAACAGTGAGCTGGGGTGCCAGGGTGGCTCGGTCGGTTAGGCATCGGACTTTGCTCAGGTTATGATCTCACGGTTCATGAGTTGGAGCCCTGCGTCCGGCTCCCTGCTATCAGCACCAGCCGCTTCAGATCCTCCGCGCCCCCCCCCACCCCGTTTTTGCCTTTCTCTCGCTCTCAAAAAAAAATAAACATTAAAAAAAAAAAACCCAACAGTGAGCTTTGTGGCATTGCAACTTGCCCTCATCCCTTGTCCCACTCTCCAGCTCCAAAGTAGTCTTAAAAAATAAGAGACACACTACCGCCCCCCCCCCCCACCTGCAGTTTAAAGTCACAGCCTGGCAGTACGCCAGAAGGAACAGAAGAGGGTTGAAGCTCTTTCAAAGCCACAGCCCTAAAGAAGGATCATTTTTTGACCTGTCTGGTTAATTCTTGGAAGATCCCACTTACAAGGTTATCTGTAATTGACCTGACTCCCCGGCTTTCCCAGTGAAAAAGGGTAAAAAGCTTTTTTCCCCTGGGGGGACATTGAAAATTACACGCAAATGGTAACTTCACACTACCTAGGGTGGAGCAAACATCAGGCTAACCAAAAGGTTTAAAAGGAAGAGCTGGGAATGAGATATCCTTAGGTGCTTTGAAATTCTCATACACATTCCTGGGGATCTGGAACATCACGTGCATGTATAGGCTGTGCGCAGGCTCAGGAAAGGCCGGAGAAGGCCCTGAGCTCTCATCTCTGAGTGACTCTAAGATCTACACACACAGGTGAAGGCTTAAGGATGGGGTGTAAGTGGTCTGGTTCAACACGTACCCAGAGCCCCTTGGCAAAGACTCATTGTTTCCAGGCATTTAAAACACTCTGTCCAATCGTTAGCCGACCACTAACCTAACCACACAGGGACTTCAGTGGCCACACTTGACAAAGAATACAGACTTTACTGAATTCGTTCAGAAAAGTTATTAAACAAACAACATCTGCAACAAACAGCAACCAAAACCAACACTGGGGAGGGGGGTAGAAATCAATTTCCAGGCCTGCTACATTGTGTTATTTTAAATGTAGCTCTTTCAACAACAACAAAAAACTATGACAGGTGCACAGAAGCAAGAAAGTTGGACCCACACACATGAAAAAAAGGCAATCAGTAGCAACTGCCCCTGAGGAAACCTAGATGATGAACTTATCGGAAAAGACTTCAAAATCAGCGAGTTTAAGTGGAATGAAATTGTTCAGCCACAAAAGGAATAAAGTACTGAAACCTACCGAAATACAGATGAGTCTTTAAAATACTATGCTAGGGGTGCCTGGGTGGCTCAGTCGGTTAAGCGTCCGACTTAAGCGTCCGACTTCGGCTCAGGTCATGATCTCACAGTCCGTGAGTTTGAGCCCCGCGTCGGGCTCTGTGCTGACAGCTCGGAGCCTGGAGCCTGCTTCGGATTCTGTGTCTCCCTCTCTCTCTGACCCTCCCCCATTCATGCTCTGTCTCAAAAATAAATAAACATTAAAAAAAAATTTTTTTTTTAAGTAAAATACTATGCTAAGTGAAAGAAGCCAATCACATGATTCCGTTTTAACGAAATGCTCAGACTAGGCAAAGTCTATAGAGGTAAAAAGTAGATGAATGATTGCCTAGGACAGGGGGTGGTGGGTATGGGGGAATGGGGAGTGACTGTCTATGAGTAGGGGGTTTTCTGGTGGAGAGAGTAAAGAGATTGTTCTAAAAATGAATTTGGTGATGGTGCACGCATCTATGAACCTGGTAAAAACCATTGGATTGTATTCTTTATTTTTTTTAATGTTTATTTATTTTGAGACAGAGCGCGCACGTGCGAGCAGGGGAGGGACAGAGAGAGAGAGAGAGACAATCCCAAGCAGGCTTCCCACTCAGCATGGAACCCAACACGGGGCTTGAACTCACCACCCTGAGACCAAGACCTGAGTTAAGATCAAGAGTCAGATGCTTAACCGACTGAACCGTCCAGACGCGCACACCCCTCCGCCACTTGTCATTTTTACTGCTTTCCTCATAAAGTCCTGTTTTGTCTGCTATTAGTACCGAAACACCATCTTTTTTGTTGTTGTGAAGTTTTGCCCGGCTTTTAACCCTTTCGTTCCCACCGTCTAGTGCTCCTTGATTTATGTGTGTTTCTCATAAACAGCATAGAGCTAGACTTCATTCATGTAATTGTTGCTTTTGCTTCAGTCTGAAAATCTCTGTGTGTATGGCTTAGATGACTATTAAGTGACCATCATTTATATATTTTTTCTGATGGTTGCCATTACACTGGACTTATTTCTACCATTTTATTTTGTGTTTTCTATTTACCTGCTTCCTCTTTGCTTATTTTTTTTTCCTCCTTCCCTGACTTCTGCGAGATCACACATGCTTTCTTAGTTCCGTTCTTCACCCCCACCTGTTTGGAGAACACATATTTTCATTCAATAAGTAGTTATCTTTATATATACTTCTCATTTTCACATGTTTCTCACAAACATCTAAGCAATATCTGTATCCCCTCCTTTTTTTTTTCTTTAAGTTTATTTATTTTGAGAGAGAGAGAGAGAGAATGAGCAGGAGAGGGGCAGAGAGAGGGAGGGAGAGAATCCCAAGCAGACTCTGGGTTGTCAGCACACAGACAGACACTGGGCTTGAACTCACAAACCACGAGATCATGGCTTGAGCTAAAATCAAGAGTCAGACGCTTAACCCACTAAGCCACCCAGGAGTCCCTGGATTGTATTCTTTAAATGGGTAAATTGTATGGTACCTGAACTGTATCAATAAGGCTTTAATTTTAGAAAATAATAAAACTATGCAAAGAAGAGCACCCAAGACGTGACCACACAAGGGAGAGTTGTTTCTTGGCCAGATGCTGCTCACCCAGCTTCTTCACACTTGAAAAAAAATTCTTGAAACTGTAATTATAGGCCCCTGTCTACTTCAACTTCACTTTTCAAGAAATGGAAAAGGACCACAATAACCCCTTGCTCCCGTTCAGTCTCAGCCTTAATACTCTAGCGGCAGGTGCACTGAGGGGGGCATCACCTGCTAGCTCATTTAAGTTGCTGCATGGAATTAAAACGAAAACCAGGGGCACCTGGGTGGCTCAGTCGGTTGAGCGGCCGACTTCGGCTCGGGTCATGATCTCGCGGTCCGTGAGTTCGAGCCCCGCGTCGGGCTCTGTGCTAACAGCTCAGAGCCTGGAGCCTGTTTCAGATTCTGTGTCTCCCTCTCATGACCCTCTCATGACCCCGTTCATGCTCTGTCTGTCTCTGTCTCAAAAATAAATAAAAGGTTAAAAAAAAATTTTAAACAAAAACCAGCATTTTACTCAGTCTTTCAGTATTTACTGGACACTTGAAAACTCTTGCAACCAGGAAGCATGTGGATTAATGAGCCCAGAGTCAAAAGAGTGGCTTCTGCCTTGGATGGTCAGTGGGCCAGTCATGACAAATGACCCAAGCCGAGTGGGGACCCAAGGGTGGACAGAACAGATATGCTCCTGCCCTCATTCAGCCTCAAGTCTAGTAAAAGAGGCAATCATGAGCCACGTCCTCAGCCCAGGGGAGGACCCTAAGGGACAGTGACAATACTGCAGGAGCTCCTGAACGAGAGGCCACACAAGGACTAGGCAGTTGAGAAGGTCCAGATGCCCACTGGCAGTCTCCCATGGGACCGGAGTGGGGTAACATACTGTTTCTTCATCTGGGTGATGGTTACACAGGTGTGTTTACTTTATAACAACTCGGCAAGCTATTTACCTGTGATTTGTGCATTGCTGTCTCCATACGTTATGCTTTCATAAAAAATTTACTTGAAAATACTCCGATTCAAATATTCCACTGGAATCAAACGTAGACACCTTTCGGCATCTCTCTGCACTTCCTCTCTAACTATGGCGCCCGCTTCCTCTCTATGGCGCCCGCTTCCTCTCTATGGCGCCCGCTTCCTCTCTAATGCAACTCACGCACTCCATCCTCATTCTCTATGCTCTAAGCTCACCAGCCTACATTTGGTGGCAGAAATGCCCAAATTGCCCTGGCCTGAGAATCTTCTACAGGCTTTTCTTCTGCCTGAGGTGCATTTGTCTGTTCTTCGCGAACTTCATATTTCTAAAAATCCCATCTCAGTTGAAATGGCATCCCCTCAGAGATGCCTGACCTCACCGCTCCACCTACATTGCCCGGCGCCCTGCAATGTGGTCCTGTCACAGTGCCCTGTGCATGTTTCTCATTGCACTAGACTCATTGCACGTTTGGGTCTTATCACCTGTCTCCCAGGATAGACTATAGCATCCATGGAAGCCAATGCTGTAGCTCACTCAACATTTTACCACCATGCCCAGTAAAGTGTTCGATGTGTAACACTTGTAAGAAGTGTTTGCAAATGAGTGAATAAAGAAACCGAAGGCAATGCTCAACCCAAGAGGGGAGCAAGGACATGGCCTTTCAGGCGCTGTGGCAAGACAATAAGTGAGGTGTGTTGGCAGAATCTTGCCCCCATCTAGTCACCCTAGACTAGCAATACTGGGAGATGATGAATTACAGTTACTCCTAGAGCCAACCTTTCAAGGGGAAGGTTGAATGGTGTTAAATGCATTTAATAGCACAATGAAAGGAACAAAGCCCCTGTAATTCCCACCATCTCCTTACCCCTACCAACCTGGGAAATCGGTGGCATCACAGCATCTTGATTCTTAACACAATGGCACAGGGGCAGTTCTGGCTTGTCAGAGGATGTGACTGTCAAAGCATCTTTGTGTGCAGGTGTGATGATGCTTTTCCCACACAGCAGGGACAGACTGCAGGCTGTAATTTTGCCCTGGCCCCCTATTATCAAAACCATACCATTCCTCCCTAACCTTAGAGTATATCTAAAAGTACTCCCCTAAATGTACCAGGTGCAGCCGGGGAAGGTCTCTTAATGCCGAAGGAGATGTTTAGAAAGTAGGAAGAGCTTAAATCAGCGCTGGTCAGAGAAAAGGCCAGCACCCCTGGGTCAGCCCTACACCAGTAACCTGCCCCCGGAAGGAAGCCATTGGCCAACCCCGGTGGCCTACTCTGACCAGCCACCTGCCCACAGCCCAACCCCTCACCTGAGTACAGCCTAACCCTCACTCTGTGCACAACCTGACCCTCACCCTGCCCACAACTTGACCCCTCAGCCTGGCCTCAGATGGACCCCTTGATTCCAGGTACACACAGTCTTGCCCTTCAGTGTACATCTTATTTCCTTATCCATACTGTGAACTTTCTGGGGCAAGACACCAATGCCTCCTGAGAAACTGAATATACAAGTGGACAATGACCAGACCATATTGGACAATAGACCCCTTCCCCACAATCTCTAGCAACCAGCCCAGGAAGTCAAATGCCCACAGCAACCGGCCTAGAATGGTCAGAAATTGTTCAGTGACTTCCAGCCTCTTTATTTCATGTACCCACGTCCAACCCAGGACCAACCAGGCAAAGGCAAATATGCTTCCCAAGCAGTCACATAAGATGCCTCTCTTCTAGCCAGGCTCCTTCCAGGGTCCCCAACAACCTCCAGTCACTGCATGCGTGCCTGAAGCCTTCCTTTCTATGTTTGCTGTAACACTTTCCCGCTCCCTGCCTGCCTTGAAGTCCCTGACAAATGCAAATAATGGTCCCTTGCTATGACAGACTCTGAATAAACAGTTTCTGTTTGTTCTCACCTAGGTGGTCTTCCTTTCTGTCCACAGTTTTCCTGGAGGTCCCAACAAGGCACCGCAGCCCCCAGCCTTTGGCCAGGTGCGTTATATGCTGACAACGTACTCGTGACTTCAAATCCACACCAGTGTGGTGAGTCAGCACTTCGGTCTGAACTCCCCTCTCTTTGCAGTGAGTCCTCAGCTACTTATTAGCAGCTCAGGGCCCAGGTTTTTTGGTGGTGTCTCCTTTGTTTGCATTCTTGGTAGAATTGGGCCATCCCTCTTCACCTCTTTGGCTGTCTTTTGTGCTTCCATTTTATGCTGTTCTGTTAAAATTCTTGGTCACAGGAAGGAGAATCACAGGCCAGAACACAAGCAGAGGCCCCCTGTAGACCTGTAGATCAAGCGAGCCTCACAGAGCATTGAGTTTGTGGTTCTCACCGCACTAGAATCCGTTCAAAGTGCTGTGGGTCACCAACAAAGCTACATAAGGTTCCTCTTCCATCTCAATACCTTGTCTAGACGGTCTTCTCTCCGGTTTTTCCGAAAGAGCACAAATTGTCAGGTCTGTATTTAGAGACAGTCAACTGTCAGGACAGGAGGTCCTAAGACACAAGGGGCCAAAGCATGACGTCTCTACCACCCACTGCCAGCTCTCATGGGGTCATCCAAGTCCTTTCCTCCTCCAGGAAAACCCCTGCCTCTAATTTGGATGTTAGAATCCAAATTCTCGTACCTGTCTTTCTAAATGGCCTGACTTCACCACGGATCATTTGGGGGATGCCGGGGAACACGTGACTTGCACACAATTGTTCATGTGAGAGAACTTTAGAAAACAAAGGGAAGAGGATATTTCGATCAGTGTACAGAGGTCCCCAAAGGAAATTCTGACTTAAACATTGCTTCACTGGAAGATTCTTTGGCCAAAGCTAATGAATAATTTGAAAACTTAAGTAACAGCAAACAAGCCTCTGCCTTTATCTTCCCCCTCCTTGCCCTCCAGTTACTTCCCTAGATGCAGCCCCGCCTCTGCCCCTCCCACCCTTCCACTGCTCCCCCTCCAGACCGCCAGTGACTCCTCCCTCCTCCTCCCTGCCACCCCCTACCCTTTCCCCAACAACTCCAAAGATCCTTAAATGCCAGTCACTGCTAAAGGCTCATGCCTACCACAGGCCAGGTATCCAGACAACTGTAGAATTTAAACCTTGGACCAGAACTGAATGAATAACTACAACGAAGGATTTCCCTAAACCCAGAGAAGACCAGCAACTATTCATAGAGGAATGCAGAATTCTTCTGGGAATTGAAGAATGTGACCCAGGGTTACCTGAGCTATTATCAATTTCACACACATTGCTCCGAACCTCACTGCTGAATCCCGGATGACAGAAGTTAATGAAACTGACCGGGATCTCTCTTACCACGGTAAACCCCACGGTCAAAAACAGGCCCAAAAAGTAGAGCGAGATCCCCCAAAATCCACACCTGAAACTTCTCTAATAAAAGTCTGTTGGGCCGGGTGCCTGGGTGGCTCAGGAAGTTGAGCGTCTGACTCTCGTTTTTGGCTCAGATCATAATCCCAGGGTCGTGGGATGGAGCCCCGCATCAGGCTCCACATTGAGCGTGGAGTCTGCTTGAAATTCTCTCTCCCTCTCCCTCTGCCCCTCTCCTCTGCTTGTGCACTCTTGCTCTCTCTCTCTAAAATTAAAAAAAAAAAAGTGTCGGGCCACAATTCTAATCATGCAAAAGAAGAAAAACTAGGCTATGGTGCCCTGTTGTTTGCATTGCTGTTTGTGTTTCAAACACCAACCTAAACATGTTCATGAAGGTATTTTGTAGATGTGATAAACGTCTACAGTCAGTTGACTTTAAATAAAGGAGATTACCCTCAATAACGTGGGTGGGTTTCATCCAATCAGCTGAAGGCCTTAAGAGCACAAACTGAGGTTTCCCACAGAAGAAGAAATTCTGCCTCAAGACTATAACATCAAAACCCTACCTGGGGCACCTGGGTGGCTCAGTCGGTTAGGCAACCACCTTCACTCAGGTCATGATCTCACAGATCGTGAGATCGAGTCCCGCATCGGGCTCTGTGCTGACAGCTCAGAGCCTGGAGCCTGCTTCGGATTCTGTGTCTCCCTCTCTCTCTGCCCCTCCCCCATTCAGATTCTCTCTCTCTCTCTCCTTCAAGAGTAAATAAACATTAAGAAAAAGAATTAAAACCCTACCTGAGTCTCCAGCCCACTGGCTTGCTCTACAGATTTCAGACTCAGGACTGCTATTTCATTCATCTCTCACCTGAATTTATAGCCGGCACTACAGATTTTGGTCTTCCTAATGCACAACTGAGGCAATCAATTCCTTTAAAATATATATATATATATAATTATATATATTTATATATATACATATTATATATATGTATTATATTATATATATTACAAGGATATATATATATTACAAGGATACGTGTAGGTATTATAAGCAAAAGGCACACTGGTAAAAGATCATTCCATTTTACAAAAGAAAAGTCCCTCCATTTAGGCCAATGAGGGTGCTCCAGAGAAGGAAAAAAACACTCAAAATCCTGCCTTATCCATAAACATCCAATGTAAATGACTGCACATAGCGATGGTCACCGTTAACAATTCTTGGTAGACATAAGTGCTACGGTTTATACAATAAACCTTCTTTGTTCAACTTCTTCCTCGGAGTAAACATACCACCCAGGTGGCAGATATTTCAAATAGCTCACGGAATTTCCCTGTCCTCCAGCCCGTAATGATAACCCTCGGGCCTTGACTGAAAAACTTTCCTTCCTGCTCTGTGTGAGGCCTCTGCCAATTTAATAGAAAAAGATATATTTGGCCAACAGAATTGTGACACGAAGTGTATACCAGAGGGACTCTTTCTTCAGGTTCCAGAGGACTTTTCTGCTCATAATCAAGTCGGGTCTGTTCTGGGTATGCCTTTACCTTCTCCTTTAGATTTGATGCATACACCCAAAAAAGCCCTGGACACCATTTGTGACTCTCGAAAGGAAATGCTTTGGCAGCTAGGTGCCAATCTCAACCAAGGTGTATTCGTTTCCTGTGGCTACTGTTACAAAGGAAACAAACCAGTGGCTTGAGACAACAGGAATTTATTCTCTCACAGTTCTGACAGTGGAAGTCCAAAATTCAAGATGGTGGCAGGGCCACACTCCCACCAAAGGCTCCTGCGGGGGATCCATTCCTCGCCTCTCCCTGCTTCTGCTGGCAGCTGGCAATCTCTGGCCTCCCTTGGCTCCTGGTCTCTGTTCTCTTGTCTCTGTCTTCACGTTGCTTCCTCCTCTGTGTATCTGTGTCTCATCTCCCTGTGGCTCACTCGTACCAAGATACTTATCATTGGGTATGGAGTCTACTTGGATAATCTAGGACGATCTCCTCATCTCAAGATCCTTAACTGAGTTGCATCTGCACAGACTCTTTTTCTAAAGAATGTAACATTCACAGGTTCCGGGGATTAGGAGGTGGACACATCTCTTGGGGAGCCACCAGTCAATCCACTACACAAGGTTTTGAAGCTAACTAAACCACCAAAGAATAGGTCTCTGGAGGGATTCAGAGAGGCCCTTCTAAAACACCAACATTTAGCTTCTGATTTTCAAAAGGAAGAATGGAGACCAAAAAACAATCTCTTCGTAACCTTTACTCACATAATCTCTGGCACTCTCAAGGTGGCCAGTTGGTAGAACCAGATGATCTCAAATGGATATTAGCTGAATGAGTCATCAGTGTTCCTCTGCTACGTCTGCGCAGACCCAGAGCAGCCTTCTGCCCAGATCAGAGCACTCTCTGGGCCCTGCAGGGTCCAGTGACCACCTTCCTTCAAAGGCCTGAGGCCCTAGACGACAGCTCAAGCCAAAAACCACAGGAACATGTCAGACGCGTTCCAACCCTGGGCCCTTTTGATTCCCTTTTGGGAGCAGGGACATGTACCACTGCAGTCCAGCTCCTACTGGTGCCTCCCAGAAGCACTCCTCCTAGAACGAAGGTGCCCGCTCCTGCCCTAGACAGACCAGGCTCCCTGGAATGTAGGAAGTCCTCCCTAGTTACCTCTTGCAAAAGGCTGGCAATCAGGGACAGAGACATATGCTCTAACCCTCGACAACACTCAGAGGTGTGCAGTCCTTCATGCTTTGACTCACTCACCGGTTTCTTCATTTGTTGATTCACATGTTCCTCCACCGACTGAACAAACTCCCTGAGCAACTTCAAGAGCCCAGGCCTGCACTAGCTGCTGGGCACAAAAAGACAATTATGTCAGTCACTGGAAATCCCAAGAAGGCCACTGTCTCCAGATACCACAGGTAAACAGTGAAATTACAAAGTACTAGAGAGGAATAAATCAAAGACAATGGAGACCCAAAGGAGGTGAGTGGGATTTTTGCAGATACTTAATCCCCACGTGGCACAGTTATTATCACCATTTTACATTCATGGGGGAAATGGGGGATCAAAGAATCAGTGACGGGGGCACCTGGGTGGCTCAGTCGGTTGGGCGTCCGACTTCAGAGCAGGTCATGATCTCACAGTCTGTGAGTTCGAGCCCCGCGTCAGGCTCTATGCTGACAGCTCAGAGCCTGGAGCCTGCTTCGGATTCTGTGTCTCCCTCTCTCTCTGCCCCTCCCCTGCTCATGCTCTGTCTCTCTCTGCCTCAAAAATAAATAAAACCATTTTTTAAAAATTAAAAAAAAAAAAAAGAATCAGTGACTAACCTACAGAAGAGAGAAGAAGGGGGAATTTGGTAGGAGCCCAAGGGATAAGGCATGAAGAACACTCAAGTGGGGAAGGCCAGTCTCACTTCCTAATTTTCTTCCTGGGATACTTGGGATTTTTTTTGCTTCCTCCATCCCTCTATCCTCCAGGGAATCATTATCAAGGGAAATCCTCCTTTTTTCACTGTCTTCTCCCGCAAATCTTGGCCCAGGAGAAAGGAAATGGAAAATGGCTTTGGGCCATCGTATTTGTGAGCTGGAAGGTTGACATCCCAGCAGGAGCTGTCTCAGCCTCCCTAATTGGGATTGGAGTCATGCAACCCTTCCTGGCCTCTCCAGTTGATTATAGGCCACTTCCTCTCAGTTGACCGGCCTATTTCAATTCTGTGTTAGGAAATCTCCCTCGTTAGCATTTGCTGCTCTGTTTGAGGGTCAGAGAATTGGTCAGGTTAGCAAAGTTTATCCCTGGAACTTTCTCATCTTTCTTTTCGTTTACCACAGAAGATTCTTATGGACCGTCTTCTCCTCTCCTGGCATTACACACAATGGGTAATCTGATCTCAGGGGCTGGATGAGATAGTAACTTTGTATGTCACCTCTACCAGCAGGTACAAAGAAAATGTGATGTAGTGAGAAACACTGGTTGTTGGAGTTAGGAGATCCAAATTATAAGGTAGACTTTTCGGCACTGATAAAGGAAGGTGATTCCCCATTGGCAGCGGGTGGATTCTACTCTAAAGGGATCGCCAACTCTCCATGAAGGTTAAAGCAATGCTAGCTGAGTCTCCACTGCTCACTTTGATTCCCCTTGTGCATTCCCAGAGCTGAGTGAGTTGGAATTCTCACCATCGCCAGTTCATTCCCAAATGGTATCCCAACTCACCTTTTTGCAGCAGGCTGTGCTGGCCATGTGCATGGTAGGATTGGTCAGAAAGGAAGAGCCACATGAAAAGCATCCACTGGGCCTGGATGGAGTGTTAGCTGGGGTTCAGAGAAGCCAATCTACTTACTCTTCTCACAATCCATCCACGAGGCATTGCCTAACTAATGCCCAAATCAATTCTTCCTGGGACTCTTGCTGTCCTGCAGCACAGACAGACTGGATGGTCATCAAATTCATTCCCTTTTCTCTGGGCAGTTGGCTGAACCACATTTCCCCCTTGCATCTAAGTGGGGGCATGGGCTTGGACAGAAGTGTTGTTTGTGGCTCCTAAAATGTCTGCATAATCTGCCGCAGTCCCCTCTGTTCTTTGGGCAGCTGGTTGTTGACAGTTTAGAAAAGGTCTCCAGGATCCTGGAGAATTTCCAGGCTCTGGGAAAAAGTGGAGCCACGCATTGGAAGGAGCCTGGATTCCTGAGTCGCCTCATAGAGATCTGTCCCTGAGAGCTGCCGACCAGGTACATTCACACTGGATGTTGAGTAGCGAGAATTAAAGTTTCGTTGCACTAAGCCACGCACACTCGGGGGTTGTTTATAACAGCTTTTAACCTACCACAACTAATCTCTGCCCCACTCGGAAAGTTTTCCACCCCAGTGGGTCTTCCAACTTTGTACGGTATCCTGCTTCTCAGCTTATTTCCTCTCCTAAGGAAAATTTAAAAATAAATAAATAAAAATTAAAAAGAAAGAAAGAAAGAAAGAAAGAATATCTCTTAGGAGCAAAAGCAAACACAGCTGCAAAGCAAACACCAACTCCAAGGGTCTGCAGAGCCGTGGGCTGCTTGCCAGGCTCTGAGTGGGGTATCGTTCTCTTGGCTCCCGTACCCAGCCTCTACCATTTCCACTGTGACGGGAGATACAGCCACTAACTTCCAACTCCCCTCATTTTAAGCAAAAATTAGCATAAGTAATCAAATCATAACTGGCCTCAGGGTGCGTGGGTGGCTCAGTCAGTTGAGCGTCCCATTCCTGAGTTCTCCTCGGGTCATGATCTCATAGTTCAAGGGACTGAGCCCTGCATCGGGCTGTATGCAGAAAGCACGGAGCCTGCTTGGGATTCTCTCTCTCCCTCTCTCTCTGCCCCTCCCCCACAAATGCATTTTCTCTCTCTCTCAAAATAAATAAATAATAAATAAACCTTTTTTAAAAAATCATAACTGGCCCCAAGTTCCCTGCAGGCTCAAGGGATGGGGCTAGAAGGACAGATTACAAAGTATCTCCTTCCGGCAGACAACATCCTTTCCCCGGATTCTCCCTGACCCACGACCACCAGGAGGTGCCAGTCCTGAGCTCCGAGCTCTGCTAGGTTGAGGGTGAGGGGAGGTAGCCTTGAGACCTCCCCCCTTTACCCATTGCCCCTGCTGACCACAGTATGTATCTGGGGCGAATGGCACAATTAGGGAGATCGGGAAGGCTGAGGTCATGGGTCAGTCAGGATTATAGGTCTGGTGGTAGTCAGGGGTATAGTCAAGCGCTGGTAAGCTTAAAAGTTAGGCTAGGACTAGAGATCCGTTTGCAGCTGAAGAATAGACTGGATGTCCGTGTTCTTCACAGGGACTGATACCGGGAAGTGGCAGCTTTAACCAGGTCTGCCAATGATATGTAGGAGTTTGCACCCTTTCAGATTCCACTGCTATATGGGGGGGGGGGGGGAGTAGTGGAAAAGAGTTCCTCTGGATTTAGATCTTCTTTGAAGATTTAATCGGAGAGAGTCTCCCGGACTCAGATATCAAACCAGAGAAAACTTCTCCTCCTCCTAACTCTTAGGAACGCTTTCTGCTATTTGAATGTGAGCCCCAGAATGGCAGGGACTTTGCTTTATTCAACATCATATCCCCACTGCCAGCAACAGTCGCTGGTTTAAAGCAACCGTCATTACCTTGTGTTGAATGAACGGATAAAGGCTGGTGGGGTGGGAGGGAACTGGGGGCTGCTGGTCCCCGAAAACAGGATACGTATCAGGAACACCTTCTCCATCAGCGTTCTCTCCCATTCAGCATTCTGACTCTGAAAGTGACAACTGCCTGCAGCATCTTCATGAGGGAGGAGGAGGTCCAGATCTCCTCAAATCCCTCATGACCTTTCGTAGAGGCTGAAGTCCAGGTTAACCAGCGCAGGAGTTAACTTCTCAGTTGTAGGATGAACTTCTCCTTTTTCTTTACACTCGCTCTAAAGGGGGTCTCATAAGGGAGGGGAGATAAACGCAGCTGCTAAGTTGTCCATCTTAAATAGAAGCTTTTGCCACTGGATCGCAGAGAACCCAAGGGCCACCAGGGCTCGCCTTGCTTTCATTCCAACTCCCTACAGTAACTTCTCAAAGACCCAAGAAAAAGGTGAACGATGCAATGGGAAAACTGAGGGCCTTGGAAAAGCTGTTTCTAAGCTCAGACTCTGACAGCTTTGGCTTCCTGGGCTGGGGAGGTCGGTATGAGAGGGTGTTACCCATATCTCAACATTTCTCCCATTTTCTGCTGTTTCTCCAAAGCACTCGCTCATCTAGGACTCTCAAACATCCCGCCCTGTGTCATCCACAACTAGCGGGGCACCAAAGCCGTGAGTTCTCCACCTCTTCCCAGACAGCTCTCCAAATACACCCTCATCTCCCTGGAACAGCTCAAGCCTTCCTCATCCTGCACCTACACGCTTACCACTGCCCTGCAATTCCCTTCTCCCTGCCACCCAGAGTGTCCAGCATGATCCCTACCTACCCTGCTTAGTATCTTAACGTCAATCAAAGGAATGATCCCTTTTTGTCCCTCCCTACCCAGTCCTGCTAGTTAGCAAGAGGCTCCTCAAACCCAACCCTCCACCTGTGTCTCGGGTTCATACCAGCTCCACAACCCCTCGGCCCTCAGCCCTCCCTGTCCAAATCTTGCCCTGCCAAGCCTCACTCAGCCAACAAACCCAGGCACCGTTCTCAGGCTTCAATGCATATTAACTTATCCAGTGTTCACATCATTAAATAGACACTAACTTCTCTTATCCTCATTTTACAGATGAAGAACTGAGACACAAAGAAGTCAAAGAGCTCATATGGGACACAGCCCAGATTTGGAGTCAGACAGTCTGCCCACCCACCCCTCCCACGCCCACTCTTTAACCATCGGGCCAAGTGCCCTTTCCCACCCTCCTGCACTTAAAACCCTCCCTCCCCAGAAGAAGGCCCTTATTTAGTGTAGCAAAGAAGTTTTATTACAACTTCTGATAGGAAGCAAAGTAACAAGGCAGAAGTTGGTATATGCGAACCGATGTGTGGTGGGCAGGGTCCGAGGGCCTTAACCATATAGTCTTTTGTTCCTTTTCCCATCACAGGCCACACTGGCATCTGATCTCTCCCGGTCTCTCTCCACTCCACGGCACTGGACAGAGGTGTTTGAGACCCTCGCCCGGCCGGCGGCTTGAAAGGAGTAAGGAGGTGCGGCAGATCCATCCAGGCAATCCCAGGAGGCGACCCGCCGCGGTATTCCGCGGTCCAGTCCGCAGTCCGCAGATCCCGGGCGCTTGCTGCTCTCTGGCGGCCAGAGCCGGGAGCCCGAGAGCCCGGGGACCCGGGAACCGCGCCGTCTCCGCTCCACGCGCCCAAGGGCACCAGCGAGTGACCGAGAGACAGGGGGAAAGGGCGGGAGGAAAGGGGACGCGGCGGAGGGGCAAAGGGGAGGAGGTCCGGCAGAGGCGCGGAAAGGGGCGCGGGAAGGGGTGCGGAGCCGACCGCCAGAAGAGAGGGCGGGCGGGGGCACCCGCGGCGACCTGCTGCCTCGGGGCCGGAGCGGGCGTCAGCGCCGCGGCCCCTCCGGACCCCAGAACTGCCGCTCGCCCGGCGCGCACTGCCCCTTCTCCCGGCGAGTGGGGCGCCCCCTCCCTCGGCGCCGACCGCCCCCTCCTCCTTCCCGGCGCTGCCCCTCCTCCGTCCCGCCCCCCGCGCCCGGTGGAAAGCGAGCGCCGCAGTGGCTTTGCCTGCACTGCCCGGCCCCTGAGCCGCCGATCTGCCCGCTCGCCTGGGCACGCTCAGAGAGCGGCGCGCATCCCCGGCCCCCGGCTCTTCGCTCCGACTCCGCGACACCAGCCTCGGGAGCCCCGGCCGCCGCGCCGCCGGCCCCGATCCGCTGGCGGACAGCCGCGCTCCGCGTTACAGCAACTCGGGCAGGACCCCGACGGGACCCGCGCGCCAGGCTGCCGCCCGAGCCCCGCGGCTATGCCCGGGGCCCCTCGCCTGTCCGGCCGCTCGTCCTGCGCCCGGGCCCGGCCCCCGACGGCCGCGCGTTGAGATGACTTTCCGCGACCTCCTGAGCGTCAGTTTCGAGGGACCCCGCCCTGACAGCAGCGCCGGGGGCTCCGGCGCGGGCGGCGGCGGGGGCGGCGCGGGCGGCGCGGCCGCCTCGGAGGGCCCGGCAGTGGGCGGCGTGCCGGGAGCCGCCGGCGGCGGCGGCGGCGGCGGCGGCGTGGTGGGCGCGGGCAGCGGCGAGGACAACCGGAGCTCCGCTGGGGAGCCAGGGGGCGCGGGCGCGGGCGGCGAGGTGAACGGCACCGCGGCCGTCGGGGGGCTGGTGGTGAGCGCGCAGGGCGTGGGCGTGGGCGTCTTCCTGGCCGCCTTCATCCTCACGGCCGTGGCGGGCAACCTGCTGGTCATCCTCTCCGTGGCCTGCAACCGCCACCTGCAGACGGTCACCAACTATTTTATTGTGAACCTGGCCGTGGCCGACCTGCTGCTGAGCGCCACGGTCCTGCCCTTTTCGGCCACCATGGAGGTTCTGGGCTTCTGGGCCTTCGGCCGGGCCTTCTGCGACGTGTGGGCCGCTGTGGACGTGCTGTGCTGCACGGCCTCTATCCTCAGCCTCTGCACCATCTCGGTGGACCGGTACGTGGGCGTGCGCCACTCGCTCAAGTACCCCGCGATCATGACCGAGCGCAAGGCGGCCGCCATCCTGGCACTGCTCTGGGCCGTGGCCCTCGTGGTGTCCGTGGGGCCGCTGCTGGGCTGGAAGGAGCCGGTACCCCCTGACGAGCGCTTCTGCGGCATCACCGAGGAGGCAGGCTACGCCGTCTTCTCCTCGGTGTGCTCCTTCTACCTGCCCATGGCCGTCATCGTGGTCATGTACTGCCGCGTGTATGTGGTAGCTCGAAGCACCACGCGGAGCCTCGAGGCGGGCGTCAAACGAGAGCGTGGCAAGGCCTCCGAGGTGGTGCTGCGCATCCACTGTCGCGGCGCCAGCACCGGCGCGGGCGCCGGCGCCGACGGGGCCCACGGGACGCGCAGCGCCAAGGGCCACACCTTCCGCAGCTCTCTGTCCGTGCGCCTGCTCAAGTTCTCCCGCGAGAAGAAGGCGGCCAAGACGCTGGCCATCGTCGTGGGAGTCTTCGTGCTCTGCTGGTTCCCCTTCTTCTTCGTCCTGCCGCTTGGTGAGTGACCCCTCTCCAGCCCCTTCCCTTCCGCCTTGAGCCTGTGGCCGTGCCTTCCCTGCACCCAGACTTGGATGGCCTTCCCGGGCGGAGGGTGCCTCTCCACCTGAGCATGGAAGGTTGACTCAGTAACCCTCCTGGACGCTTAGGCGGGTGCACTTTGTGGGCGACAAACGAGAGGCCTTTCGTGCCTGCAGGATTCATTTTCCAGGCTTCTGACTTCTGTCCTCCCTCTGAATTGCCGTTCCGAGCCCAACCCCCTAACTATAAAAGGTCGGTGGAATCTGTGAGGGCACATGCCCATAGCATGTGGTCAGCGGTGTACATGTTCCTCTACATACCCGCCCTCCCAGCACACACCCAGATGTAAATGCCAGACCCCCTGCCCCTCCCCCGGAGGTGGGTGCACTGTGGGTGGGCCTACTTTCATTCAAGGCCAACATGCATGTACATTAGCAGGTACTGGAAGCCACCTGCTTTTTCCCACACTCACTCCTCCCTGTCTGTGAAAGCCCTGGGCTCTCACTTCCGAAATCCCCTCGTGGGGGGGGGGGGGGGTGCCTGTGTGCCATGAGAAGGAAAGGGATAGGGGCAAATTATCAAATGGGAAGTTAATATCGTTCATGGTTGTTTCTGACATTTACTGAGTCCTTTTTCTGAGAACTTTCTTATCTCTTTCGGCAGGCTCCCTGCTGTCCTGGGAGGTAGGCGGCTGTTCTCAGGGGCTTAGTTCCACCCCTGAAGGCCCCTCCTAGAGGGCCTTGGGCTGGGTCAGCACAGGGAGCAGAAGGGGAGCAGCATCTCTGGGGACGCATTTGCCCTGAGTCATTTTGCCCATGTCTGCAAGCTCAGTTTGGGGCCTCCCGAGCTGCCTTTCCCAGGCCTCGCTCCCTCCACACTGTGCGGCTGAGTCAGGAAGGGGACAAGGGCTTCCCTCCTGCTCCCCTGCAGGCCCTCTCCATGCAGCAGCCGGAAGTGAACTTTATGCATTATAGATTAGCGTGTCGCTGTCTACTAAAACCCCTCAATGCTTTCCACACTGCCCTGGAAACAAAATCCAAACTCTCCACCATGGCCTGTGAGGGTGACCTTCAAATTTATTATTGTCCAAACCAAAATGAGACATTATGAATATTTATGCTGGGATCACAGGCACAAACCAGGACAGCGGGGGCAGACCCGGACACAGGGTCCCCCTCCTGGAAGGAGGGCCTTGAGTGTTGGCCTCATGACTTTGCCACCCTACCGCTTCCTCACTGCGCGCTCTGGCTCCCGTGACCCTCTTCCAGTTCCTTGCCCACACCGAGCTCATGCCCTTGCATTTGCTCTTCCCTCTGTCTAGCCTGCCTCCCCCCACCCCCATCCCCGGCTAACCTGAGGTCTCCGTTTCAATGTCCCCCTTCAGAGAGGCCTTCCCAGACACCTCAGTCTCAGCGTGTCCTTCTCTGTATTTTTCTCCCTGAGGGGACAAGTTTCTGTTCCCTCACATCTGCGTGTTGCTTGGCTGGTGCCTGACCTCCCCGCACTGGCCAGAAGCTCTTCAAGTCCAAGGCTGTGTGGTCACCAAATCCACAGTGCCCAGCACAGTGCCTGGCATGTAAGGAGCAACGTAGCACAGCAGCAAGCCCCGCGGGCTCCGGCTCCAGATAGCCTGGGTTCAAGTCCCAGCTCTGCCCCTGACTCGCTGTGTAACTTCGGGCAAATCCCCGAACCTCTCTGTGCCTCTGTTTCCACATCTGCAAATTCAGGACGGTGGTGATGGTAGCAGTGCCCACTTGCAGGGCCACGACAGGAGTTCAGTGAGTTATTACGTGTGTATACAAACGTCACATGTCGTGAGTGCCATGTAAGCCATTGCTATTATAGTAGCTGCTTGCTGAATATATCAGCTGCTCGTTGAATAAATCACTGACTTGGAAATCAGCCAGCCAGAGGCTGCAGTGGGGGTAGAGGGAGGCAGGGACACTGAGCCACACACTTGGAGGGTTGGGCAGGCAGCCAGGAGAAAGCCAGTGCGCCACCCCCCCCCCTTTAGAAACCTGCCCAGGATTTAGAACGTTCTGCACCCCCGACCAGACTCGCCACCCAGGCTCCTTTCTCCCCCCAAACAACCCCCGCCATGTCCCTGCCCAGCTGTGCCCCGTCCTGGGTGCCCTCATTCCCCTCTGCCGTTCGCTTCACACTGGCCCCCTGTAGGGAATGATCAAGCTGTGTACAGAATTATGTTCTTTTATAATTTGGGGTTACAGAATGATGAACAGATAAGGAGAAGATAATATACCAAGCGCCCCTGTACCCATAATCACCCATATTGAACAGATGTTAACATTTTGCCATATTTGCCTCAGATCCTTTTCTTTCTCTTTTCGAAGAAATAGAACCCGGCCTCAAGTAAGTCCCCTCCTGCTGTCCCTTCTTCCTTTTCTCCCTCCCTCCGGAGAAGTGAATGTGGAGTCTGTCACCCCCATTCGTCTGTTTATACTCTTACCGCTGACATCCCCATCCATAGTAACGTACAGTGTGACTTTAGGATGTATGTAAATGGCATCAGGCCGTGCACATCATTCTTGAGTTTGCCTTTTCATTATGTTGGTGAGATTTATCCACGCCGGTCCATCTTAGCAGCAGTATCATATTCCGTGCGAGGGTGTTCCGTGGGGTGTTGATGGAGGCTTCTGCCGGACGTTAGAGTTTTCACATTTTTCACTGTTAACAGTCAACAAAGGGCTACTGGGTTTGTTTGTTTTTTGGTTTTTGTGGGGTTTTTTTTTTTTTGACATTTAGAGCACGTGTGCTGCTTTTCCAGGAAGTCATCCCTATATTTCCATGGCCTTTGGCTCTTTTTCAATCCTTCCATCTCTGCTGCTCCTCACGCTTGGTGTGGGACCCCCAGCGTGTCCTTGTCTCCTCCCTCCTGCCAGTCTGTGCTGTGCCCAGCCTCCTGAGCCCCAGGGAAGAGCCCAGAGCCCTGGTGGAGCCAAATTGAGTGGAATCTGGCACTAAGGAGTACGCAGGACAGAGGCCAAGCAGGGAACCAGAATATTCTGATCCGCCGTGGTGTGGCTTGGAGGGTGGGGCAGGGCCCCAGAGAGAAGGGGGAGCAGAGCTTGTAGTCGGGGCGGGAGTGGCCTGAGGGCTATGCAGAAAGGAGAAGGGGCCAGGAGGTCCTGACACCCCCAGCACTGGGCCCAGGCCTGGGAGGAAGGAGGTTTCTTTGAAGGAACAGGGAAAATTCTGAGCAACAACTTTTGGGGGGAATGTGGGATCCAAGGGGATGGTATATCTTGGTATGAAAGTACCAATATATGGCTGGGGCGGGGGATGCTGGGAACTTAGATAAAGGGGACCAAGAATGGAGGTGGTTGCCAAAACACGAGCATGGGGTACAGTCTCGCAGAAAGAGGATGGAGGGACAAAGAGAAGAGAGGGGCTGGGGACAGTGCTTCGGGGAGCACCCACTTTGAAGGAACCAGAAAGCGGCAGAGAAGGAGAGCACCAGGAGGACAGGCATCTCCCTCCTTCCAGGCCCCGGTCTCCATGCCGGGTATGACCAGCACTAGAGTTGGAAGGATTGAGAAAGAACAGTGTGTGCCAGCTCGGGCTATAGACTGTGGCACCTAGTAGGGCCACAACCCAAGGGTTGTCAAACAGACCCAGGGTGCCCCTCACCCATTCCTCTGCACACAAAGCTGAGTGGAAGTAGGAGCCACAGCCACAGCGGCGACACAGCCGGTGAGCAACCCCAACATCCCAGAGACCATTGAGACCCTTAGGAAGGGATCCCAGTGTCCCAGAGGGTCATTGGTCCTGGGGCCATGGGACTGCCATCTATAAACCTGAAATGCTGTGGGTCAGGCCAGCGTGACAGCTGAGAGAGACACAAACCCGTTGTCCTGAACCATGGAGCCTCTGGGGGCCCAAGACATTGGCTAGAAAAGACTGAGTGAGACACAGGCACCGCACCTGAAATCCTGAGGGGTCAGGAGAGGGATCTCCCACACCTCCACTGTCCCCTTTCCCCATAAGCAGCAGCAGCAGCAGGGCACGTGACAGGCAGGCAGAGGGTCAGCTCAAAGAACCTGATGTTCTTTCTATCACGTGTCTGACCCCAAGATGCCAGTCACAAGGCCAGGAAGGGCGGCATTGGCTCCTTCTGGGGCACCTGGGGAGCTGTGTATGGACACAAGAAGCGTCGCTCACCCTCATGGGAGGGTGCCCACCTGCCTGGCATTCCCTGCTGATGCCCAGCTGAGCCATCCCATCCACCAGAGTGCCCCTGCATCCTGGTTTGCCTAGGACCAGTCCTGGTTATTTATGCCTGTGGACGGGCATGATTACTAGTGATGCTCCCCTTTCAGTCTCAAAGGTGTTCCAGGCTGAACAACAGAATATACGGTCACCAGTTCTTGGGGCCTGTGGAGGAGGGGCTCTTGGAAGCCCTTTCAGATATGTCCCCCCTCCCCTCACCCCAGCAAGCTGGCGCGGAACTTAGAAAATCACAAGACATTGTGTAAAGGCCCCTCCTGACATCTAGAGGAACCCAAACTTACGGAATACGTTTGGAGAGGGGCAGCAAGTTTGTACCTGCTGCCTGAAGACTTCCACCGAGGACGCCCAGAGAAAGGGGGCATGGTGCAGGCTGGGGCCGGCCGGAAGTACACCTGATTAAAGCCTCTGGCCCAGGGCACTTAATGCAGGAGTCCTCTCACCCCCCCCAGAGGTATGGGGCAGTGTTTGCGGGTAGAAATCCCTGTGGGCAAGAGGGGAGCAAAGGAACTGGGGGAACCTTGCCCTGGCAAGCCCCCATCTGCAGAAGAACTCCCCCCTGGGACCTATACACACACACACACACACTCACTCACTCACTCATGACAGCCCCACCCTAGCAACCACAGGCAGACCCCCATCCTGCACTTGGTTGGGCAGGTCACCAAGCCTCACTGGCCTCTGAATTGGCCTCAGAATGTGCTCAGTCACGCAAAGCAGCCTCAGAGGCTCAGAGCGCACAGTCCCCTTTCAAATACAGGGCGTACAAGCTGTCTGGAGGCTCAGATACCAGAAGTCCCAGGACAGTCCAGCCACAGTCCCAGAACGCCACCTCCAGCCATCTGTGAGCCATACCTGGGCCTCCCTCCCACACTGTCAGTCTCAGCCCTGTGATATCACTGTCCACCCCGACCACCCCTAGATTTAGTTAGGTACTCCTTCGTGCTCCCCTAACACTCCACACATGTTTTGATCACAGTGCATTGTAATGGCCAATATTCTTACACATATCGCAAAGCATGAGGGCAGAGGAAACTATACATGTGTAGATACAGAAGCGTGAAGATATTTGTGGGGTGCCCTGTGGCTTGGGAGATGCGGAATGGAGAGCCTGTAAGAAGAGGGGTCACAAGATGAGACAGGAGGCCATCAACAGGAGAAAAGGGAAATAAATTGTGGTGTTTTCATTGGCTGAACTACCATACAGCGAGGAAAAATAGCAACCGTGTTGCCTGCAGTTAAGGTGGATGAATTTCACGGACACTGTGTTGGGCAACATAAGCCAGATCTGAAGTTAAAAGCATGCATACTAGATGATTGTATGTGTATGAAGTTCAAAAACAGGCAAAACCCATTGATGAGAAAAATCAGAATAGTGGGTATGTGTAGTAGGTGGTATTGACTGGAAGAGAGAGCAAAGAAACTCACTATATGCTAACTAATTCGGATGTAAATTTTAAAAAATAAAAAAAAATTAATAAAAAGAAGCCTTCTGAAGGACTGAGAATGTTCTAGATCTTGGTCTGGGCAGTGATTACATCGGGGTGTGCACATCACATAGTCATCAAGCTATATTCTTGCAATGCATGTGCTTTCTAACTTGACTGTCATCATCTTGTGGCTTAATTAGAGAGAAGACAGGAGGAGGCAGAAGAGAGGCTTGAGCCATGCTGAGGAATTGGTGTCCAGACTGGAAAGCACACATTGGCAGCCAGCTATGGAGGGTAGCGTGTGCATGTGCATCTGAGAGTGTGGGAGGACTCATCTCCCCAAGTTCCCCGAGGTCGTGCAGGGACCTATGGTCACAGGGGGAGCCGTGGGGGATGCTTTGCTGCAGGTCCTAAGTAGTGGCATCACTGTTCCCTGGCCCAAAAGCCTGAAGAAAGGGCTGGCAAGCCATCCCCTCTCCGTGCCTTTGCGGAACCTGGCACATAGTAGGTGCTCAGTTAATGTGCACAGAGGGAGGGAGGGGTAGAACCCACATCCTCCCTCTCTTCACATCCTTCCAGGACAAGAGTCTGAGTGGCAAAGCACAGCACTCTTTTTTGTTTGTTTTGTTTCATTAGGAGAACACTTAACATGAGACCTACCCTGTTAACGCATTTTGAAGTGTATGATACAATATTGCTAACTGTAGACACAGTGTTGCACAGTAGATGTCCAGAATTTATTCATCTTAAGTGAACGTTATACCTGTTGATTGACAACTCCCTTCCCCCTCCACCAGCCCCCGGCACCCACCATTCCACTCCTTGATTCCCATGACCCAGTCAACCCAAGGCCAGTCTTGGTTCATCCCAAACCCCACCCACTGCCCCACCACTGAGGATTCTTTTGAAAGAACATCCAGACATCATATCAGTTCATCTGTAAATTCTTCAATATATATTTCTAGAATGCAAGAACTTTTTGAAAAATAGCCACAATCCATTATAATGCAAAAAAAATGATTGTTTAATATCAAATACTGTCTACTTAGTGTTCAGATGTCACCAGTTGCCTCATAAATTTGTGGTTTGTTTGAATCAGGATCCAAATAGGGTACATGTTGCAGGTGGTTGATTTGCCTGCTAGGTCTCTTAAATTGTAAGATTCTCCTCTCCCCACCTTTTCCTTGCAATTTATTTGGTGAGGAAACCAGATCATTTGTCCTAAAGAGTTGCCCACAGTCTGGAGTTTGCATCCGCATGGTGCCATTTAATGTGTCCCTCTGTTCCCTGCACTTCCTATAAACTGGCTTGATCAGATTCCGGTTCAGGGCTTTGGCCAAGAATTCTATTTGGCGCCGTTAAGATTGGTCAGAGGCTCAGATGCCTGATAAGATGTTTCAGGCTCAGCTTGTACTTTTTTTCCCCCCAGAACCTGGGAGCCACCATTTCTCTGAAGAGCCTTAGTTTCTTTTAGTAGTAAATGATCATTTAAAGACCACAGTCTGAGCTCTCAGCTGTTCAGTGATATTGAGTTAGTCCCTGATTCAGCAGATAGAGCTAGGAAGTACTAAGAATGAATGAATGAATGAATTTATGGATGAGAGAGAGAGAGGAAGAGAGAGAGGAGACAGAGGAAGAGAGAGGGAGGGAGGGAGGGAAGAAGGAAAGAAGGAGGGAGGGAGTGAAGGAAGGAAGGAAAGAAGCAAGGAAGGAAGGAAAGGAAGGAAGATGGGGGAGGGGAGAAGGAAGGAAGGAAGGAAGGAAGGAAGGAAGGAAGGAAGACCACTGACAGGGTGTACCTAGGAACTGCTCCTCTGCCTACATCCCTGCTGCTACAGAAGGGTGTCCAAAGCCAGACAAGTAGTTCCCTGCCAGCCCCACAGAGTTCATGGATCCTGAGGCAAGCATGGGGGGCACAGGACTTCTGATCTATTCCTGGTCCGTCTCAAGCCAGGGGACCTACCAGTTACCTCTCACCATGGAAAACTGGCAAGGCAAGTTATCCAAGAGAATTGGCTTGGCACAGCTGGCCCCACAGTGCCCTCAAATCACCCCTCTGTGTTCTCACAATTCATCTGAGAACGGGCCCCTATCCAGGTCTCTTCTTCCCAACAGCCTTCCATGATTGTGCCCACTTCAAAATGGCCTTATCTCATACCACTCTCCCCTTCCCCTTCTCTGTTCCAGTGATCCTAACTTCTGTGTTGGCCTCCAGCGTCTCAGGTGCCCTGCTGCCTCAGGGCCTTTGCACATTCCCTTTCCACTGTCTGGAATTCTTTCGTCAGATGGATGCATGGCTCACTGCCTCACAAGGTCTTCAGGTCTCAGCTCAAGTGTGCTTTATTAGGCTTGTCTGACCCTTTAGAGTATAGCAAAGAGGTCTGCTGGTGGCAGAGGTCCCAGCCTCTCTTGACAAAGGAGCTATTGAAAGCCACTGAGTGAGACGTTGAGAGAAGTGGCAGAGAGAAAGCAAGTCTAGGGCTGGGAATTCCTTCTCTCCTAGCCTTGCTGGCAAGAAGATGCCTGAATATCTAAATGAATGTGGTATTTTTTTTAATGTTTATTTATTTATTTCAGAGAGAGAGAGAGAGAGAGAGAGAGCAGGGGAGGGGCAGAGAGAGGGAGACAGAGAATCCCAAGCAGGCTCCACACCATCAATGCAGAGCCCAATGCAGGGCTCAAACTCACGAACCCACGAGATCGCGACCTGAGCTGAAATCAAGAGTCAGAGGCATTTCTGACTGAGCCACCCAGGCACCCCTGAATGTGGTATTTTTAACCCCGCTCTATCTCTCTGGCCAGAGACAATGGCTGCCTGGGGATGGAAAAGTGACTCGTGATGGAGGGGGTGGAAGAGGGGGCAGGCTGGGTGCAGCCTGATATTTCATGGTCGGCTGCAAGTTATGAGCAAGGCTGGCTGTGAATTCTGACATTCTGCCAAGAACAAGTTTCCTTCTGGTGATGCCAGAAGAGTGCTGTTAATCACACAGTCCGCCCCATGGCTTCAGAGCAGCCACTCCTCAGCGAGGCTTGGCCAGATGGGTCCAGCTGCAGGCCTAGCCGGCTCCTCAGTAGCATCTCCTACACCTGGACGTCGCCGGTCCTTAGGAGAGGGGACTGGCTTGTGGTCATCAAGGCCCCAAACACAAACCTCACAGGCTGTGTCAGTGTCCCCAACCATGTGTGGGCCAGGCTGGCCCAGCCAATATACCATAGGATAAACTTACCTGCCGACAAAGGAGAGGCCCTGCCTTTTATGACTGGTGGACGTCCAGCCCTCCCTGGACATTAGGTTAGGCTCCTGACAGAGGCGCCCCAGTGTAGGGAATGGGGAAGGGCAGGTGGAAGCAAGCCTGATGGACGCTCACGTGAGAGCCAGGTCAAGGAGAAGAGAGAAGCAAGCAGGAGTTGTTTGTGGTTTGCGGTCATCTCCCACCTGCGTTCTTACTGCTTCTCCTCACAGGCGCCTAAGTACAACCCCTCAGCCCCTGCTCTGGGTCAGGCACCTGTGTTCGCGGCCAGGATGGAAACAGCCATCAATCTCATTCCTGCCTTCGAGAAACCGGGAGCCTAGAAGGGTAGACAGAGCAGTAACAAATTTTACTAAAATGCAGGCTTGCATGAAAGGGCACCCAGGCTTGGTGGGGAGAACATCTGACCTGAGGCCAGAGGACGGGGTGGGAGGAAACAGTTGGGGCCAAGCAGAAAGGCAGGAGGCCAGCCCCTGTGGGAAGTCCTGCCTGCAGCTTCAGCCTTCGGCTTGGGGGCAGATTTGGAGGGCAGCAAGCTGTAGACAGCACCATGCCCTAAAAAGCCTTGAATGCAACACCAGAAAGCCTGGGCTTGGTCCTCAGAGCCACCGGAAGCCACTCACGCTTTTCAGAGGGATAAGGAGAGAAACCCGTTTTAGAAAAGGCCTCCAGCAGCTATGTGCAGAGTGGAGAGGCCAGAGGACCCCAGGGGCAGTCCCAGCCACGCAAACAAAATGAGATGCCAGACTAAGCAAAGGCTTCAGGAGCGAGGTGAAGGGAGGGGGACCCCCTCTAGAGAGAAACTTGAATGTCCCGGGCGTGATGGCCGGGTGGACACGTAAGGTAGAGAAGAGGGACTCCTTCGGCAAATTCAGCAAGTGTTCAGCACCTACTGTGTGTTCGGGGTGCTCAGGAGATCTCTGGGGCCACCGGAGTGCCGTGCCAAGCAAAACAGGCACGAGTCCTGCCCTGTGGACTTTGCTGCAGAGAGAGATGATGGACAAAATGAAAAATAGCACGGGAGACGGCAGGAAGTGCCAGGGGGCAGCAACGGTGCCAGCTGAGGGGGGTGGGGGGTCGCGGGCGGGAAGACCATGCAATTTTCCGTGGGAAGACAGGGAGATGTCACCACGAAAGTGAGGGCATGAGCCCTGTGGGTATCTGGGGTAAGAAGATTCTAAGGCAAAGCAAGTGCAAAGGCCCAGGGTGGGAGCGTGTCCGGCATGTTCAAGAAGCAACATGGAGGGCAGTGTGGCTGGAACAGTTGGGGGGCAAGTAGGAAGAGGGGACAGCAGAGAGGTTGGGGGCCACATGTTGAGCTGTGTAGGTCATGGGGTCTTAACAGAGAGGGGGAAGGGCAGCTTTTAGAGAGTCTGGGAGGCCAAGCAGTGATATGATCCATTTATATGTTTAAAGAGTCACTCTATGGTCGCCTGGGTGGCTCAGTCGGTAAGGCATCTGACTCTTGGTTTCAGCTCAGGTCATGATCTCGCCATTCGTGAGTTCGAGCCCCATATTGGGCTCTGTACTGACAGCACGGAGCCTGCTTGGGATTCTCTGTCTCTCTCTCTCTCTCTTTCTGCCCCTCCCCCTCACATACATGTGCTCTCTCTCTCTCTCTCTCTCTCAAAATGAATAAACATTTTTAAAAAACAAAAAAATAATCACTCTAGCTGCTGGGTTGAGGATAGATTGCAGGGTATAAGGGTGCAAGCAAGAGACAGTGGGGAGGCTACTGAGTTCCTCAAGGCGGGAGATGATGGTGTCTTGTATAGGGTAGGAGGGCCGCTGGAGTAGGGTACTATTGAGTTCTGACCTCAGGCCCTTCCTCTCTGCCTTCAGTCACTCCATTCTATAGCCACCAGCCTCGTCATTGTTCTTCAAACATGCCAGGGCCACCTCAGGGCCTTTGCACTCGCTGTTCCCTCTCCCTGCAATACTTTTTCCCCAGGTGTCCACATGCCTCATTCAGCTCTTTACTCAAATGTCACATTCTCAGCAGGCCTTTCCTGGCCACCTTATCCAAAATTTATACCACCACCTCCAGCCACCCACAGACTCATGAACACACACCTCCCATCTTCCTTCCTTGCAGTACATTTTCTCCTTAGCATATTTTATTACCTGATATGGTTGCATTTTCCTTGTTTATCCTATGCATTGCCAGCCTTGCCCAATGAAATGTAAGCTTCATGAGGTCAGAATAAGTGTGAAATGCCAGTAGACACCCAAGTAGAGACGTCTGGGAGGCAAGTGGATCTGAGTCTGGAATCTGGGAGAGCCATCTGAGCTGGAAATAGAGCTGCGGGCATGATCAACCTAAAGCCGGTGTTTAAAACCACAAGCTGGGGGGTGCCTGGGTGGCTCAGTCAGTTAAGTGTCGGACTTCAGCCTCAGGTCATGATCTCACAGTTCGTGAGTTCGAACCCCGCATCCGGCTCTGTGCTGACCGCTCGGAGCCTAAGGCCTGCCTCATATTCTGTGTCTCCCTCTCCCTCTCTGCCCCTCCCCTGCTTGCACTCTATCTCAAAATAAATGAATATTTAAATAAATAAGTAAGTGGGGATGAAATTGCCAGGAGAACGCAAAGGGAAGAGATTACAAAGACTCTTCTGAGAAGGACGCTCCCTACATTTTGCAGCGGAGACGTGCGGAAGAAGCAGCAAAGGAAATTGACACCGACTAGAAAGTCCAAGAGCGTGGTGCCCTGGGAGCCACGGCTGTGATGACAGGAGTCAGGGATGGATGAGAGCAGCGTCTGCAGGTTGGGATCTGGGAGGAGTGGGGCCGTTTCAGCAAAGCAGTGAGGAGCAGGTGCGGAAGAGACGTCGGCAAGTGTGGACAGAACGAATAGAGAGAATGACGTCCTAGCCTGAGAACCAGCAGAGAGGGGGCAGCTGTGACAGGGGCATGCTTGCAAGGGACTGATGGATGGAGAGCACCATCAGCAGGGATGCTGACCTCGGGCAGGAGGAGAGACCCCTTTATTACCAAGGAGGAGGAGAGGTGAGGAAGGCTTGAGCAAGTGCCTGGCTTCTTTAGCTTCTGTTTTCTCTGTGAAACAGGAAGCGAGATCAGCTGCTCCAGAGGAGGCAAAGGTGGGGAAGTAAAGGCTCAGGGGGCTGGTGCAGGACTTCGGGAGAGCGGGCTGAGGGTGAGCGGCGAGGTCACTGGACGCCCCGGACAGAGCTGAGGGTGGGGACCCTAATGTATTCAGGGAGCCAGTGATTCGCTCCAGAGTTAGGGTCTGGATGGATAAGTACAACCCAAATCCAGAAGGATGCGGACACGGGAAGACTGAGAAGGGGCATCTGAGGTGTGAGTGGATAGGAGTCTTGGCTAAGCAGGGATGATAGGAGAAACCCAAGAGGCTGGCAGAAGGTCAAAGTACAGAGAAGAAAGAGAGGACGAGGAGCTGCAGTGAGCAGTGGAAACCGGGTTTTAAGTGAAGAAGTGCTCAGGCTTATTTTTTAAAAGGACCTCCCCAGCTGCTGTGTGCAGGACAAGGTGCGGGGCTTCTGGGGCTGCAGCAAGGGGCTCACTTAGAGGGGCACTTTGAGGAGCGCCTGGGTGGTTCAGTCCATTGAGCCTCTGACTCTTGGTTTCAGCTCAGGTCATGATCTCATGGTTTCGTGAGTTTGAGCCCCCCTTTCAGCCTCGCGCGATAGCGTGAAACCTGTGTGGGATTCTCTCCCTCCCTCCCTCTCTGCCCCTCCCCGGCTCATGCTATCTCTGTCTCTCTCAAAAGTAAATAAATAAAACTTTTTTTAAAAAAAACTATGGAAAGGCACTTTGGGTAGATGAGGATAGTCATTTGAGGGTGGCGCCAAGTGGGGGGATTCCAGGACCAATAGTTGTTGGTGACGGATGGGATGCAGGGTGTGACAGAGAGAGGGCTTGGAATGTGTGGAGCACCTACGATGTGCCAAGCACACGTGGAGAGCTTTCCAGTTTAAAGATAAGATAGACAGGGCCGCCTGGGTGGCTCAGTCCATTAGGCGTCCGACTTCGGCTCAGGTCATGAGCTCACAGTTGGTGAGTTCGAGCCCCGCGTCCAGCTCTGTGCTGACAGCTCGGAGCCTGGAGCCTGCTTTGGATCTGTGTCTCCCTCGCTCTCTGTCCCTCCCCCGTCCGTGCTCTGTCTCTGTCTCTCTCTCTTTCTGTCTCTCTCAAAAATAAATAAGCATTGGGGAAAAAAATAATAAGGGTAAGATAGGAAACCGACAGTAGCCTGCAGCTTGGCCCTTAGAAGTGAGAAGATGTGCTATGGGGAGAGTACACCTAACCGCCAGGTTGGGAGGGGCAGCGCAAGGAGGGCTTCCAGGTGGAGGCACCTCTGGAGCTGGCACTAACAGGTGGAGGAAAAAGGAAGGGCACTCCAGGATGAGCAGAGGCCAGAGGGTGGCAAGAAGCGAGCGTGGCCGTTTAGCCGATGCACAAGAAGACGGAAGTGAAGACTGCTGAAGAGAAGCGGGAGCCACAGGGGAAAGGAGAGCCAGGGTGTGATGCTGGGCGCCAGGAGAGAGGGGTGGGAACTGAGGGAGGGTGCCCCACGAGGGCCTCTGTTTCTAATGACAGCTGCCAAGTTGAGCTAGCACACCTGGGCCCTTGGCCTGCAGGGAAGGTTGGGGACAGTGCGGGGAGTGGGAGAGGGAGCCAGCTCGGGGACGGAGAAGGAGGCTGCTGGGTACTGAGACACAGCGGCCTGGTCTCAGAGCCTCCTGTGCTCATTGAGGCTTTCCTGTAGCTGGGCTATGGGGCTGGCAGAGGCGTGCGGTGGGCCCCTGGAGAGGGACGAGAAGGCAAGACAGGCGAGGTTGGCCTGAAGTAGCCACAAGCCCGAAAGTCCAAGTGGCTAGGGACCAGCAAGCTGGGGGTGGCCCAGAAAGGGCTTGTCCACCAATGTCCCCACAGCAGGCCGGCATTGCAGGGACAGTGCCCATCAGCCAAAGGCCCATCCTCAGGGATCTCGGGGCAATTCCCCATTTCATCCATGCACACAAAGGGCCGGGAAGTGCCCACAGGCCCCTCCGACCCCAGAGATCTTTGCTAGAGGTTGGAGCCGGTGGGGGGCGGGCAGGACAGCAGGGAGAGTGAGACTGGGTGCGGGGAGGCATGGAGGGCAGACGGCAGCATTCTGGGAAGAGCTGGGTATGAGGCTCAGAACTGCCACTTGTGAGGGGAACAGAGGTGCTGTTGCCTGTGGAAGCTGGAGCCCAGGCACGGACGTCTGTATCTTCCGGGCAAGATGTCTGCGCACAGTGGGCAGAGAGCACATGAAACGATTGTGCCAGATGCTGTTAGTGACCCACCCACCCCACCCCACCCCCTGGACCTTGAGGGGCACATGGGCTGACTTCCACCCCAGGCCTGCCGGCATCTTTGCCCAGGGGCTTTCTCCACCCACCAAAATCCTCATCATCCACTCACACAGCAGGCAGGAGGTGTGGGAAATTAACACCCTTGGGAGTAGCCCAACCAGTGACTGATGGGAATGGGTGTATAGATACCCCACCTCCCTCACCCCACTGGTGGGATGGCTCTGAGGTCCCTGAACTTCACGGTCTCCCAGAGCTCCCAGTGGGATTGTGCCCCCCAGTTGCCCGCAGTTCGCACCTTACACTTGAATCCTTGCCTCAGGGTCGGCTTCTGGGAGAGCCCAAAGGAAGACAGAACCTCAGCAGGACACAGTAGGAAAATCTTGGGGCAGAAAGGCTGCGTGGTTCCCGGTTCTTTGTGTGTAAGGAATTCTCAGCCTGTAGCAAGCTTCTGCACAGGTTGCTTGAGCATAAATTAGAATAGTGTTTATAACACAGCCCGGGGCATAGTACAATACTCCATATCACCCACCGATCTGAGTAAACACCACGCTGATAACCATGCTGTTTGGCCGGCTTCAGGCTCGCAGCTGAAAGCATAGTCCACTGATTTGTCATCCTGCGCTAAATATAAAAGAATTGTGGCCTGAGTCAGAGTTATTTTCAGCACTGTGTCTTACTTTGCAGCCATTGAGGGATGCTATTCAGAGAGCCACCTTCCTGGAGCCTGAGGTCAACCCTGGTGGCCCCCACATTCCGAGGACAACTGTCCAACTCCTCTCCCGGGGGAAACTATCTTCTCAACATATGCTGACTGATTGCCCAGCCTCCCCGAACCCACCAGATCTCAGCTTCTGTTCCTGGCTCCTCTCCAGAGCTGGGAGCTGCGTCCCTTCCCGGGGCTGAGTTGTCCTCTCTCAAAAGCCACAGAATAGGGAGAGGGGAAATAAAGACACACCAGTGTTTTTATTAAGAGCCTGCTAAGTCCTGCATCTGAGATGTATTAATCTTCACAAATCCCTTCCTAGGAAATATTCTTTTTATTTACTTATTTTGATTTTTTTTAATGTTTATTTCTTTTTGAGACAATGACAGAGCACGAACGGGGGTGGGGTAGAGAGAGGGAGACACAGAATCCAAAGCAGGCTCCAGGCTCCGAGCTGTGGGCACAGAGCCGGATGCGGGGCCTGAACTCACGGATCTCGAGACCTGAGCTGAAGTCGGACGCTGAACCGACTGAACTCCCCAGGCGCCCCGAGAAATATTCTTGTATTTCACAGAAAACGTGAGACTTGGATGGCCAAATAACTTGCTCAGGGCTGTGTGACCACAGTATGAGAGACCTGTCCCTCGTGTTGCTGTGTGACCTTCCTCTTCTGCCACCATCACCATGTCTCTTGGTACCAGGAATTCTCCCTATGGCGGGAGGTGGGTGATGTGCAAGGGCTCCCAGGTCAAAGAAGGGGGCACGGTGCCTCTGCCCCCTCTGGAGGGGACCCTGCTCATTTTTCTTTGGGGGCAAAGAGAAGAGAGAGCGGGTCCCCTGACTTGTCAAGGACCCCTGCCCCTGGCCTGCTCAGCCTCACGGGCACCCACCCACAGCTTTAGCCTGGGATGCCATGCTCTCACCACCTTCCCCTTCCCCCTGCTGCTGCTGAGGATGTGAGCATGAGACGGTGGCTTTTGCCTTCTGGGTCGTGCCCTTGCATTTTGTCAGGTGCCTTTTGAAGACGTGACTCTTTCAGGTCCGTGGTGGGGATGCCAGGGGAGAAGTTTGTGAGGAGGGTCTTTCTGACACAGCTCAGATCCTAGTGCACCTACTCCCTCCTGCCTGGCGCTCTGCTCCCGCAAAGCCACCCCCAGAGGCTTGCCTGACCACTTCCGCTGAGACAGCCCCCCTGACCTGCATTCCAACAGCCATGGGCATTGCGTTTATTGAGCCTTAATTCTAGGCTCTGTCTCTTGCCTGCTTGAAAATATCCATGACTCCCAACTACTCACAAATAAATACAGAGATTCCCAGCATTTTTTTAAAAAATTTTTTTATGTTTATTATTTTTGAGAGAGACAGAGCACTAGCGGGGGAGAGGCAGAGAAACAGAGGGAGACACAGAATCTGAAGCAGGCTCCAGGCTCCGAGCTGTCAGCACAGAGCCCAGCGCGGGGATGGAACTCATGAACCTCAAGATCACGACCTGAGCCAAAGCCGGATGTTTAACCGACTGAGCCACCCAGGCACCCCTGAAATTTCCAGCATTTAAGGCTCTTCACCATCTGTCCCAAATGACATTTCCTCAGCGTATCCCATAGGACACTCCCAGGCCCCAAAGTTGTAATCCTCTTAGCCACCTGTCCCCTCCACTCCTAACACCTGCTCCTCGTCCTGCCAGACTCCAGTCCATCCTGTGAGAACCCTGGCAGCCCCACCCCCACCCCACATGCTGAACACTGCCATCACCCCCATCTTCATTCCCTTGATATTTTATGCACATAGCTACTGAGAGAACCTGGCCATGTTTGTTGTGAGCCCAGCGCAGTGCCTGATGTGGGGCAAGCCTTGGTCAACATTTAATTCAAAAGTTCTTACCCTTTCTGTGCTAGAGACTACCTGGGCAGCTGGCAAGCTTGTGGAGCCCTTCTTAGGAGTTATGCTTTCAAATGCATAAGCCAAAATACAGAGGATTGCAAATAAAACCGATTTCACTGAAAACATCAAAATATTTGTGAATGAAATCTGCGATCTAGTAAGTGATGTGCTTCTGGGTTAAGGCATTAAATAGCAGGGTTATCTAGTGGTGGATTCTGATGACTGTCGTTTCCAAATAGGAGCATACACAACATTGGAAAGCATCTGCAGCAACTGAATGTGATAGGAAAATATCTGAGGGGAATCAGGTGAATCTGCCAAGCCAGCACCAGTTTTGAGCGACAAGAACCGTGATTTCCTATGGTTGGGTCTCATTCTATTCGGGTTTATTGGCTACACTCATCATGGAGGGAAATGCTCCATATCAGGTAGAAGTGAATAAAATGGAAGACGATTTTTCCTCCTCCAAGTTCGTGGACCCTTCGAATTCTCTCAGGGACCCCTTGGGGGAGATACGTTGAGAGCCCCTGGTGGATGACCTTGCGCCTGAGGGCATCTAACAGGCGTGGGTCTCTGCCCCCTCCCTCCCCGCAGGCTCCCTGTTCCCGCAGCTGAAGCCCTCGGAGGGCGTCTTCAAGGTGATCTTCTGGCTCGGCTACTTCAACAGCTGCGTGAACCCGCTTATCTACCCCTGCTCCAGCCGCGAGTTCAAGCGCGCCTTCCTCCGCCTGCTGCGCTGCCAGTGCCGGCGTCGCCGGCGCCGCCGTCCCCTCTGGCGCGTCTACGGCCACCACTGGCGGGCCTCGACCGGCGGCCCGCACCCCGACTGCGCTCCCGGCCCGGGCGCCGCGCCTCCTGGAGCCCCGCTGGCCCTCACCGCACCCTCCGCCCCCGGCTCCCCGGGCACGCCCGAGATGCAGGCTCCTCCTGTCGCCGGTCGTCGCAAGTCGCCCTGCGCCTTCCGCGAGTGGAGGCTGCTCGGGCCGTTCCGGAGACCCACCACCCAGCTGCGCGCCAAGGTCTCCAGCCTGTCGCACAAGATCCGCGCCGGGAGTGCGCAGCGCGCAGAGGCCGCCAGCACCCTGCGCGCGGAGGTGGAGGCGGTGTCCCTAGGAGTCCCCCACGAAGTGGCCGAAGGCGCCACCTGCCAGGCCTACGAATTGGCCGATTACAGCAACCTCCGGGAGACTGATATTTAAGCACCCCGAGCTAGGCCCTGAGCTAGGCCGGGGAGCGTAGTGGGGGAGGAGGAAAGGGGCTGGGGGGTGCGGTGAGGAGAGGGCAGGGAGGGAGGCTGGCTTTGTTCAAGAGGCCGGTGCGGCATCAGGGACCTGGACACTGATCAGGGCGGCTGCTCTCTAGCCTCCCTGAGGAACTGGGGCCGGGGTAAGGCCTTTGAAAGCTGACAAGTTTTGGCCCCCTCCTGACACAGGTGCCCGGAGCTCCTTCTTGAAGAGGAAGGGGCTTCGGGCTCCCAATCCCTGTTTGAGAAACACTGTCCCATCCCTGCTCTGAACCCTGGGTAGACAGCCTCAAGTATGGCCAGGCAGGCCTGCCTCTCCTGGGGAGGAAGGGGCACAGAGGCCCTGCTTGGCTCGCTCCAACGCCTCCCCTGGGGAAAAAGTCCATGGGGCCAAGGCTTCTCAATGGACAGAACTTCTCCTTACTGCCGACTGGAGGAACCCAGTGGACCTGCCAACACCACTAACAAGCTTTGGTGGCAGATTGGGTGACCATCCTACAAGCCTGTTGTATTGACCCATGGACCCACTCCCCCCTACAGAGGCTCTATCGTGCATACCCCATCACCCGGCCCTGCCCCTCATTATGTCCAAGGGCCTTACTGTTTACACTCTGTACATAGTGCCTGTGCCCGTCACTTCTTGCTGGGATCTGGAGCCATCAAACGGGAAGAGCTTTGTTTGTCATTTTGAGACATATTTATTGGTAAGAGTACTTCTATTTTGTCCAAACTGTGCAAACTGTCCCTCTTTAGCTTGTAACCCATAAAGAATTACTTTTTTTTTTTTTTCTAAAATCTTTCAAGTTCTAAAGCCCCACAACAGGATAGATTGGGTCTGCATTCACTTTCTAATTGCACCTTAAGGCCTCTTCAACTGATGGCTGCTATCCTCTGGGAATTTTAGCTTGACCAAAGGACTCAGGAGTTTGGTGGCTTTTAAAATTCACATGATTAGTCTTGGGAATCAAACAGTAATCATAAGCATAAATTTTCGCTTTGTCAGTCTCCCCAGATATATCTGTGATGCTCTGAGGGCCTCAGTGAGGAAGGTGGCCATCAGTTAAGTGGGTGAACCATTACATGAAAAAATATACAAGCCCATGTAGACAAGTGTACATGATGAGTGAAAGAACACCTACCTAGGAACCATACTTGTTAGCTTTGAGTGAAATGTCCAGCACTTGTCCCATTCTCAAGAGACTGCA
Organism: Neofelis nebulosa; assembly: GCF_028018385.1. Taxonomy (NCBI): domain Eukaryota; kingdom Metazoa; phylum Chordata; class Mammalia; order Carnivora; family Felidae; genus Neofelis; species Neofelis nebulosa. Next base: position 110,963,420 of record NC_080790.1, read on the forward strand.
GGTAATCTAGTCTTCGGCTGGATAATATCAATCACATACATACAACCAGAGTGGGGGTGGTGACTGTGGTCCCGTGGAGAGCTGGTTAGGTGATACCCCAGGGTGTCTGGAGTGGGGATTTTCTAAAACTGGAAGAGCCAGTTGCTGGGCCCCATGTGGACCAGTAGTTTGAGCCAGAAGTTTCCATCCTGTACTGAGGAAGTAGTCTGAAAGGTGCTTGAAAGGTCACCACAATTTTAGAACTCTCACCCCAATTTTATAAGGTAAAAAGACTGCCATTATTGGTGCCCAGGAGCAGACATTTCATACTGTGGGTCTACAGCAGGGTCTAGACCCTCAGGCCTGGCATCCCCCGAAGGCCCAGGAAGGGCAGTTTAAGGTGGGGGGTGCTGGGAACATGCTGCAGACCCCAGAGGGGGCCCACTTTACGGCACATTGGCCACCCTAAAGCTGGGGACACTGGGGGACAGTCCTTGCTCTTTTCTCACCGAGGTGGGGGCCATTCCTCAAATCAGGGGTCAACGAAGGGACCCCATTGTCAACGAATTGAACATTGGGCTCCCGGGCAGGGGTTCAGTGGCAGGGGAGGGTCTCTGAGCAGGTAAACATGGGCTCCCACATGCCAGGGCAGGTAAGCCCACAGGAGGCCAACAGTGGGGACAAGGGAGCACGCTGGGGAGGGAGCCTTCATAAGGGGAATTTTGGGGGGTCCTCCCTGTCCTGTCGTGGTTAACCCGTTAGGCATGAAGGCAGGTGGGGCTGGCAGCTTGCCCAGTACTTTCTCCAGGCACAATGACTAATCAGCAAAACATGTCTGATGTTCAAGTCTCAGCTCCCATCTCCTGGGCACCGAGGCCCTCTGCACACAGCTGTTTCTTCCTATACCCCCATACCAAGCCTTCAGGAGATCAGGGAGAGCTGCAAAGCCTGCAGAGAGGCTGTGCCACAGCTAACACACTGAGTTGCTGACCTTGGTGTCAGGACATGCCAAAGGGTCAGAGTAGACACATCTGATTAGAGATACTGTCTCTTCGGTACATAGAGAAATGAGGCCGTCGTCTCCGGGAGGCCCCCAGGAAAGGTTAAGGTGGCTGGGAGAATGGGAAGACTCTCAGCACTGATTAGAATGGGAATAAGAGTTCCTTTACACAATCTTCAAGAAATGGGATGAGGCCTTCAGGGAGTTTGTGAGTGGGAAATGGATGGCCCTGTGAGATGGGACAGGGCAGAACGAGCCTCCAAAGACACTGGCATTTGCCTAAGCCCTTTGCCCCCACCATCCTTAGAAAGTCTCATTCCTGCTTCCCACTCCGGGCCCCAGTCCAGTCTGCCTGCCCTCCCCATTTGAGCTGGGCTCTTGCCACCCATCTTGCCTTGCTTCCCACACTCTTTCAGGGACCTCTGTCCCCAGCATCCCCCAGAGCCGCTTTTGCAAGTCACCTGGGACGTCTCATTTCCCCGACCTCCTCCCTCTGTCTGCCACAGTCCACGCTGGTGGCTGAAATGTTCTTCTCCGCACCCAAGCCACGCCCCTGGGATCTCTTCTGGTTCCCTGGCCACACACACACTCTCTCTCTCTCTGCCTCCTGCGCAGGCGCCTCTCTCTGCCATTATATGTCCCCCAAGGTTTTCTTCTTCCTCTTCTCAACTCTCCGCACGATCTCATCCATTCCAAATGATCTCAGTGACCACTTGTATATAAATGGCTCCCAAGTTTGTCTATAGCTCCAGATGTGTGTTCACCCTCCACCCGCCTGGGTGGATCCCAAACACCCCAAATACCAGGCCACTCGCCTCCTGCAAGGTCATCTCCTCAGCTCCATGTGGGCATGACAAGGCCACTGGTGCTGAGGCCACAAGCTCCTGGAAGCCCTGAGCCTGCCCACCTTCTTCCCAAGATCTTTCCAGATCCCCTAACCCAAACGAACCCCCACGTATCCCTCAGCCTCCCTGGTAGCTTGCACCAAGGTCATCCTGGCTTCAGACCCACTGCTAGAATCCGTACTTGTGCATGGGGAGAAGGCCGTTCCCAGAACTGCTCAGGGCTGGGTGTAAGTGTTCGTTAAATCCTGGATTGATGGAGCTGGCCAACTGACCCTTCCTTGGGACACTGCCCCATTGCCCACCTAATACTCAACACCACTGTCTCACCCCTACTGGTTCCGCCCATCCTCACAAGGCTGGAGCCTGTGTCCTCCCCCAGCCAGACAGCCAGCTGTGCCTGGACTTCTGCAGGAACACCCGCTCTATGTGCCTTCCGACCCGCCACCCCTCCACCTGGAGCCCCACCCCAAGCCTTTAGTGCCTCCTGCTCCAGGCGCTGACAGGTCCTGGCAAAAGGTTTGGGACCTTGGTCGCCCTCCCTTCGCGACCTGTCAAAGCCCCGACTCTTCAGTGCCCTCCTGACCCTGTTTCTATTTCCATCCTGTTACATCCCCAGGGACTTACATGTTCACCGTCTACTTGGAAAGAATTTCCTTTTTTTTCTTCTTCTTCTTGTGGCTCCAGCGAAGCACAAAACCAGATGCTGGTAAAGGCTAAACCGCTCCCGCAGCCTCTGCTCAGAAGCGCTCTCTGGGGAGCCCTGTGGACTCAGGTGGTGTTGGAAGCAGGGTCTTTGGGCAGAGGGGCTGCTCTGGACTCTCCTGCAGTTTGGGGCTGGCTCTCTTCCCTTCCCCACCCACCCCCTGGCAAGAGCAGGGAAACAAAAGGCATGCTGGACAGGACCCCAGCCTACATTCTCAAATTGCTCTGGTCTGGGGAGGAACTAAGCAGGAAATGCAGGACGCATTTGGAATCCAGAAGAAATCCAAGAACTGGGGCCATGACAGCCTGAGCTCTCAGCGCTGGGATCTGGAGGGAGGGATGCATGGGAGGCAATTCCAGGGACCTCCCCCATGACATTTATGGGCATTCCCTCCAGGGGTTCATCATTCACATGACTTCACCATACCGTTGTGTCTGCTCTTTCTGTCCTGCCAGAAAACAAAGAAAGGGTCCTCAGAGGGGCCAGATTGGCCCCACTCATCTCTTGGGCCAAGCCCCAGAGGTCATAGGTCACTGGCCAGCCTATGGATTGGCTAATTTGGGGTCAAGTCTGATCAGCTGGGCAGGCAGGCAGAAGTGGGTCAGATCACGTGGTATAAAACACAGCTGTCCAGGCGCCAGTGTCCGTGGGTGGAGTGATATTCCCAGATGGGCCAGGAGCAGACAGCCATGGACATCTCTAGCACGCTGGAAAGGTGAAGAATGCAACTGCAGGTAACGAGGACGCTGAGGGACAGCTGCTTAAACATGGGGCGTCATCTTCCTCACTTGACAAGTTACAGGGTGGGTGGTTGCTGGCATTGTTCATCGCAGACACAAGCTCTGCCTCTGCCTTCTAATCTCTGCTGTGTTGACTTACATACTCTCTGTTGCCTGATCATGACCAATGTTTCCAAAATCCACATTCTTATTCAAGACAGAGAAAAAAGGAGAAAAGTCTGCTTTTATCAAGATAACAAAAAGCTTTCCCTGAGCCCTTCCCCTAGCACACCTCCACTCGGGTCTTACGGGCCAGAACTGAGTCCTATGACCACCCTGCAAGGGAGACTGATGAAGTCAAAATAGGTTGGATGCTTGGGAGCGGAGGTCCACACTCAGCCTACCACGTGATTTTGTACAGCCCACAACCTAAGAAAGAGTTTCACATTTTTCAGTGGAAGGGGTAGTAAGGTGGTTGAAAGAATATGTCATGATGAGAAAACTACACAGAAGTTTCCTCTTGGCTCACAAAGCCTAAATTTTACTACCTTGCCCTTTACAGGAAAAGTTTGTCAACCCTTGCTTTAGGGCAACAAGGATCCCAGCCTCCCACTGGGCACACTGCTATTCTGAAGAAAATTAGAATTCTGGCATTAGGAAGAAGCAAAGAATCACTATCCAGCAGTCAGGCTCAGTGCCCACTATCTATGCCAGTCAATACATTTCAAGCCCGCATCCACTTATCTAATCTGCAACAGCATAAGCAAAGAGCTCCCCCTCTAACTAGGAACCTGATAGAAAGGAGTTTTTCTGGAAGCCCCCAGCCTTGAGGACATCTTCCCAGACTGGCCAAATGTGTAGGATTTGGAAAGAGACCGGTGAAAAGGAAAGGGAGCTACTAGGAAGGATCAACACTGGCTGTGTCTCAAAAGGCTCAGTGGGACATTATTTGCTCAATGAACGTGCCCCCAGCCAAGGTGCAGGTTCTTAGTATTACAGGTCTAGAAAATGGATCCAGTTAGGACTCCACAGTTACCAGCCTCCTATAAGCTGACACAGACAACCTAACTCACTAGGACATGAAGTTCCTAAGCCCAAGACCAATGTGCTCATTTTTAATGGAAAAATATAGCTGTATGTTTACAAGCCAGTGTCCTCGTGATGACAAATGAACTTGTTGGGAAGCCAAACTGTGGTCTGAAAGTCCCTTAGTGCATTCAGAGGCTGAGCAGGGAAGTTAATAGAAAGAGCTGTTGGTTTAGTGCACCAGGCACAGGGCTCCATCCTAGTTCACACATTCACCTCCTTGTGCATCCTGCCTGTTTCCATGATACATCCCTCTTCAACCACCCATCCAAACGACTCATGCCTCGATCCCAGCCTTTTGTCTTTCTCTGTGCCTTTAAGTTCACTTTACCTATCTCCAATCTCATCCATCATGGACCTGTTTCAGTCTGGAACCCTCAGAAACCAGCTCTCAGGGAACATCTCATGGTCGTCCTAGTGGGTCTACAAGCACCAAAATGCCTGGACCTCTTATAGATCAGGTGGTTGGTGTTCCTCTAGCTTCAGATGTGAATGGCACAGGTGGGGCCCACATGCCCTCTGATGCATTTCAACCAGCTAGCACCCACCAGCCAATAACAAATGGCCAGGCAATGGTCATTGAACAATGCATGCATTTGATAATATTTACTGAGCACCTACTTATGTGCCCCGTAGATGGGGAGACATCAGTGTACAAAAGAAAAAAATTTCTGTCTCCACAGAGTCCTCATTTCAGGAGACACAAAAGTGATGGGTAATAAACAACATAAAATATACAATAGGTGGTGACAAGGAAATGTAACAGGGAAAGGGAACAGAAGTACTGAGGATGGGGGAGATCGCCCTTTTAAATCAAGTACCCAGGGAAGTCCTCAGATAGGAGGTGATGTCTGAGAAAGGGCCTGAAGATGATAAAGGAGTGAGCTATGCAGACCTCTGGGAAAGAGCATTCTAGGCAGAGGGAGCAGCAGGTGAACCAGTCCTGACTGAGGAGGACACCTGGTGCGTTCAAAGGTTAGCGAGGAGGGCCGAGTAGGCAGAGCATCTCAGGCAAAGGAGGGGAGCAGGGGCTGAGGGTGCCAGACGCAGTAGGTGATGAGTGCCAAAGCGTGCAGGGCTGTGTAAGTCACAGCAGGACCCCGGCCTTCCAGGTGCGGAAAAGTGAGTCGGGTGGTGCCTTCGGAGGGCTTGAGGAAAGAGGAGACAGACAGCATTGGACTCTGGGTGAACACGGTCACTCTGACTGCTATGTTGGGATAAAAAAGCAAAAGGACCAGAGCCGAAGCAGGAGACCAATTGGAGAGAGGTGACAACAATAATCCGGGCAGGAGATGATGGTGCTGTGGCCACTGGCCACAGGGATGGAGAAGAATGACAAAAAAGGTAGATTCTAGAGATTCTGCAGATGGCATTTCCACGTGCCACACCCACACTAAACATCCCAAGCTACCATCTAGACCTGCTGTCTTGTCAGGAGTCCCTAACAACTCAGGAAAGTTGTTTTTTCTGCCTCTTCTATCTGTCTCCCTCTATATTTAAGCATATTCTCAAGTCCTATTCTCGGGTTCCTTTTCTTTCCCTGTCGCCATCCACAGGAACATCCATGTGCCAAGTTTGCATTTCCAACCCCAACACTATCTCTATAAGGTTGACTCTGGTCATCCGTACACAAATTTTCTCCTGACTTTACTGCTGAAAGTCATACACACTGTTGGTGTGGGAAAGACTTTTTAAATAAGGACAGTATTTCCAACTTAAGATGGCTTCCTGTCAAGCCCTTAAGAGCCCTCGCCTTAAAACACCAACAAAGACCTAAAAAGAGGATAGAAATTCAAAACAGATCTGTAGAGTAAGGATATCAGTCAACCATTTGCAAATTCAGCAAAGACTTCATGCTCACTGGACTGTCCAGGCTTGTGGCTCTGGGGTCAAAAGAGACCTGAGAGCAGAGTAGGACAGCAGAGCTTCTCAGATGTTCCATTTGATGGAAGAGGAGTAGCCATCAGCTCTGAATTTTTAGAACAAAGTTCTTCCTCATTAGCTGAAAACTGGGTAGTTTGGGATAGAAGATCTCTCCTCAGTCTGATAGAACAGAACTAAAAGAATGCCCACTGGCTTCTGTCTCCTCCAACTCTTTGAGCCAGAGTCAAGCCATGAAATGCATCCTCCAGGGAACTGAATCCCTTGGCCCGTTTCTGCCAGGCCCCTTTGTGGGACTGAGCCACCCTTGTACCGTGGATGGCTCCCCCATCTATGGGCCCACTGCTTGTTCTATCATCAGTGCCTAGAAATATCCCCTTTGGGCTGAGTGACTCCCCAGAGAGAGGTGTATCAGTCAGCTATTGCCACAGTAATGCTGCAAAACAAACCACCCGTAAATTCACAGGTTACAAGAGCAAGCATTTGTATTTCTTGTTCATGAGTCTGTCTGCAGGTCCTAGGTTTGGTTCCAGGCTTCTATGGACACAGATCTATTCCATTTTTCTCCATATTCTCCAGGAAACATCAGCTATCAGGGGCACGTTCTTCCCATGACACATGGCAAGTACATGAGAAGTGAAACCCAACTGTGCAAACGTTTAAAACTTCTGCTCATATCACATCGTGTCATGTCTGTTCACGTTCCACTGGGTGAAACAAGTCAGATGGCCAAGCCTAAAGTGATTATGCAGGAAAAGAAACTCTGCTCCCAAAGGGAAAGGGAAGTGATTGAACATTTGCTGAATAATCTTCCACTCTATCACAAGTGGCTGGGTTAGGACATCAACATATGAATGTGGGGGACACAATTCAACCCAGAGTAACCTCTTTAGTGGGAGGAGATACAAAGTCACATGGCAAAGCATGGGGTCACAGGGAGGAGGGAAGAACTTTTGTCATCATCTACCACAGTGGCAACACCAATCTAGTTCTTGCTGGAACACCCACTCGTGTGGCCTAGAACGAGGACCCCACCATCCCAAGCCCCAGGTTTCTCCGTCTGTTACTGGGGGCTCACACGTTCCATGAGAAGCAAATGAGATCCTATTGTACATGTGTGTTGAAGAAAAGAGTTATAAAGAGAGACTGTGGTTTTCTGACCCAAATAGGGTATCATACAGGCATAAAGGCAAGAGGCAAATATTCCCAGACATGAATGAAGTCTTCTTTTAAAACAGTACCCTTCGAAAAAGCCCAGTCAACATAAACACAATGAAAAAGAATAAATCTGAAACAAAAAGGGGCTATAACTGAAGTCCCAGAGAATACTGTGAACAATTTGAAAGCAGTAAACGTTTAAACCATCATGAAAAGGCTGATTTTCTAAGAAAATATAAATCCCCAAAATTGCATTCTGCCCCAAAAGTAGAAAATGTTAACAGAATGTGATCATAAAAGAAATTAAAACATCAAAGTTCTACTTCCAGAAAAACCAAGTGCAACCAGTTTTGCAAGTAAGTTCTTTAAACCTCCAGGAACCAGATATTTAACATTCTATACACACTTTTCTAATGCATATAGTAAAAAGATGCAAAGCTACCCAAATTATTTTAAAAGCCCAAGAGGGGAAGAAAGAAAAGCCTGGAAAGCCTAAGATAAAAAAATCTTAGGTCACTTGTGAACATAGATGCAAAAGCCTAAATAAATATTTGCACGTGAAATCCATCAGCATATTAAAATAATAATATGTCATGACCAGTATGATAGATTGTATTATAATTATGAAAACATTTGCTGCCCCAACCTGCTGGGTACTTTTCTACAGGAAGATTATATGCCTATTCACTGACATCAAGCAAGTTCAGCCACTGATTTGCTTTGACCAATAAAATGTAAATAGAAATAACATATGCCACTTCTGAGTAGAAATGTTAAGATGTTCCAGTATCTCTCTTTTCCATCTACCATGAGATGCTCCATCAACGTGGGCCCTAGAATTAAGAAGACATGAAATCAATCCTTAGGGCTCATATGTCATGAGCAAGAAATAAACATCTGTTGTAATTCACTAAGATTTAGGGATTGTTTGTTACCAGAGCAGAATTTAGCTTAAGCTGACTAATACACTAAGGTGAAGACGGTCTCCAAAATACAAGGAAAACATTAGACATATTAATGTAATTAGCACATTAACAGATAAATGGAGAAAACCCCTATGATAATCTCAATTGATACCAAAAAAGCATTTGATAAAATTCAATATTCACTCATAATAAAACAGTTACAAACTAGATCTTGAAGGGGATTTCTTCAACCTGATAAGAGGTACCCATCAGAAACCAAAAGCAAACAGCATACTTAGAAACTGCAGAAGCATTCCCATTAAAGTTTGGAACAAGGCTATGATCCCCTTATCGCTCCTTTACTCAACATTGTACCAGTAGCCACACTTAATACAATAAGGAAAGAGAAAAAGACACAACAGGTACATTAACAGTAAAAAAAAAAAAAAAAAAAAAAAGGACTATCAAATTTGGCAAGTAATATGATCTTCTACCCAGAAAACCCAAGAAAAGTCCTGGATAAATAATTTAAACTAATAAAAGAGTTTGCGTTTAGCCAAGTATTAACCCAATATTCAGGAATAGCCTTCCTATTCCCCAGCAAGACAAAAAATCAAATAATCATTTGATGGCATTTCATATCAGTGGGGAAAAGGTGGACCACCCAACAAGAAATAATCGGGATAAGCATCCAATCCCTGCCTCATACCACAAGTCCACTAAAGATCTAAACACATAAAATAAACGTTTAAGAACTCTTTTTAAAAAACACAGAATCCTATCTTCACGACTTGGGATAGAAATGCATATTCTTAAATAGGTTACAGAAAGCACAAACCATAAAAGAAAAGATTCATGAAAGTTTGTTCTTTCTGAATTCAAAGCTTCTATATGTCAAGAGACCCCATAAACAATGCAGCTGACTGGAAGAAAATATATGCAATTCATATCATGGACAAAAAGACTATAATCCTCAATATATATATATATATATATATATATATATATATATATATATTGATATATATATTGATATATTGATATATTGATATTGATATATAAAATATATATATATATTTTTTTAACTCCTACAAATCACTAAGAAACTACCAAAACTGTGGGCTAAGGGATAGGAGAGACAACCCACGGAGGGGGGGGGGTGGGGGGGTGGGGGGGGCGGCGCCGGGGAGAGAGAGAATTTCTAATAATCACAAGAAAAAATATCACTAGTTGGGAAATGCAATTAAAACAAAAATGAGACACCTGGTTTTACCTACCTGGTGACAAAAAATAAATAAACACGAATTTTTCATTACACTGAGTGATGGCAAAACGGTGTAACTACAAGTGCTCACATACCCCATCTGTGGGAGTGTAATTTGGCAAACCGCTTTTCAGGGTAATTTGGCGGTGTCTTCCAAAACTGAAAATACTTACATCCTATGATCCAGGGACCTTTACACGGTGCACACAGAGGCACTGTCTATGGTTATTACAGCATTGTTTATAATAACAAATAACTAGAAACAAGAAAACGTCCATCCTTGGCAAAGCGGATACTTAAGTGAAGCATGGTCATACAATGAAATGTTATGTATCAGTTACAAGGAATATATGAGATACATAATTTCAACAGAGAGTTCTCTTTTTGTTGTGTGAACAAAAAGCTAATTGAAAGAGAATATGGGGCACTGGGTGGCTCAGTGGGTTAAGCATCCAACTTTCTTTCACTCAGATCATGATCTCACCATTCATGAGTTCAAGCCCCGTGTCAGGCTCTGTGCTGACAGCTCGGAGCCTGGAGTCTGCTTCGGATTCTGTGTCCCCCTCTTTCTCTGCCCCTCCCCCACTCGTGCTCTGACTCTCCCTCTCAAAAATAAATAAACATTAAGATAAACTTAAAAAAAAAAAAGAAAGAAAGAAAGAGAGTACGTACAGGGTGATTCCATTTATCTAAAAATACATATACATACAAAATACCATATAATTTTCATTCACATATTACGTATGTAGAAATGTATTTTTATATTTTGGTAGGACAAACACCAAATTCTTAAGATGGGGGATCAGAATTCAGGAAATGATCACAGGAAACTCCAGCTTTATCTGTAAAGTTCCTTTATTTTTAGGAGAATATTTTCACAAGTACTTGTGTCACTAAAAACTAATGTTTAAAAATCTGAGAATTTTCGGGGGTGCCTGGGTGGCTCAGTTGGTTAAACATCTGACTTCAGCTCAGGTCATGACCTCATGGTTCATGAGTTCAAGCCCCACATTGCGTTCCACGCTGACAGTGCAGAGCCTGCTTGGGATTTTCTCTCTCTCACTCTCACTCTCCTCTCTGCTCCTCCCCCACTTGTGCTTTCTCTCTCAAAATAAATAATAAATAAATTTTAATAAATCTGAGAATTTTATATCAATTATATTATTACCTTCATCCATGTAATAAACTTTTTTGTAGCCTTGTTAAATACTTGGATGCTATGGGGATATGAAGAGGCAGTCACTGCGAACCACCTAAGACACATAATCGCATTATTGGCAAACAAGGCAGGTACGATGATGACAGTAAAAAATCAAACTGAAGTGCCCTGGGAATTCAGAAGACAGAAATTTACTTCTAGAAGGGGCAGGGAATTATGGATAAGACAGTAAAATCACCAGAAAGCTCATTAAAGGGGATTACCTGGATGCTGAGTCTTAAAGCTTTGGCAACCTGGGAGAAAATCTTGAGACAAGCAAGGGAGAAATGACACCTTCTTATAGGGAGACACAATTGTAAAGACAGCAGATTTCTCATCAGAATCATGGAGGCCAGAAGAAAGGCACAGCATTTAAGTACTGAAGAAGCTGCCCATCAGAATCGTACATCCAGTGAAAATGTCCTTCAGAATGAAAGGGATGGGAGGAGGCTAGAATGATCCATGTGGTGATGAAGACATCAGTAAGAACTCACACCTACCACAGATACGGATAGGTACATTAAAAAATACTCACAGATGTGTAGATACATAGGTTAGTATACACACAGCTCTGTCAGCCGAGAGGGCCTAGAAGCAATGATACCTCCGTGGCACAAGCACACCTAATGCCCAAACCTTGGTTTCTTTTTTTTTTTTTTTTTTAAGTTTATTTATCTTGAGGGTGGGGGGAGGGCAGAGAGGGAGGGAGAGAGAGAATTCCAGGCAGGTTCTGCACTGTAAACACAGAGCCCCACGTGGGGCTCTAACTCACAAACCGTGAAGATCATGACCTGAGCCGAAGTTGGATGCTTAACCGACTGAGCCACCCAGGCGCCCTATCAAAAAGGCTAGGATTCCGTACAGAAATGTCTACTTCTATGACTAGGGCAGGATGTCACAGGATGAGCCTAGAATATCTTGTAGTGCCAGAAAGTAAAGAAGTACTCCAAAAAAGAAAAAAGACAAAAACAAGCCACACACACATTGATGGGGGTATGTCCAAGGGACATAGGAGTCCACTGAAAGATTTCCCAATGATCAAAGCTGGAACAATATAATAACAAGATTAAGTAGTATTGGACAATCCAAAGTATAAAATAAATACCCATGAATCCATTCTGATACATAAAAATAACTGAATAAATTAATAAAGGATTGGGATGGGGGGAGACACAATGCTCCTGGGCAGAAGAACCCCAAATAAATTAAGGTAGATACTCTAAAGAAGGGGAGCATCACTCCTTACCTGAGGCTGCACAAAGTGACTTCTTTCCAAAGAGTAGAGCATGGAAAGAAGGAAAAGACTAACTTCCCGGTGTGGAAACCTGACAAACACAACCTCAACCAGTGAGCAAGGCTCATATCAACAGTCCTAAGTCATGTTGATGGTACCTATACTTGACACGATGACATAGAATGGCACTTGACTTCTGTGGTTTTCCTCCCCAAAACCTATAACCCCAGTCCAGTCATGAGAAAAACATCAGAAAAATTCCAGTACAGAGGTAATCGTACAATATACCTGGCTGCATTCCTCAAAATTGGTAAGATCATCAAAAACAAGGAGAGTCTGAGAAAATGTCACGACCAAGAGGAACCTAAGAAAACATGACAACTAAATATAACCTAGTATCCTGGGTGGAATTCTGGAACAGAAAAAGGGCATTAGGTAACAACTAAGGAAATCTGAATCAACTATAGACTTTTGTTAATAATAATGTACCATCATTGGTTCTTTGGTTGTAACAAGCATACAATATTCATGAAAAATGTGAATAATAGGGGAGATGGTTGGGGAGGGGACTCTATATATTTACTTCTTCCTACATCTGAAACTGTTCTAAAATAGTCTACTGATACCACAAAAGAAAAAAACCCTGATAGAACAAAAAGGATACATAAATACGAAATTTTAATTAGACCCTTTAACACTATTCTCTCAACAATTGCTAGAACTATATAGAAAATCAGCAAGGATATAGAAGAAACCAAGAATACCATCAACCAACAGGATATCATCAACATCCACAGAACACTTCATTCAACAATAGCAGAAAACACATCCTTCTCAAGCCCATAAATCATGTACCAAGAGAGCCCATATGCTGGACCATAAAACAAACTCAATACATTTAAAAGAGTTTAAATCATACCGTCCAACTTTGTTTGGGAAACCAAATAAGTCACATTTCTTATTCATTCGTTCACTCATCTACTTAGTGAATGTATTTCTCAAAGCATAATTAAATCTTCTTTGAGGCTGGCATACAAAAGGAAAGCACTAAAAGTCTGGTAGAGAAACGGAAGAGAACGGGAGGGTATGGAAGGCGGCAGGGAGGGAGGGAGAGGGGGAGGGAGGAGAGAAAAAAAATCTCATCTCAGGGCCAACAAGGTCCCTTTTTACTGTTAAGAATGAAAAATAAACGATACTCCAGAATAAGTTACAATGTTATTTTACCCACTTACTCAACATAAATTAAAGGTATTTTCTGTGATTTGTTGGGAGGTCTCTTTGTTGTTGAATTCAGAAAAGACCACAGAGAATCCAGGGCACACACGTTCTTCCCTGCAGCCAAGAGGGCTGTAGTCCTATATGGCCAGCAGATGGCGCCAAAGGACAGGTTTCAAACGATGAGGTCGTCCTCACTTCAAGAGACCCTGGAGTCAGCAGGGATCTTCCCAGCCTCTGCTAGCCTTAGTGAGAAGGGGAGCCAACCCAGCCCTTCCCGTGTGTGTGTGTGTGTGTGTGTGTGTGTGTGTGTGTGTGTGTGTGTGTGTCTTTCTCTCTCTCTCTCTCTCTCTCTCTCTCTCTCTCTCTCTGCAACCTAAGGATCCCCACCACCAACTGCTAGGGTAAGGATAGTGAGAATGCAGAGAGCAAGTGTAGAAACACTAGCATGAAAGGAAGGCAAGGGAAGGTGGTAGAAAGAGGAGAGGGTGCTGGAAAGACAAGAGCATCTTGAAATGTGGATTGGAAGGATGGAGTAGAGAGAAGGGGGAGAGGAAAATGTGAGGCAAGGTCCCTGAGTTTGGAACATGAGATGCACAAGTGGAGGGTCACATACTTCCTTTGGGGTCAGGGATGGGGGAGTGAGGGGGGGGATAGGGGTGGTCCCTATAAGGACGGGTGTTTAGATTAGCTATTTGTAGACCTGCGGAGGAAGTTGCCTCCAATGGCTTCTAGTGAGCCTGTGAAGAAGGACACTTTGGGAGACATTGTTGTCTGTTGACAGTGAGGAGACAGGGGGGTTCGGGGGTTGAAGGGGAGAACAGACAAGGGAAATCTAAGAGGGTTGCCTCAAAATTGCTCAAATACTGAGCTCATTGAAATAAAACATGCCTGACATTTTGCATCCCCTAACAGAAAGCCAGGTTTTGAACACACCTGCAAAATCAGCATCCAACAACCACTGCCAAAATCATGAAAGGCGAGAGCAGATTTTGTATCCGCATCTCCAGTTAAACAGTATGAAGCAACCCCTTCCTTTCTTACATTAAATGCCTACCATCAGCTTAGATGTCCTGGATGCCACCTTAGGGCCACGAGTCTTCCGTTTTGTTGAGATTAGATTACCCTGCCCAAATCAAGAGCAGCCTCAACAAACGGCACAGCCAGTCATTATGAGAAAACACGGCCTCGTGTAACTCTACCATTATGTTTGGCAGACCATTAATTAGGCAGGCGGTTCTCTAGAACTGAACCAGCAGCCCACCTCGCTCTGCACCTTGGGCTTACCCTTGGGCTCGTCTCAACAGGCCCAAGTAAGTCAATGCAGGGAAATTCAAATCAGAGATGCTTCTCTCCTACCTTTGTACACTGTGCAGACATTCCAAGTGGCTCCCACGAAGTAGGAGTTGTTAACCTGTCCCATAGCAGCAAAGGTGGAGAGGCACGGTACTTGCCAAGTACCCCAGGCCCCTTGAATAAACAATTCTGAGGCTTCCACATCGCCACAACTGAAAGCCTTGCTCATGAAGTCACTGATGCCCACAGCACAAAACACCATGCAACTATCCTACTAGAATCCTATGGCCAGAAAAGAAATTTCCTCTCAAGTGACCTTCTCTAGGTGACAGGAAATGTACGGCAGGCGTTGACGTGGGTGTTAGCCCGAGCATGCCACATTTGCCACCCCTGATAGAGTCCTTTGAGTTTCAATCAAGGCCAAGGCTGCTTCAGAGACTTAGTCACAGCAAGGAATTCATCCCGTGTTCCTGGTACATCGAATCTGTCTTGCTTCTGAATGGCCCTTGCATTTATCTGCCTCAAATATGTGTATTTAATGTTTTATTTATTTTTGAGAGAGACAGACTATGAGCTGGGGAGGGGCAGAGACATGCAGAGATACAAAATTCAAAGCAGGCTCCAGGCTCTGAGCTGTCAGCGCAGAACCCGACGCGGCACTCGAACTCGTGAACCATGAGATCATGACCTGAGCTGAAGTCGGACGCTTAACTGACTGAACCTCCCAGGCACCCCTGCCTCAAATCTGTTTTTGAAGCTGCCAATCATAAATGCTACCCACATTAAATGATTGTTTGATAGGGAGGCAGCACCCTGGAAGGCTCTGGCAAACTCTCCAGGGCCACCGCTCCCATGCCTGTCCCCACCTTTCCCCCAGGGCTGTTCCCTTCCCCCTCAGATGGCATCCCCTGCAAGCTGCATGGCCTTGCACAATCCCACACTGTCCTGGGAACCTCAATTTCCCCTGCTGTGAAACAGTCCCCACCTCCCTCACATGGCTGCAGGTGCCTAGATGCGGGGACATAGGCAAGAAGTCTGATAAATGGTGACATACTAGTAAACACAAGGCCAGTCCTTATCACCAGGCAGCCAGAGGGACATAAGTAGGTCCTTCCTCCCTTTATCTGCTTTCAGGATGTCATCCCTGTTGCAAGAGGAAATTTGTTGGGTCAACACAACCGTATATTTTTGGATGGAAGGGTGGAGGGAAGGATGTCCTCAGACTCTTTTTTAAACGTCATAAATTGAGTTATATCACACACACAGAAAAGTTCATAAACCTTCAGTGTGTAACCCAGTGCATTTTTACGAACGTATACACCCATGCAACCACCACCCAGATCAAAATATGGAATAGTTCTGTAACCAGAAAGCACCCCTGTACTCCCTCCCAGGCACTGCTCTGTCCCCTCATATCTAACACGATAGTTTTATAGGTTCTTCATCTTCACAGAAAAAAACCATACAGCATATAGCCTTGTGACTGGCTACTTTCACTCAACATAATGTCTTTGAAATTAATCAATGTTGCAAATATCAACTTGTGTTTTTCTATTGGTACGTAGTATTCCATTGTATGGAGGTAATACGGTTCACCTGCTTTACTATGGATGGACATCTAGCCGCTTCCAGTTTTTAGCTATTACAAACTATGTCGCTATGAACATTCTGGTACATAAGTTTGGTGGGCATATGCATTCTTATCCCTTGGGTGGGCACATGCCAGTTTTAGTAGAATCTGCCACAGAGTTTCCCAGTGTGGCTTGCCCATTTCCACTCTCTCCAGCAATGGCCTCAGGTTTCTTTCCTTTTCCTTTTTTTTTTTTTTTTTTTTTTTGGTGGCACCAGCCTCTTCTTTACATGGTTCAATAAATAGAATGAGCCTGCAATGTGGAGTCAGACCTCCATGACCTTGGGTGCCATTACTTAACTCTTGTAAGACTTGTCTCCCCATGGGGATAAACTGCCCTCCCCAGCCTGAGTTGGCATCCATATCAAATTAAGAGACCCGTGCACCCAGCATTAACAACTAGCACCTTGCCTGGCAGGTGGCCAGCTCTAAGTGACTATTCCCTCCCTCCCCGCTACCCACACCTGAAGCTCCCCAGCGTGCAATCATAGAATAAACATTTATAGCGCTCTGACCCTCATAGAGTCCTTTAAAATTCCCCTGCCAGTGAGCCTCAGAATTGACCTATTACTTTCTTCCCCCATACTTATGTGACAGGCCACTTCTACTCATCCCACCACAGTTAGTGGGGAAAATCCAGGACACGGGGAGGGTGCACACTGGATCACTGCCTCCCAAGGCCAAGTTAACAGAGGATGCTTCTTGCAAAGCAACTCTGGGCCAGGAGGGAGATACACCCCTGGACCAAAGCAAGGTCCAAATTTACATGGTCTGTTTAAGTGTTGTTACGGAATGATCTCCAAGATACATTATGTTGACTAAAACAAGCAAAATGCAGGACAGGATGAATACTTGGTCACTTTTGTGTAAAAAGGAGAGAGCAGGGCCCATCTTCATATTGACATATCTAGAAATGGACACACAAGGCACTAATCACGTGGGGTGTGGGGAGCAACAGTGGTACTGGGGGCAGGTGTGGAGGGAGGGGTCTCCACGGATCCTTTCATGACTTTGAGCTTGAACCACATCTTTAGCTCCTCCTATAATTTTTATACAGTTACAATCTTTTAAGCTATGTGGCAGGCGATTATGAACCCCTGACCTAAACTCCAGGGGGGACCAACCTTGGTGAAGCAAGGACACCTGTTAGCTGTGTGGGCATAGCAGGTGTGCATGCAGGGAGGGTGTGTCGGGAGGTGCAGGTAGGCATGTGTGTAGGCGTGTCTATGTGTTAGACATCTCCATCATAACCCAAGGAAACATGGGACAGTAGGGGCGCCTGGGTGGCGCAGTCGGTTAAGCGTCCGACTTCAACCAGGTCACGATCTCGCGGTCCGTGAATTCGAGCCCCGCGTCAGGCTCTGGGCTGATGGCTCAGAGCCTGGAGCCTGCTTCCGATTCTGTGTCTCCCTCTCTCTCTGCCCTTCCCCCGTTCATGCTCTGTCTCTCTCTGTCCCAAAAATAAATTTTAAAAAAACGTTGAAAAAAGAAAAAAAAAAAAATTAAAAAAAAAAAAAAAAGAAACAGGGGACAGGATGTAGAGTCCTGTTAGGGGCAGTGCCTTCAACCTGTGAGAAGGGAGCTCAACCTAAGTGCACACAGAGTTAGGCCGGGGCGGGGGGCGGGGTGCCGAACCTGGATTTTCACAATTTCCTCCACCACCCAAACCCCCCAAGTCTATACAATTCAAACTCCATCATTAGCAATCTGGAGTCAAATCTGTAGTAATAAAATGACTAACTGTTCGTTAAGGTTCTGTGCATGTGTATGTCAATGTAGTTGTGTGTAGCTGTAAGGGTGTGGGGTGCTGTATCTGTGTGGGAGTGAGTGTATGTAGGTGTGTGGATGTGTGGATGTACTGTGTGTGCACACAGGTGAGTGTATGCGTGTGTGCACATGTGTGCAAGTGACTGTATGTATATGCAACGTGTGTGCTTTCACTCAGTAAAAAAATAGCAGAAAAGACTACTCACCCCCCCTCTGCCCCCCATAAGTGATAGGCCCTTGGAATATAGCAGGTGAGAAATACTTAGGTATATCACAAAAAAAAAGTGGCCACCCTATCCACCTTCCCAGAAGTCAACAGCAGCCACCCCAAAGGTCAGACCTAGGGCCCCACAGCCAGGTGACACTGAGGTTAATTAACGCATCTGAGGTTGGCATGGAGCCACAACAGATGTCCCCTCCCATGGAACTCACCTTCGCTCCATGTGGCCATGCCACCCAGTAGGGCTCTGAGTAGTCCAGCAAAGGGCCGGTGGGCAGACACAGGCCCATCCTGAAGGAGCTGAGCTGAGGAGTGAGGAGCCCTTATCCCTGAGGGGTCTCGCCGGCAGCAAGGCAAACAACCACAAACAGATTGAGGTGAGGGGAGACCCCTTCCAGTAAGGCAGGCACCCTACCTTCTGGGGGCACAGCCAGGCCACAGCCCTCCCACCATCCCCTCATTCAAAGAGGATATGCTAACAAAAACTACAGACACACACATAAGAGGCTGAGGTAAATGGAAGAGACGAGCTGAGGGGTACGGGAAGGGCAAGCCTCTTTTATTATCCCAAAATGCAAAGTATTGAAGGCACTTACAATAACAAGGCAGGAGGGGAGGGGAGGCACAGGGAGGTCAGAGGTCAGAGGTCAGAGCACAGAGGTAAATCAACGGGCCCCACCCTGGTCACCACCCGGCACAGAGAAAAGGAAAAGCTACAGGACCAGATCTGAAGCCAGTCAGGGTGTCTAGTTCTACAAAAGGTACAAATCCATTCTACAGTGGATTAGGAAATTAGGAGCACACGGCAGCAAAGGGCAGGGCTGGCAGTCACGAGTTAGTGGCTCTTTAAGGAACACGCTCAGGAGTGAAGAGGGCCCTCAGGTCCCCTGCTGGAAGAGGTCCTGGTACATCTCGATGAGACGGGCAGCCTCGCGCTGGCCAGAGAGCAGAGCACCATGGGTGGTGGAGTAGTACTTGCGGTGAGTGGCCTCACCGGAGAACAGCACCTGCATGGGCTGGGCCAGGGGATGGGGAAGTGAGGGGGGAAGAGCAAGAAAGGCTAGGAGGCTACCTGTCTGCCCCAGGAACCCCCTCCATCCATACTACAAGTCAGAGAGCAGGCACCTGAGATGCAGGTATCGCTGCTTCCACGGGATGAGGAGTTGCCCATCCCACCTGGCCACCTTCCCCTGCTTCTTCCCCAGACATCCAGGTCTCAGTTCTTTCTGCTCTGAGGCTGCTAGGAGTCCCAGATCTGCAGTCTCAGAGGCTCATTGTGCCTCTTACTAGTGAACTCAGGGCAAATGGTTTAACCTTCCTAAGGCTTGATTTTCTCATCTGCAAAATGGGTTTATACCACCTACTTCTGATGGTGGTTGTAGGGATTAATTGAAATAATGTATCTAAAGCACTTAGAACCTGGAAGAACATAAGCACTCAATAAAGTTAGGCGGTAATTTAACAAACCTTTATGGAGCCCCTATTAGGGTCCAGGGACTGTTCTGAGCACTTGGAAGATAAAAGGTGACCGGGCTGCTGCTTTGAGGAGCTTCCTTGCTGGTGGGGAAGCCAGACACGAAACCCAATTACTAAACGGCGTCATGTGTGACTTGATGGGTGTTTGGGCAAGGTGCTGAGAGCCCAGAAAAGAGGCCCCCTGTAAGGGGGATTGCACAAAGCTTCCCAGAGGACAGGACCTTTGGGCTGCTTCTCAGAAGATGCTAGGTAAACAAACAGGCAAAAGACATTTCAAGAAGAAGGAAAAATGAGGGCAAAAACGCACCAAAGCAAGGGACAGTGAGAATTTTGGTACAGCCGGGGCTCCACCTCGAGAAAGCAAGCTGTGTAGGTAGGGTCCAGGCAAACTACAAGTGCTTGCATTCCAAACTTAAGTTTGGACTCTATCCCACTGCGTCTCAAACTGAATGTGCGAAGGCATCAACTGGGGATCCCGGTAAAATGTAGGTTTTAATTCAACAGGTCTGGGGTGCACTGAGAGTCTGCATTTCTAACACACTCCCACATGATGCTGATGCTGCTGGTCCGCAGACCACTCTGAGAAGTGCAAACTTTAACCCACCAACAAGGAGCCCACAGAGGTCATTAAGCCGCAGAGGGGTGGGGGGAGGCTTATCGTGGCAGAAGTAGGCGAGCTGCCTACTCCCACATCCATTCTGCTCTTTCTCCTCGGTAACAAAGCCCTGATGTCTAACTGGATTCATTGCCATCCAGAATAAAAATGACGCATCCCAACCTCTTCAGCAGCTGCTACAGGCATGTGACTAAGTTCTGGCCAATCAGTTTCAAGTGCACTGTGGTTTAGAAGCACTGACTCAGCCCCAGGGGTTCCTCTCTTTTGCCTTGTCTGCCCTGAGAGTGGCAGCCTCACAGCCCTCTAGAACCACAAAGTGGCCTTGAAGACGGAGCCAGGTGCCAATGGTACTGGGTCCTGATACCTACCTCTGGATCTCCCTTTGTGTCTCTGTGTGATAGAAGCAAACTCTGTCTGCTTTAGGCCCCAGTTACTTTCATGTTGTTTTGCTTTTTGCTGGATGCACTAGTCCTAACTTGATGAAGGTGACAAGAGAAGGTATGCTTTTCAGGAGGATGGCTGTAGCATCTAAGGGCCTTTTCCTCTCTCCTGCTGAGCACAACCAGGCATGCCCAACACACGCTGGAAATCTTCTTCACCAATTACACCAAAGAATTGTTTTAAATATAATTCTGCTGGGTTTTAACATTTTTTTTTTGTATGTGTCTGCTTGATGGGAGAAACTTGAAGTCCGCTTTATAAAAACAGAAATATATACAGTTTTTTTCCTCAGATTTATTATTTTTCTCTATTATTTATTATATAGTTGATATAATTTAGGGGAGGGCCAGTACTCTCAATTTTATTTTCTGAAACATATTAGGGGGGAAAAGTAAATAAAACATATTGGGGAAACTTACTTCTACTGAATCAGCGCTGTCCAACAGAACTTTCCATGGTGCTAGAAATGCTCTATAGCTACACAATCCAACAGCCACTAGCCTCACGTGGCTATCAAACTTGAAATGTGGCCAGTGCAACCAAGGAGCTAAATCTTTAAATCTATTCATTTAAATCATAATTAATTTCAACTAAATGTAACAAATGGCTAGAGCACAACATGAAATGGCTCAGCTTTTACAACCTCAAGAAAGCTTTTAATATCTGTTTGATTCCATTTTTTCTTCCAGATGTGAAGTGCACGTGACCTTGCTTTCTCCTTCATCATCTCTTTCATCACAGGAGCTACACCGTCTGCCTCAGCTTGTCACCCCTCGGCGGAACACCACCCTCCCCCTCCCCCCCCAACCAAACCCACACACAAAACCCCTGCCCCCCCCCCCGCCCCCCAGGACCTCCTCACCCTGCACCCCGCTCACCGCCAACTTGGAGCTCTCGGTGTATGGCAGGGGCTTGGCCAGCTTCTCCACATCTGCCCCACTAGATCCCACCTGCGTGTACGAATAGGAGCCTCGGAAGTAGGGGTTGCTGCCCCAGGCCGAGCGCAGGATTCGCCGAGGTTTTGGAATGTTGGGGTTCCCTGTTGGGAAGTCGCAAGAGCCGAGGGGAAGGAAGATGATAAATGGCTGCACACAGAGGACACCGCTGAGCGGACAACTGGCACTCCACCTCCCTGGTCCCGCCAGCAGGCCGTGGGACGCAGGAAGAGGGGTGGAGAGGCTGGGGGCTCTAGCTGTTGGCCCTTCAGTGCCTCCCTGCGGACCGCCCAGCAAAACAGCTCATCTCTCTGGGTCCCTCGATTTCCTATATGAAAAATGTTCAACTCAAAGGATCTGACAGTGACACACAAATGCATCTCACAGCGGGGCAGTATGGGTAGGAAATGGGCGACCGGAGGTTTGGGGGTGATACCTGAGTTTTTACCATCAGCCCTTAGAAGAAACACAGCACCCACGGTTTTCAGGGTTTCAAGTTCCAAAGCGCGTGCGGAGGGGCGGGAGGGGTGCTCTCCCAGTGGGCACGCCCCTCAGCTGCACCATCTGGGGATGCGGAAGAGCCACCGCAGGCGCAGAAGATGCAGAGGGTGGCAAAGGACCGGGAGGGGGCGGCGGCGCGGGGACACACCTGTGAACTGCCGCAGCATCTCCGTGCAGATCTCGGCCACCGCCTCGTCGTCGCACTTCTCCATGACGAGGGCCTCCTCGCCGCAGATCCAGCCGCTCAGCACGTGGCCGTAGCGCTCAGGCGGGTAGAGGACATCGAAGCCGCAGATCTTGCGGTACCAGAGCTCCGGCGGGTAGGTGAGGGTGCCGCTCTCCGCCTCATCCTCCCACACAAACTGTATGCTGTTGCACTCGGGGCCCCAGAAGGGCTCCTCGAATTCCAGAAAGATCTTGTCGGTGGTGCCGATGCCCAGGCGGTGGATGGCGGCCACCTTCTCGGTGGGCAGGCCTGGCCGGAAGAAGCTGGTGTACTGCCTCTTGAGCACGCCCAGCGACACGGTCACGATCACGTGGTCCGCCGGGATCACCTCGCAGTCCTCACACTCCACCAGCACCGGCCACTGCTCGTCCTCATCCCGCCCATCCCCCCGGGGCTCCTCTCCCCCCTGGCCGCCCTCCCCGGCGTCAAGGTTGTGGTCACCCTCGCCCCGGGGCTCAATCTCAGGGCCCCGGGGGCGGGCCGAGGCCTGGTCCCAGTGCACACAACGGACGGGTTTCCCCAGCTGGATGACGTGGGCGGGGATGCCCTCGGCCAGCAGCTCCACAACCCGAATGAAGCCCGAAGGGATGATATGGTGGGCCCCGGGGATCTCGGTCCACTCCCCAAAGGCACTCAGGGACACATCGTCCATGCTGTGCGAGCTACTCTCACAGCTCTCCACCTGCGGGAAGAGCCAGAGAGGAGCCGGGTGACCACCAGGGCCAGGCAGGGGTCAGAACGGGACCTCAGAGCAGCCCCGCCCTCCTCGGACCCAGATGCCCCAGGATCCGTCTTCTTCCCTCTGGCATCTGTATTCAACAAAGTTCTGAGAGGACAAGGATACCTTCAGGTACTGCTGGATCATGGCGAGTTTCAGGCACTTGGTGGCCTCAGGGTCGTCAGGGTCATCCCTGATGCGGTTGCGCACCTCCTCCCGGGTGAACACCCCCACGCTGTTCTGACTCTCAGCATTGACTGGTTTACCATGCCGGAAGAACTCCTGGGTCAAGTTATAGACCTGCCAGAGAAACCCCAGGAGACTGAAAACACACCTCTCTTCGCACCTCCCTCCATCTCAGACCAAAGGACCCCAGCTCAAAAGTCCCCATGTTCCCGATGCTCCCGGATATGCTGAGCTCATGGCTCCTCATCCTTGGTGAATCAGTGTGGCACTCCGTGCTGCGCTCAGGCTACACCAACAGGGCCAAGGGTCAGGGCTGGCAAGCTGTCCTGGACAGCCAGCCAGCTTACTTGCTTCCAGATCACCATCTAAGGCCCCGTGGGTCTACGAAGGAGGGACGGAGCCCTGGAGGCTCTCCTGCAGGGCCCTTGCTGAAAACAAAATAAAACGTTTGGTGCCTGGTGGGAAAGGAACCGCCCCCTCAAGGGCGCTATGTGCCCTAGCAGACCACCCACTGCAGAACCTGGGTCTGCACACCTTTCACTTTTCCAAGAACCAAATGCCCAAACCCTCTCCCTGCCACTCCTGCCCAAGCGTATCTGCTTCACCCTCTCCCAGGAGGGCAGTCTGGAACTGCTGCCTGGTCAGTGTTTGGGGGAGAGGGAGCAGGAGGAGCCCTGAAACCTGACCTCCCGGGAGCCCCTCCCTGGCCCTGCTCAGGTCCACACAAAGTGCCCCTTTACTGCAGAACCCAGACATATTTAAGCAAGATGACCATGTTGGGGCAGGGCATATGGTGGGGAGGGAGGCTCCAGGGTCCCAAGGAATGAAAATACATTTCACAGGCATATTTTGGCAAGAACTCCAAACCATACCTTATCAACAGAAAACAACAAACAGTCCCTTAGAGCAGGGTCCTATTATGTCCCGTGCCTGCCAGGCACGTAACTCCCACCAAACACTGGGCAGATCTCCCTGAAGAAACTAAGCCAGTCCTGGGCCAGTCATGGCATCCCCAGAGGACAAGGTCTGAGTCCCAACATTCACTCACAAACTTTTATGGGGCCGTGCCAAACACAGATTGTAACGGTGAGGAAGACGGACACAGCCCTGAGCCCCTGCCTTCACTCAAACTGGGGAGATCTCATAACTGGGCTGTTTCTACAGGATGCGCTGTGACAGGAAATAACCCTCAGGTTTTGAGATCAACGCAGATGACCTTGGACAGTTGGCAGTGAGAGACAGAGGAAAAGTATTTCAGGAAGAAGGAACAGCATACTCAAAAATGAGGGCGGGGAGAGAGAATGTAAGCGACTCAGTCTTGCTGAAGAGGGCAGCGAGGAAAGAGAAAGTTACAAGAGATGATTTTGGAAAGGCAGTCAGGGGTGGGGCATGAATGACTAAGAGTCACGTCAAGGACTCTGGACCCTGGCATCACTGAAGGGCTGTGAGCGTGAGCACACGCCCTCTCCCTCCCAGGACACTGGCAACAGGTGGGCTCCTTAGCCAAACATCTATGGCCGGTGCCAATTAGTGGTGTGGTTCCCTTCCTAAAGCGAGTCTGAATTCGGTCAGCACACGTTCACGGGAATCATGCCTGCCCTGTAATCCAGCCCTGGTAGAGGCCCTGAGGCTGCAGGGTAGAGAAAGGAAGGTGACAGTACCCATCCCCTACCATTCCACTCGGGGAAAAGCCTCCACATGAGATAGAAACACGAATTAAACATGTCTCCATAGTATACAGTCTAAAGAAGAAGATGAGTTAACTTGTTCACTTTTCCTCCCTACAGTCACACGATGCTGGGCGTTTGGCCTTAACCGGAGTCCTCATCAAATTCCTCACCCAGTACCACTGCCAAGGAGTCAGGCTTTCAGTGTGCCTCCTCCTCCCTGGGTTTTCTTCCTTGAGTGATAAGCAACATGGTAGCCAGTCTTTAGCTTATGTCGACCAAAGGCCGGAATGTACAGCTGAGGACAGATACATTTAGTCCACCTAAACACGATTCTTTGTGTCCACCACCAACTGGGACAGCCTGACCTGCACACGGGGTTGTCCTATGGGTACAGTCTTCTGTCCTGGATTAAATTACATCTTCCCAATGTGACCAAGGGAAATGGCACAGGCCTGTAAACAGTTAATAATATTCACCCCAATTCTCATTGAGCACTTTTCATCAGGATCTCATTTAATCCCCGTGACATTCTGAAGTGGGTTTAACTATGTCTGTTTTACAGGTGAGGAAAGTTAAGACTCAGAGAGCCCCCAACAACTTGCTCAAGGTTACACAGCTAATTAGTAGAACTAATATTTGAATCAAGGTAGTCTTGCTCTAGGGACTAAGCTCTATATGACACGAGTGCACGAATTCACTTATTTGTTAACAAATGTAACAGACGGAAATGAGTAGCCCTTCGAAGTCACCTCTGGAGGGAGGCTGAAGATTTATTGTGAAGTCACCCTCCAGCAGGGCTTCATATGCTTAGAGCATATCTCTTCAGAATGGCCTCCAGCTTTGGTTAGGAACCACACACAAATAAATCGATCACTTTCCTCAGGGTTAACACCTTCTCCTGCCAACCCGAAGCATCACCCCTCGGACTGATAACCCATTTTATCCATGCTACTCTCCACAAGTCACACTCTTCATTTCAAAAGTCAAACCCACAAGCGGAAACTGATGATGATCTACTTTTAAGTTTATATAAGAGAATAAGTAAGTCATGGACCCTGAAAAGTCATTCTCAAGAGGCATCCATGCTGAAAGCACTCACAATAACCTGGATTTCAGGACGTGACTAATTCCCAGTAGACCAGGAAGGTCTACTTTGAAGAATACTAGTTCTTATCCGCTCGCTAACAATTCAGTCTCCTAGCACATGAGTAAGAACATACAGTACCATGGGGTTGCATATAACATACCTTGTGGGTGTACACATATAAGTCACAGCATGCCTGCCCTCCACTGAACAAGGACCATCCCCAAAGCAAGAGTCATTTCTCCTTTTCCATACCCAAGAGCCAGAAGATGTACAATAGGTGCTTTTTGGCCAACTTACTGACCCGGAGTGAAGGGTCGTTATACTACAAATGACAAGCAATCAGAAGGCAAGACCTACGTGCTACCTTGCTTGTTAAGTGCAGTTCTCAGCACCACTGAAAGATACTAAAAATATAAACAATTTTTTTTTTTTTTGAGAGAGAGAGAGAGCACACAAGTGAGCGAGGGGCAGAGAGAGAGAGAGAGAGAGAATCCTGAGGCAAGGCTCAAGCTCACCTGTGGCAGGGCTCAAGCTTACCCAATATGGGGCTTGAACTCATAAACCGTGAGACCATGACCTGAGGGAAAGTCGGATGCTTAACCGACTGAGCCACCCAGGCACCTCCATGAACAGTTTTTTAAAAACCTGAACAAGACAAGGATGCGTGTCATTGCCACTTCTATCCAACACTGTACTGGAGATGCTATCCAGTGCAGTACAGCAAGAAAAGAAATAAGTGGTCTTAGGCTGTGCTGTCCAATACAGTAGCCACTAGACATTTGTGGCAATTTAAAATTAAGTTAATTAGCTCCTCAGTTTTACTAGCTACATTTCAAGAGCTCAAAAGTCACATGTAGCTAGCAATTACCCTACTGGACAGTGCAGGTCTAAAACATCTCCATTATTGCAGAAAGTTCTACTGCACAATGCTGGTGTGAGGATTAGAAAGAAAGAAAAAATTCTCATGTTTTGGTATAGTATTATATACATAAAATTCTAAAATATTATTAGAATATAAATTAAAATAATATCTTAATAGAAGGAAAAAATTCTCGTGTTTTGGTATAGTATTATATACATAAAATTCTAAAATACTATTAGAATATAAATTAAAATAATATGTTAATAGAAAGAAAAAATTCTCATGTTTTGGTATAGTATTATATACATAAAATTCTAAAATACTATTAGAATATAAATTAAAATAATATGTTAATAGATATAAGATATATATATATTATATATATTATATATATATATATATATTATATATATAATAGATATAATAGCATTAAAATAATACTTCATCAAGATAGCTAAAATCAACATGTAATATAATCAGTTATAGTTCTATACATTGGGAAAAAATTGAAAATAAAGGGTTTTTTGTTTTTTGTTTTTTTAAGTTTATTTATTTATTTTAAAAGAGAGAAAGAGTGCGAGTGGGGCAAGGGCAGAGAGAGTCCCAAGCAGGCTCCGTACTGTGGGGCTCAAACTGATGAACCGTGAGAGCACGACCTGAGCTGAAGCTGGACACTTAACCGTCTGAGCCACCCAGGTGCCCCAGAAAATAAAGTTTTAAAAAATTACAACTTAAAAGAGTATCCAAAAGCAACAACAACAACAATCACTACCCAAGTACCCAGTAATAAATCTAATAAAAGGTGCTTAAGGCTTTTCTGAAGACATATGTAATCATCTGTATCAGTGACTTCTTACCTCGTACTTCTCCACCCCTCACCTTCATCCTGTCCTCAAATTGTCCTGCTTTTCCAAATATGGGAACCAGAGAGTGTGCAAAGACATAACCAGGATCATAGAAGACCCTAGCAGGCACTCAACTCCCCCCACACTGCCGGCGTGCTCCCCGCCTCCCACACCCAAGGGTCCAGCTGCCCTGCTAACACCTCACCTCGTTGTATAAATCACTGAATTCCTCAACCACGTCCTTGGGGATCCTGTGGCCACGGTTGGTGAGGTAGCAGGCCACGCCATTCTTGGAGTAGAGGCTGATACGGCCCACGCTGCGCTCCCCATCAGTTGTCTCTTCCAGAAGGCCATTGGCTTCTGCTAGATGATAGATGGGATTCCCATGGGAGCCATGGATCCAGGTGGCTCCCAACTCAAAGGTGGCGTGTCCTGACGGTGACAACAACAGGCCCTTAGAGGGGCAGGGACTTCTTCACAGAGGGCCAGAACACTGCCTCAGCCTTCTTCCTCCAAGAGGATCCTTCCATCCCCTCAACAGAGCAGGAAGGGGAATTAGGCCCCTATCTGGCAACCAACCAAAGTCTTCAGTGAAAAGCTCCCAGGGGAAACTACATGTGGCACAAAATGGATTCCACTTTACAGCTGAGATAACTGCCACCCTGAATGCTTTTGTGATTTGCCCCCAGAGTCGCTTCACTGGACTAGTTACAAGGCTCTGCTTTTCCATCCCACCTTTGTCTAACACAACACCAGACACTGAGCCCTCCTTTTTCATTGATGGCTCTCCCTCAGGAGATACTGTGTGGGCACCTGAGGGTACAGTGGTCCCAGTGAGGGGAGAGAGGTTACCTGAGGTCCTCTGGCCCAAGGTCCTCATCTGACCTTACCCCAATTCCTCAACATTCTCCAATGGCCCCGGAGTCTAAGCCCCGATCCCAGACAAAAAGTGGCCCCCCTCCCAGCTCAGTCTGAGGCAGAGGAGGGAGGGCAAACATTCCAGGTTGGAAGACTCCTCCTGAAGGCAGTCTCAAATAGACTTCCAGAGAAAACTAAACTCTGTCTTCCTAAGGCAGAAAAACCTTAGGTGGCAGAACCCCAGGAGTCTGTCTAGGGCAGGGGGCAACTCCTGGACCCAGGTTGGGACAGGGCTAGAGCTGGTGCTGGTCCTACCATCCCATCCAGAGCCAAGGTACCAGATGCTCTGAGGAAAGCTGCCTCTGTGCCTGGGCCTCAGTTTCCTCTTCCGATGCTGTAGGGATGGTGGCACATTGTCTCCTTCCCTGCCTAGTTCCCAAGGAAGTTGAAGCAAAGCAAGGGGAAGAGAGAGGAACATTTTTTGGTGTTTTGTTTTGTTTTGGAGGGCTGAGTCAAGATATCATGTGCAGTTAAGTTTTTTGCTGAGACAGTCACAATAATTCCTCCTCTGTCCTTGTACACATAGCCCTTTGCAACGTGACCTTGCCAGTCCTCCCATCAGGAGGTAGAGTCCATTTCCCTACCCCTTGCATCGGGGCTGGCCCTGTGACTTGCTTTGATTAACAGAATGCAGTGAAAGTGATGTCTGCGGCTTCCGAGCCCAGGCCTCAAGAGATCTTGTGGCTTCCACTTTCACACTCTTAGAATGTGACCACCATGGAGAGGTTTACCCTGTTGGAGACATGTGGCCCAGCCAAAAAGCCAGTGCCAACCACCAGACCAATGGGTAAGGCTGTCATAAACAAACCAGCCCCGGTCAAGCCACCGGATGACTGCAGGCGAGTGGGAGATTCCAGGCAAGACCAGTGAAAGAACCCCCTGCCTGAGTCCTGCCCAAATTCCCGACCCACTGAATTTAAGTAAATAAAATGGTACTGCTGTAAACCACTACATTTTGGAGTGATCTGTTATGCAGCAATAGTTATCTGATATGCCATAACAGACAACAATCACCCCTCACCCCAGGAACTGGCCATTCTTTTTTTGTGCATCCCCTCTCCTGGCTGTTTCTAATTAAACCACTAGTTACTAAAAATAGCCTTGTATATATGTATGTGCCAAACAGCAGGCAAGAGAACAAAACGGTCAACCTCGTGCTACCGCCAGTGAGACAGAATTTCCTGAGGTCTCTGGGAGAAGACGCAGGAACGTGTATGTCCCTTTGTCCAGAAGGTGGGCAGATGGGATGGCACCAAAAGACTAAAAACCCAGTGCCCTGCTTCCAGTGGGTTCCTAGTGGGCATTGAGAGTATTTATTACTAATCCTCCTTTAATTCCTCATGCTTGGGGTTCCCCAAAGTGTCTTGCCTGGTTTGAGCTCCCAAGAGAGGAAGAGACCTCGGGGAGGGGCCTGGACCCTCCCCAGGGCACGCAGGGAGCTCCAAACCACACAGTCACTGGGCAGTTACATCCAGGCGTGGGACAGCACCCTTCCTGGACGGACATTTGGCAAAAGCAGGAATGAGGTGAGGAGCTTGAGGTCGGCAGCAAACTCAGCACCCCACCCCTATTCCCCAGGCTCTGCAACAGGGGGGGTGGGTAGGCCCTGGTCAAGAGATATTTCCTGCCCTCGCCTGCCTGCCCCTCTATGACTGCGATCCTTGTGACACCCCTGCATCAAAGGGCACCAGCACCATCCAGTGTCCCTGGGGCTTCTGGCCCTCGACGCCTGACCCGACCACTGAGATTCAGAGCCACCACCTCACATCGTAGCAGGTCCGCCCCTGGTTTCAGCCCCGTATGTCTGCACACACAACACACACAAATTCGCCCTCCCGAGGACATGCTCTCCCCGCTCCTGGCGGAGTCTGCCTTGATCACATACATCACTCCACGCGTATGGCCCCTTCTGCTACCTGCCCAACTCTCCCCATCACCTGAAGTCTGCCCAAGGTCCCCCAAGTCAGGAAGGCCCCCACCGCCAACAGGTCACCAGATCACGCTTCTTTGCAGCTTCCCGCACCCCATCTCTTCACCCTGCCGCCTGTTCCATGCGTGGCATGTCTCAGCTGTCAGCTACCCCTGAGACTAGGCCATTTGTCCTCATCTTCTGTTTCTGCATCATACACTGAATGTCTTATCAAGACTCAGGAACCACAATGGGAGCTGCCCCTTCCCTACCCACTCGGTCTCTCATTGGTCAGACCCCCTGGCTGGGAAGTGCTGACCTCCAGCTGCATTTCAGGCAATTCCCCCACCCCTGGTAAAATCTGCCCAGTCCTGGGGAAAGTCTCTTACCTGGAGGCTTTCTCCAGAGGCCTCATTACTCTGCAACCTGGACAGATCATCTTCCCAGACAATGCTAAGATCTGCCCATCACCCACAAGGAGGCCCCAAGTCCCAACCACTCTGCTGCCCTGAGCTCCTACTGTCCCAAGACTAGCTCTCAGTCATGATATGTTAATTCACACTCAAGAGGTAATGACTAATAAGAACTTACAGAATTACTCTTCTTGTGAAGCAGAAACTGGTCCACCCACTGCCAAGACACTGGCCTGGGTGTCCTTTCCTTCCTAAACATTTGAACTCTAGGTCATGTTCCAAACACGAAGGCCAGAGCCCCATCTTGCCCACCTCAGAGGGTTTCTCAGAGGGCAAAGGAAGCTTCTGGCAAAAGCCCACTTATCCCAGGGAAAAACCAAAATAATGAGATTTGAGGCAGGGCCAGAGCACTGAAGGACAAAAGGTGACCTTGGCGCGGGTGGAGGGGGGACACTTACCGAGTTTCACGCTCTGCACGCGGCCTCCGATGCAGGTGGAAGCCTCGAGCACAGTGACATCCGTGAAGCCCTGCTCCAGAAGTGCTTTGGCCGCAGCCAGGCCAGCCAAGCCAGCGCCGATCACCACCACGCGAGGCTGTCCCCTTCTCCGTAGGCCACGACTGAGAGGGTCATTCGCACTGTCGCCACTGGATTCACAACTTTGCATACCGTCCGCACTGGCCTCCTAGGAACCTGCAGGGGGCAGGGGTGTCACAGCTTACCTGCTCTGCCTTCACTTCCCACCTGTCCCATGGGACACTCATGAGGGGCAGGGGAGGGGGGGACCTCCTTGAGCCCTCCTGCTCTTCCGGAGACCTGGACAAGAGGAGCCATCTCCAAAGGATGTGGCAAGGAGGAGGACAGACAGAGGGAAGGAGAGAGGTAGAAAATATGCACTGTGGGCCCCCACCGGCAAGCAGGACTGCTGGGAAACCACCCTAAGCCCCTGGGATCCGTCAATCCCACCCCCAACCTGGTAGGCACACTGCCTATTCCCCAAGGCTGAGACTAGAGCCAGCCAGGAAGGTGATGACCCAAAAAGACCAAATTCAAGAGAAACTATTGACACTGCTGACCCTGAACAAGCTCGCTCTGACACGGCTGCTGTGGTCCAGCTCACACCAATCCCAGATGCCCACACAGACGACAGGATGCTCACACGGACCCCAGGATACTCACACAGACCACAGGATGCTCACACAGACCCCAAGATGCTCACACAGACCGCAGGACACTTGCACACACAGCGCTGGACCCTCTACTTTCCCTCCCGTGCGTGGCTCTTCCCTGGCATTCTTTCTCCTTTGCCCCTTCTCTCCTCCTCTAGCTTTCTGTTAGTCTTTCACAGTGTGAATGAAGTGGCAATTTGGTGGGCAGGACATAGTCCCGCCCTCCCCCCAGAAAGTGCCACGAGGCCGGTATCGGACGAGCCTCTGCTATTCCGGGTAGTTCTCTGGTTGTTTTCCCCCAGCCACCCAGCCCCTCAGTCACCGCAAAGCAGCAAGGAGCCCAGGAAACGGTGGACTGTGAGGACCCATGGCACCAGAGGCCAGACATCAAATTGACAGTTACACTAAGCCAGCTTGTTCAGAGACGCCAGACCAGGGAGCTGATGGCTAGGCAGCCAAGGGGGGTCCCTGAATCGCCCCAGTGCTGGGAGAGGCTACCGCCTATTCCCAGAGTGACCACGAGGGCTCCAAGGTGCCTGTGGGCCATCCCAAGGGGCCGCTCGGCTCTCATCCTGTCTCTGTTCCCTCCCTGACCCAAGCAACTTCGATTCCAGTTGTCTTTGCTGAGGGTTCAGTGGTAGAACCTACTAACAACAGGGGAGGAAGGGTGTCTGGAAGGTGGCTGCTGGGCAGTGCAGCAGACAGGGGACATAAAACAACTGTCTCCCCTACCTAACAAAGCTCAGTATAACCCTTCCAATGACACAGCAGCCCCACCCCCCAGAATACGCCCAAGAGAAGCAGGACATAGTCCACCAAACACACATGCTAAGGAATGTTCATAGCAGCTTTATTTATAAGAGCCAAAACAACAGAAGCAACCACAGGAGAATGGATAAATCTACTGCACTATGTGCAGCATTTTCCTGCATATTCTTCAACAATAAACAGAACCAGGGGGAAGAATAACTGAAAACAGTCAGGAGGGAACTTTCTGGGGTGGAAGGAATATATATCTTGATCTGAACGGTGGCCACACAGTATACATACAAAGATCCACCGACCTGGACAGGTAGGATTTGTGTCATTTTTATATGTATGTGTGTGTACCTCAGTAACCATTCAGATATTCATTCCTGGCAAGGAAGGCAGGCAGGCAGGAAGGAAGGAAGGAAGGAAGGAAGGAAGGGATGAAGGAAGGAAGGAAGGAGAGAAAGAAAGAGAGAGAGAAGAAGAAAAGGAAGAAAGGAAGGGAGGGAGGGAGGAAAGGGAGAGAGAGAAAGAAAGAGTGGGAGGGAGGAAGGAAGGGTAGAAGGAAGGAGAGAGTAATAGACAAGACAGAAAAAGAGACAGAGAAATTAAAAGAAAGAAAAAGAGAAAGAGGGAGGAACAGAGAGAAGGAGGAAAGAAAGGAAGGGAAAAAGGGAGGGAGGGAGGAAGGAGAGAGAAAGAGACGAGAAAGAAACAGAGAGAAAGAAAGAGGAAGGAAAGAAAGAGAAAGAGACAGAGAAAGAGAAAAAAAGAAAGAGGGAGGGAAGAAAGAGAAAGAAGGAGGGAGGAAAGAGAAAGAGACAGGAGAGAGAAAGAGAAAGAAAAAGAAAGAGGGAGGGAGGAAGGAAAGAGAATGAGAGATAAAGAAAGAGAGGGAGAGAAGAAGAGAAAAAGGGAGGGAGGGAGGCAGGGAGGGAGAGGAAGGAAGGAAGAAGGAAGGAAGGAGCGAGCAAGCTACATACTGACTTCTTACATCTGGTCTGATCATTAAAGCTTCCCCCACCTTGAATGGCGCCCCTCAACATCTCTTTATCATAGGCTTAGCAAAAGGGTCTTTTTCTAAATACGCTGGGGCTGTTCCTCATGCCTCCCGCCACCCACTCCGCCGGCAGACGCCATACCTGGGCACCTGGGCTTGGACGGGCCTGTCCCCCAACTCCCGCCCCCAAATTCCAGGCAAACCCCCAGACCCAGGCCGACCGCCTGGGTGCCCGGGCAGTTCCCTAGACGGCCGGAAGGTGGCGCCCGCGGCTCAGAGCCCTCCGAGGCCGAGTCTCCGCTGGAGGCCGGGGCTCCCCGCCCCCTTCCAGGAGAAGGCGGTG